>NC_135332.1:38219947-38537952 GCF_023851605.1 Tamandua tetradactyla
TATCTCGCACCATAAACAAACTAAAACAGACCATAGACCTAAAGGTAAAACCTAACACTATAAAACCTAGACGATAATGCAGGAAGAAATCATTATGACTGTGGGTTTGACAAAAAGTCCTTAATTACAACACTAAAAGTATGTTCTGAGAAGAAAACTTTGATATACTTGACTCCATCAAAATTGAAAATTTCTGCTCTTTGAAATGCACTGTTAAGAGAATAAGAAGAAAACCACAGACTGAAAGAAAATATTTGTAAGACACATATCTGATAAGATCTTGTATCCAGAATATATAAAGATCTCTGAAAACTCATTTAGAAAATAAAGAACGCTATTAAAAAATGGGCAAAGGGTTTGAATTGATACTTCACCAAACATGATATAGGAATGACATATAAGCACATGAAAATATGCTCAACATCATTAATTATTAGGTAAATGCAAATTAAAACTATAAGATGCCATTACATATGTATTTGAATGGCTAATGAAAAAGAACACTATTGAGTGCTGGTGAAGATGTGGGACAGCTGGAACTTTCACACAGTACTGGCAGGAATGTAAAATCATACAGTTGCTTTGGAAAACAACTTTATAGTTTGGCAGTTTCCTATAGCATGAGCCAGCTGTCCCACAATCTTACTCTCAGTTATCTATCCAAGTGGAATGAAAATTTATGTTCTCACAAAAGCCAGTACATGAATGTTTATAAAGTAGATTAATTCATAATCACCAAAAACTGGAAACCACCTCAGAGCCCTTCAGTTGGTGAATGGATAAGCACTGTACTACATCCATAGAATAGAATACTACTCAGCAGTAAAAAGAAGGAATTACTGATCCTTACAACAACATGGGTGAATCCCAAGAACATGTTAGTGAAAAAAGCCAATTTCAGAGGCTACATGTTGAATGCAACCATTTTGATAATATTTTGGGGAAGGCAAACTTTAGTGGTAGTGGTTGCCAGTGGCTCTGAATAAGGGGAAGAATTAACTACAAAGAGTGGAGGAGATTTCTGGGAGTGATGGAACTGTTATATCTTGAATGTGGTGGTGGTAATATTATTGTATTCATTTGTCAAAACTCATGGAACTCTACAGGGAAAAGGGTGAATTTTAATGGTGTATAAATTATACCTCAATAAGCAAAACCTAGTTGAATATAAAAACAAACAAACAAACAAAAAGCTGACAGTAGGGGAGGAAGGTTGAAGTGTTAATATATCTTCTCCAAGATTTGGCTTGATGATGAAAAGACTAGAGGTTGAAAATTAGATTTCTTTGGAGAGACTTGTGGTGTTATGTGAGTCTCATTCTCCTCTTGGGGGAAAAGTTGGGTACCTGTATGTTTCCCCCTCAGCTCAAGTCTAGGGAGAGATGCCCAAGGAGACCACTCACTGAGACAGCTCGAAATGTGTCACCCACAATCAGGGCTGGAACTCACATCCCAAAGAAAATTCTTCAAGCAAGAAGCTGGTTGAAATAGTCTAAGACAGCAGAAAAATCATTATGTGGGAAGAGTCACTGTACTACCACAAAGGTCAGAAGGATGCCATTCCAAATGTAGACCTTAGCATGAGTGGATCTGTTTAAAAGGACCCTGCCCATGGGGCTTCTTGCATGGAGCAAGAAGACCTTGGCAGAAAGAAGTGGAACTCCTCAAGCAATTAGCTTAAAAGACCTACTGCCTGGATCAAGGAATGCAGCTGTAGGGCCCAGGAGAAGGACCCCATAGAAGTCCACAAGGAAAGTGTCAGCTTTAGGCATCTGCCCCAGGTAGAGTACTGTCACATTAGCATTTGTCAGTCTGAATTTTCCTGCCCTTTACTTTTCATTCCTCTTGCCCCCATAATCCTGGAGGAGCCAAAGAACTTAGGAGGGCTGATGTAATGGGGTGGGCGCTTCAAGGGAGAATCATCTGGCAAACCTGCTATGGGTTTCTGAAAGCTCCAGTCCAAGGGATACGCTTCTAAAAGTGGGAGATGAAATATAACAAAAGTCATTATTTCTTCTTTTGGATAAATATGAATTATTCACCAAAGATATAAATTCTGTTTTATTATAGCTTCAAATTTATCAAGGAAGAAAAACTTACTTTTTCCTTTTTGCTTCATCTCTGGAGGGGAAGTATGACCTCACCTTGCACAGCGGTACAAATACTGAATGTAATGATCACCTTTAATCATGGTAGAGGTTGAACTGACCATGGACCAGGGTGCTGAACAGTGGTTATTTACATACTGCTTGTATCTGTTGTGAATGATAATACTCTTATTCCTCTGCTGCCTGAAAATGGTGAATTGCGCTCTCAAATGAAAAGATAAAATATACGACCTTTTGTGATTATCTTAATGTCAGCTGTTATATTCCTTTAAAAGAATGTTAGGGATCTTATCAATTTACGTGTTGATTCTGAAGTCTGGCCTTAACATGAAAGGTGAGAGGATAAAGTTCTTTCTGAACCTACTTGTGAATGGGTGAAGATGAGATAGTGATGATACCAAGAGGAGTTTGAGCCCTGGGCTTGATTCAACTCTGTGTGCATTTCTCCATTTTTTCCCAACAGCTGCATGAGGTCCTTGTGACAAGGACCTTCTGGAGGCTCAGTCACTCTTGTAGGTCACTGAGGCACCATTAACCCAGCTGAAGAAGGTGACTCACTCTCAAGGGTCTGAGCTCACTTTACTGGGAAGACTGCAGCAATGTTTGTCAACCTGAGGAGTGATGTCAGATTTAATTTTGTTGTTAAGGGCCTCACAAAACTGGAATGAAGTGTATCCCAGAACCTATTAACTCTTGTTGTTGTTGTTATCATCACTACTGAGACCATTTCTTCCATGATAATCTTCCATGACATTGGTCACATCCTCTAAAGGAGGATGGCTGGGTTTGTCTACGTTGGCATCAAGATAATCCACAATTCCCTCTCTTAGTGTTAATATACCTCCCCTGGAATTCGGCTTCAGACCCAGGGAAAGGAAAGAAAATGAAAAACATCTCACCTTAGATGCACCTCGAATGCAACCCTAAATATTCACATTTATTTTAACCCTTGCCACTCAGCTGGTGCAATCATTATTGGGTTATGTGCCTGTATCCCTGTATTAGTTAGGACTCCTTTTTTTCAAGTGATAGAAAATCCAAATTGAGGTTCATGTAACTGAAAAGCCCAGATGCTGGGAAAAGCTTTAGGCACTCTGGATCCAAAGATTCAAATAATGGCATAAGAACTCAGGCTCCAGTTTCTCTCTCTGCTTTTTCTGGTTGGCTTCATTCACCATGGCAGAGGATTCCCCAATCTCCAGGCTTACTTTGTTCCAGTGCAAAGGGAATTCATTTTCCCCAAAATGCCAGCAAACCCTTCGGACTTGAATCCTATAAAAATATATTACCTAATTTATTGTGGGTCATGTGTGGATCTATCACTGCACCATAAAGTTGGAATATATCGAGTGGCCTGGTCTGAGTCACTTCCTCAGACCTGGGACCTAAGACTGGCCAGTTCCATCTCTGCCACAGAGACCAAATGTGAGAAGGGGATGGATCCCCAAAGGGAAACCAGGGTATTGTCACCTGAAGGGATTGAATACGGAATAGGAAAATTCACAGTTGTTAAGAGCAAATCTTGGCTCTGCCTTTTCTGAGTTTTGTAAGTTATTAAATGTTACTGTGATCAGTTCCTTATTTTAAAAAATGGGGGGAAACAGTATATATCCTGCAATTTCTCCAATACCCAGGCAGGAGAGCTTTTCTTGGACTTACACCTAACACTGGAATTGTTGAGTTGTAAGGCTTGAGAAGTGAGTATATATTCAGCTCTACTTGATGATGAACTTATTCTGAAGTGATTTTATGAGTTTTCACTCCCACCTGTTATTAGGTGAATGGTTGAGTGTCCCTTTGCTCCACATCCTCTGTAGTTGTTATTCTCAGATTCAATTTTTTTGCTAATTATGGCCATATGTAATGACCTCTCATCATGATTTTATATCATAGTTAGCCTCTTTTGAGATGTCTATTGTTTATCTAAGTTTCCTCCTTTGTAAAGTGCCAGTTTGAATCTCTTGCTCATTTTGCCTTTGAAGATTTTGTCTTTTTCTTAAAATTCATGTATTTATATATCCAAGATTCTTCTCCTTTAATATTTTTATATGTTGAAAACATGTTTCCTCTATTTATGGCTTATCTTCTTATCTTCTTAATGGTATCTTTTGATTTAATGAAGTACTTGATTATAAAAAAGACTAATTTGTTAACCTTTTCTTTTATGTTTTCTTTTGATATAGGACCTATTTAAGGAATCTTTCCTACCCACAAAGGCATTATTGAATTCTCCTCCTATCTTCTAAAAGCTTTATAATTTTGCCCTTCATGTTTATTTGTTAGTACATTTAGAATTGATTTTGGTATATGATGTGAGGTAGGGGGCAAAGTTTTAGGAAGTATAAAGAACTAATTATCCCAGTATCATTTATGGAAAAGTTCACTGTTTACCTGCTGTGCTGAACTGCCATCTCTATCACACATAAAATCTTCACAATTGTGTGGATCTTTTTTGGAGAAGTTTTTCTACTTTTTTTTTTTCCTGCTCTGTTTTTCTAACTATATGCTAATACATACTCTCTTAAACATAATGGCTTTATGACTTTTGATATCTGGTAGAGCAAGTCACCTTAAAGATACTTTCTCTCAAGAGTGCCTTGGTTATTCTAGGCCACTTTCATATAATTTTATTTTTTCTCTTAAAAATTATTTTTAGTGAATTTAACATACAGAGAAAAGTTCACACATCACAAGTGCAGAGCTTACTGAATTATTCCAAAGTGAACAAAGCTGTGTAACTACTAACCTGGTCAATAAATAGTAAGTTGAACCACATGAAATTTCTGTTATTGTAAGTAAAAAATGTTTGAACAAATTTCTGTGAAAGACTAATGGGTACAGAAATTGATTTCCTACTATAAACAACTAGAAAACAAGACAAAATATATGAAACACTATTTCTAGGCATTAGAAATGGGCAACAAGGACTGTGACCCTGAAAGATAGGGGAAAAAAAATGAAGCCCTATAATTATGTCACTTTACTGACTGTGGGTAGTTTCCAGATGAAATTCAAGACTAGGGAACCCAGAAGAGTCCAGGAGTTTCACTGCATTGAGGGAACAGAAATTGGAGTTGAGGAAAGCCATGGTACCTAGAATTTGCAAGGCAGATTACTGGTGAGGAAATGCTAAACAGAGAGTGAGGGGTCCAGGGATTTGCAGAGGAGTCCTCATGAATTTTAGGTTAAATATCAATCAGCAGATATTTGAGATGGAATTCCACAAATCTGTGGAGAGAACCCCTGGAAAGCTATAGGCCAAACAATTCCTGGAGCTTTTACGGGGCTGGGAATAGTTCATATTCTCATCAGACAGAGTGGAAACTCAGTGATTAATGAAGCGTATTGCTCTAGGAGTGGGAATAAATTAACCTTATATTACAAACTGTTCAGGATGCACCTTAATACCTTAAAAACAACCTTCAAAAGGATTCAATTAACCTCAGTTAATTGCATGCTAAGAAAATGCCCAAAGAATTTTTTAAAGAATACAGCAAAATACAGTACCCAGAAACAGAAAATTCACAATATCTGACATCTAATAGAAATTTCCAGCCTTGAAAAGAAGCAGAAAAATATGACCCAGAACCAGGAGAGAAAAATTAATCAAATTAGTTTCAATAGACATTGAAATGGCAGAGATGATGGAGTTACCAGAATATTCAATCAGTGATTATAGATAGGCTCTAAATGGTAAAAAAATTTAGATGGACACATGAGCATGATAAGGAGGGAATTAAAGATATAAAAGAAAGGACCAAATGGAACTTTTAATATTGAAAAATGCAATATATGAAGTGAAAAATATATCAAATGGAATATTTAGCAAAGACTGAAGAAAAGTAAATTTGAAGACATAATAGAAAGCATACAAAATAAGCATACAGAAAATAAATATTTAAAAAATGAATAAAGTATCAGAGTCTTATGGGACAATTGAAAGAGGCCTAACATATGTGCAAGTGGAGTCCCTGAAGGAGAGGATAGATAGGGGGAAAAGTTGAATAAATCATGGGTGAATTTTTTCCAAATGTGAAGAAAAATACAAACGCATAGACTCAATAATCTCGACAACCCCCAAACAATAAACGTAAAGACAACCACATGGTACATTATACTCAAAGAGCAGTGATGCAGAGAAAATCTTATGAAAGGGGAAGAGCTCAGCATTCTACATACAAGAAACAAAGATAAGAATTACAGAATGTTTCTTTTCTGGAACTATGCATGTCAAAAATCACTGGAACATCTCTAAATTACTGAAAGAAAAAAAAGTCAGCCTAAAATTTTAGTCACCAGAAATATCTTTCAAAAGTGAAGAAAAAGTAAAGACTTTTCTCAGACAAACTAAAGCTGAACAAAATCATCACAAGCAAACCTGCATTACAAGAAATATTAAGAGAGCCTTCAGAAGAAAAATGATACCAGATAGAAATTTGGATTTATACAAAGTAATAGGGAAAGCTACAGATGACAGAGATGTAGGAAAATGAAACAGACTTTTTCTTCTTAAATTTTAATCCCTTGAAACGATAATTGATTGTTTAAAGCCAAAAAAAAAAATATTGTGGAATTCATAGCATATGTAAAAGTAAGAGGAATGACCAAAAAAAAGCATAAGATGCAAAGTTGGGCATGGAAATATACTTTCTTAAGGTTGTTATACTAAATGTGAAATAATTAGTATTATTTGGAGATAGGCTGCATTAAATTAAAGATGTTTATTGAAAACTCCAGAGCAAGCACTAAAAAATAATACAACAGTAATATACTGCTAATAAGACAGTAGGGTAAATTAAAATGGAATTATAAAAAGTATTCAGGTATTCAGAAGAAAGTATTCAAAAGTGTTCAAAAGAAGTCAGGAAAAGACGATCATAGGAACAAGAAAAGATGGGAATGTAGAAGACAAATAGATGGTAGTTTAAACCTAAACATATTGATAATTACATTAAATATAAATGGCCTAAACACTCCAAAATAAATGACAGAGTTTTTCTGATTAGGAAAAAAAGAGCAAGATCTAACAATATCCTCATAAATATAAAGATACAGATAGGTTAAGAGCAAAAGGATGAAAGAAGAAATGCTATGCCAATATTAATATCAGATCAAGTAAACCTAAGACTAGAAGTAATGCCATGGAAAAATAGGGACATTTCACAATGATTAAGGACATAAAATCAAGAGGTCATAATAATCCTAAGTGTGTATGCACTTAATAACAAAGCTTCAAAATATATGAATGAAAAAAACTGATAGAACTGAATGAAAAACAGACCTAAAACTATAGCCAGAGAATTCAACACTCCTCTATCAGAAATTGTTAGAACGATTAGACAGAAAATCAGCAACAGTATTTAATTAAGTCAATCAATTTGACTTAATAGACATTTTAAAAAACCCAAAACATTATATTAGGCATTTTTTTCAAGAACATATGAAACTTTAACCGAAGACAGACCATATTGTGGGCTATAAGATGTCTTAATAAATTAAAAAAGAATTGAAACCACACAATATGTGTTTTTCCATTACAATGGAATTAAACCAGAAATCAATAACAAAAAGAATAATCTGGAAAAATCCCAACCATTTGGCAATTAAATGTTGCCCTTCTAAATAACCAATGGGTCAAAGAAGAAATCAGAAGGAAAATTAGAAAATATTTTGAACTGAATGAAAGTGAAAGCATAACAAATAGAATTTTAGGTGAAGCAGTTGAAGCAGTGTTAAAGAGAAGTATACAACATTAAATGTTTATATTATAAGAGAAGGAAGATTTCAAACCAATTTTCTAAGACTTCATCTTAGACACTAGACAAAAAAAAAAAAAAAAGCAAATTAAATCCAAAATAAGCAGATGGAAGCAATGAAAAGGATAAGAACAAAAATTGCTGGTATAGAAAATGAACAAATAATAGAGAAAAATCAATACATTTAAAATCTGGTTTTTGAAAAGATCAATAAAATTGGTAAAAGATTAATAAAGAAAAGAAAGAAGATACAAATTATCAACATCAGGGAGAAAAGAATATCAAGAATAAATTACATCACAAAGAATCATACAGACATTAAAGGATAAAAAGGAATATTGTGACAACTTTATGCCAATAAATTCAACAATTTAAATGAAACAAATTCCTTGAAGGACATGAACATCCAAAGCAGACTCAGAAAGATAAGCTGAATAGCCCGAAATCTATTTTTCAAATTTGTACTTAAAATCTTCCTGTAAAGAAAATACCAGGCCTAGATGGTTTCATTGGTTAATTCTAACAAACATGTAAGAAAGAAACTTTAATACTAATTTGACACAAACTCTTTCAGAAAATAGAAGCCAAGGGAACACTTCCCAACTCATTTTGTGAGGTCAACATTACCCTGTTACAAAGAAATTACAAGAAAAAAAATTAAAAACCTACAACCAATATTCCTTAAGAACATTGACATAAAATCCTTAACAAAGATTTAGCAAGCTGAATTCATCAGTATGTAAAAAAGGATAACACAACGTGACCAAATGGGATTTATTCTGGGAATGTATGGTTAGTTTAACTTTCAAAAATAAATATAATTCACAATAAAAAAGAAAAAATCATATGATAATTATATCAAGAAAGCATTTGATAAAATTCAACACCCATTCATGATAAAAACTCAGCAAACTGAAGTTAAAAGGGAGCTCCCTTAACCTGATAAAGACTGTGTTAAAAAAATCTACAGTTAACATCATACTTAATGGTGAGGAATACCTTTCTCCTAAGATTAGGAACAAAGCAAGTATACCTACACTAACAATTTGTATTAAGCATTTTAAAAGACCGTATAATAAGGCAAGAGAAGGAAATAAAAGGCAAACAGATTGAGAAAGAAAAAGCCAAATGTCTTCATGCACTGATGGCATGATCATCCAAATAGAAAATCTTAGGGAAGCTACAAAAAAATTTCTGAAACTAATAACTCAGTCTAGCAAGAACACAAATACAAGCTCAACATGTTTAAAAATCACTTATATTCTATATGCTTAGCAAGAAAAAACCTGAAAATGGAAATTTAAGACTCTTGATGGTATTTTCTTGGGATTACATTGATCAGTGTAAAGGGAATTGACATCTTTGCAATCTTGAGTCTTCTAACCCATGAACATGGTATATAATCTTCCATTTATTTGGATCTTCTTTAATGTTTATCAGTAATGTATTATAGCTTCTATATAGAATTCTTGCACATCTCATTAAGATCTATTATTAGGTTTTTGATTGTTTCAAGTTATTGTAAATACTATCTTTAAAATTGTCATTTCAACTTGATTACTCCTAGATTATAGAAAATCAATGGGTTTTTGCAATATTGACCTTATATATAGAGCAACTTTGCTAAATTAACATTAATTCTAGTAGTGTGTGCACATTCCTTTGCAATTTCTATGAATACACCATGTGGTATGCAAATTTTGATGATTTCTTCTTTTACAATCCTTGTATAATTTATTTTGTTTTCTTATCTGATTGTATTGGTTGGTATAGGTATAGGTAAATAGGTATAAGTATTTGGTAAATACCCTTTATCATGTTATGGAAATTTCCTTCCATTCCAAATTTTCTCAGAGTTTCTTTTTATAAATTCAAATTTTTTCAATTTTTTTTCTGAATTTGCTGATCTGTTTCTAGTTTTGTAGGATGGATGCTTGGCTCATTAACTTTTAGTCTTTTTTTCCCCTACATAAGCATTTTAGGCCATAAATTTCTGTCAATACTGTTTAGCTGTATTCCTCAACTTTTGCTATGTATTCTCAATCATAGTTTCTTTATGAATATTATTATAACACTCTAGTACAGTGTTAAGTAGAAGTGACGGGAACAAACATCCTAAACTTGCTCTCCCCATTAAGCATGATGTTAGCTATAGGTATTTGGTAAATACCCTTTATTATGTTATGGAAATTTCCTTCCATTCCAATTTTTCTCAGAGTTTCTTTTTATAAATTCAAATTTTATAAATTCGTTGTTAAATTTTATCAATTCTTTTTTCTGAATTTATAGAAATAATCATATGATTTTTCTCTATTTTTGATAAAGTGTAAACTTTACATTGATTTTCAAATGTTGAATGCATCTTGCTGTGGTCATAATGCATTATCTTTTTCATATATTGCTAATCTAAGATTGCTAATAGTTTTTTTAATGATTTTTTACTTTATTTTCATGGGAGGGTCTTGCCTGGCATTTTTCTTTCTTATACTGTCGAGTTGTAGAACCACATTAGTGCTAGATTCATAAAATGAGTTGAGGGAATAGAGCTTCTTTTTTTTTTCTCTGCAATAGTTTATATAAGATTATTACTTATTCTTTGAATGTCTGGAATCCATTGGAGTTTAATGTGTGAAAGCATTTTAATTTATAGAGTCATTATCTTTCGTGGTTATAGGATTGCTCAGGGTTTCTACTTCTTGAGTCAATGTTTGTAGGTCCGATTTTCCTACAATTTATCTGTTTCATATAAGATTTCAAACTTAGTGGCATAAATTTATCACCGTATTCTCTCTGGGCTTTCAATGCCTCAAGTCTCTGTATTTGTGTTTCTTTTCATTCTTTATACTAGTTATTTGTGTTTTCTTTCTTTATTTTTGGTCACTCTTAGCAGAAGTTTGTCACTTTAGTTAATTATTTAAGAGAGCCAGGATTTGGCTTTGTTAATCTTGTCTATTGTGTTTATTTTCTATTTCATTAATTCCTACTTTTCTCTTGATCATTTTCTTTCCTACTTCTTTTGAAGTTTATTTTGCTGATCTGTTTCTAACTTTGTAGGATGGATGCTTGGCTCATTAACTTTTAGTCTTTTTTCCCCTAACATAAGCATTTTAGGCCATAGAGTTCTCTCAATACTGTTTAGCTGTATTCCACAACTTTTGCTATGTATTCTCCGTCATAGTTCATTTATGAATATTAAGTTTCTGTTATCTTTTCTTCTTTGATTCACTGATTATTTAACCACATTTTTTCATTTCTGTATATATGGGGCTTTTCTATTGATTTTATTATTGATTTCTATCAAAATATCATTGTGGTCAGAGTGTAGTCTGCACAGTTTCAATCCTTAGTAAGTTTATTGAGATTTGCTTAAACACTCAGTATATTGACAATTTTTTTGTGAACATACTGTGTATATTCTAAAAAAATAATAATGCGTCTTCAATTGTTGGGTACAATGTTCCATATTTGTGTCTGTAGGGGCCATGAAAATGGGCCACTCAGCTCTCCTACTAGATATATCTATGTCAGTCATGAAAATGAGCCCGTCACTTCTTTCCTGGGGTGGGAAGCATGGTTGACTGGTAAATGTTACTGCTACTCCACTGGATCCATCAACACACTCTTGTTGAAATCACTTCTCCCCTAGGCTGCTTCCAGACATTAATTGATCATGTCATGGGTACTGATGCCGACCCATTCCTATGGGATGTGGGACTTCTTTAATGGGCAACACTGGCTCAAGGGCACCTCGTCGGCCTGGTCAAAACATACATAGAATTGCATTGTTGTCTTAGACTGTTCTTACCAAAGTTCTCCTTCCTTCTCACACTCCTTGCAGATCTGCCTTGTGATCAGAAGCTTCTTCCTGCCTATTCCTACTCCCCCCACCCCCCTTATCCTTCACAGGCAGTTTCCCCAATAAATCTGTGGCATGTCTAATCCCATCTTGGCCTCTGTTTCCTGAAGTGATATGATGTCCATTACGTTAGTTGTATTACATGTGTTGAGCAAATCTTCTATAACCTTACTGATGAATTTTTCCTGTTTGTTCTACCAATTACTGGAAAAAGGTATGTTAAATATCCCACTATAATTGCTGATATGTTTCTTTCTCTTGGTAAGTGTCAATTTTTGCTTAATATATTTTGAAAATTATGGAGTGTATAAATTTAAAATCAACTTCTTCCTGTTGAATTGCTTAACATCTTGACATGACCCTCTTTATCTTTAGCAAAGCTTTTTGCCTGAAATCTATTTTGCCTCATATTAACATAACTAAACCCAGTACACCTTTTCTTAATGCATTTTTTTCCCATTCTTCACTTTCAGGATTTCTGAATACTTTTGTTTAAGATGTATTTCTTATGAACAGCATATGGTTAAATTTAAAAAAAATTCTGACAAGCCTTTTATTGTAGTGGAGCATTTAATTCATTTGTATTAGCCAGAATTATTATCTTTAGATTTATCACTATCATCTTTTTTGTCTTATTTCTATTTTTCCTACCAGTTCTGCTTCTTTTTCTATTCCTTCTTCCCCTCTTTTAGATTAGCTTATTGTTTTTTCCATTTTCAATGTTTCCTCCACTGGCTTCACAACTGTTTCTATTCCTTTAGTGGCTTCTCTAAGTAAAGCAGCAAATAATTTACCGAAGTCAAAGTTACTTATTAACTTTATCCTTCTGAAAAATATGAGAACCTTATAACTTCTGTCTATTCCTTCATGACTTATATACCATTATTGTGCATTTTAATTCTACCAATTTTTTTCTTTTAAAACTCTGTATGTTTATTATTGTTATTTTATTCATTCGATATTTCAACTGTTTTTCACTTTTTGGGTACTTTATTCCTTCTTGCTTTCCATTTGGGCTAATTTTTCTTCTGCTAGAGTGAAGATTTATTGATACCAACTTTTATCAGTCTGAAAATAACTATTACCCCTTTCATTGTGGGTATAGAATTGAAAATGACAATCATTTTCTTTCAGCATATTGAGGACATCATATACTATTTTTGACTTCAGTTGCGGCTGATGAGTATAAGCTGTCTGTCATTCTTTAAAAATATAATCTTTTTTTCTCTCACGCTTCCAAATTATTCTCTTTGTCTTTGGTATTCTCAATTTCACTGTGATGAGTTTATATATATATATATATATATATATATATATATATATATATTTTAACCCTGCTTGGGAGTCCTTAAATTTCATTACTCTGTGGATTGCTGTCTTTCATCTATTCTGAAAATTTACAACTATTATTTCTTCAGATACGGCTCCTCTCCTTTTGGGATGCTAACTAGATGTTTGTTAAAATTCTCACTATATTCACCATGTCTTTTTTTTCTGTCTCATATTGTCTCTCTATGTACATTCTGGATATGTTTTTCAGATCATTTTTCCAGTTCACTGATTCTCTCCCCCCATGACTAGTCTATTAAATCTGCCCACCAAGTTCATTTTTCTAGAATTTTTGTTTTTTTAAAAAATGTGTTTCTTTTTCCTTGCAGATATTTTCATGCATGGATTTTATCATTATTAAAAATGATTATTTTATAGTTTCATCTTATCAGTCCAGGATCTGAAGTTCTTGGAGTTTTGTTCCAGCTATCTATTTTTTCTTGCTCTGAGTTCTTAGTGTCTTGTTTATTTAAGTTTCTTTCTCTCTTTCTCTTGCTTTCCCTTGTTTACCTGTAAGCTGATCATTTTCCTTGACACTTTGTATGTGGAAATGCTCTGAGGTCTGGGATAAATTTGGTTTCCTCTATAGAGGATTCACTTTCGTTTCTGCTAGGTACCTGGGGCATTATATTCTTGGGATCACTCCAGTAAATTCTCCACTTAGGGTGTTCAGACCACCCAGATAATGTTGATTTTTGCTATCAACTGTCATGAACAGCTTGTGGTTTGAATTCTTTGTGGTGGTTCCTGGCATGTGCATGTATATGCACACACATCCTATGTCATCTCTCTAGTGCAGCAGAATTTGAGGTTGATTTTCCTTGCAGTCTCCAGGAGGACACAGCCCTTGGAGACTTCTCATCTTTATGTTGGAATATCACTTTTTAGACTACCCATTCTAGGCAAACCATGGACTTGTGCTCCCTTTACACAAGTCCTATGAGGCCATGAATACCAAAGCTCAAGTTCACAAATGCCCTTGGAATGCTGTGCTCTACTTACATTTCCGAGATCCACCTCACTCAATATCTGGCTTAAGAATTCTTAATATTTTGCTAATTCATTGATACTCTTAAGAAATTATTTTTAATTCAGATTTCTTTTTTTTAACATGGGCAGGCACTGGGAACTGAACCCAGATCTCTGGCATGGAAGGTGAAAACTCTGCCTGCTGAGCCACTGTGGCCCACCCTTTAATTCAGATTTTTTGTTGTTGTTTTCAGTAAGTTTATTGATTCAGGTTCCTCACTTGCTAGACTTCTAGAAATGGAAGTAATTTTTATAAAAAAGAAAAAGTGCTCATTTTATAATTAAAGTCTTCATTTAAAAACTCTAGATATATAGTAACTACTGAAAATACACTACAGTTTTTATAGATTAATCATACTGTATATTTGAAAAATGCTTTTAACTTTTCAAATTGTTTTCATATGTATCTGTGACTCTCAAGTGGTTCCGCCCTTCAGGAGAGTTTCAGTGATTCAGAGGAGTGTTTTTGGTTGCCATTATGACAGGGCCATTACCAGCATTTGGTAGGAGCTAGAGATGCTAAGCCTCTGCAGTGCACAGACAGTTCTGCCCAAAGAATAATCGTCCTGTGCCTCATGTGACTTTTGAATGTCCCCGTTAATGTGTGGTGAGATTTCAAGACAGGAGATGTATTTTTTTGGTGGTACATGGCCTGGGAAATGTATTTTTACTTGTATTTTATCACATTGTGTCCCGTGTCATAATAAAAGAAATTATTTTAACGCCACACTTCTTAATAAGACCCAGGCCACTTGTGAGAATATCTTCTTCATTTTCTCCACTCTGATAATATTTAATTTGTCTTGGCATGTTATTCCTACTTCAATTAAGATTATATCCTTTGGTCTCTTATCATGTGCAAACAAGTTTGGTTTGTTATCACTTATCCAAACATTAGTTTCATTGTGATGAACACCTGTACTTCTTTCTGCTCTTTGATTTCCTTAAGTTCTAAGTCCAAACTGATATATTTATTATAACTAGTTGCTAGCATTACTTTTTTTTTACCATATGAACATTCCTTTTTTTTCTTTTTTTATCACATAGTGGTATATTCTTCATCATGATCATTTCTTAGAACATTTGCATCAATTCAGAAAAAGTAATGAAAGGAAAACAGAAAAAATTCATACATACCATACCCATTATCCCTCCCTTTCATTGATCACTAGCATTTCAATCTACTAAATTTATTTTGACATTTGTTCCCCCTATAGTTGTTTATTTTTAATCCATATGTTTTACTCATCTGTCCATAAGGTAGATAAAAGAAGCATCAGACGCAAGGTTTTCACGATCACACAGTCATAGTGTGAAAGCTATATCATTATATAATCATCTTCAAGAAACATGGCTACTGGAACACAGCTCTACATTTTCAGGCAGTTCCCTCCAGCTTCTCTGTTACGCCTTAACTAAAAACGTGATATCAATTTAATGCATAGAAATAGCCTCCAGGATAACCTCTAGACTCTGTTTGGAATCTCCCAGCCATTGATACTTTATTTTTTCTCATTTCTTTCTTTCCCCTTTCGGTCGAGAAGGTTTTCTCAATCCCTTGTGTTGCGTCCCAGCTCATTCTCGGATTTCTGTCCCATGTTGCCAGGAAGGGCCACACCCCTGGGAGTCATGTCCCATGTAGAGAGGGAGGGCAGTGAGGTTGCTTGTTGTGTCGGCTGAGAGAGAGAGGCCACATCTGAGCAACAGAAGAGGTTTTCTTGGGGATGACTCTTAGGCCTAATTTTAAGTAGGCTTAGCCTATCCTTTGCAGAGATAAGTTTCATATGAACAAACCCCAAGACTGGGGGCTCAGCCTATAGCTTTGGTTGTCCACACTGCTTGTGAGAATATCAAGAATTCTCCACTTGGGGAAGTTGAATTTTCCCCCTTTCTCACCATTCCCCCAAGGGGACTTTGCAAATACTTTTTTATTCACTTGTTCAAATCCTTCTGGGATTTAACGAGGCATCACTCTGGACAAACCTACAAAATCTCATGCCCTACTCAAGGTTCCATGTACTTATGGTGTTCAATTAAGCTGTCCACATAAGTTATATTAGGAAATGCACTAGTCAAAACATAAATTTTGCACCAAATAAACATTTTTTGCTTTAGTCTCACACATAAGTTAAAGTTTTAAAATATTAATTACCATCTATTTTCAACACCCTGCATTATTGACATTACTTTGTTCTTCCTCATGCAAAACATTTTTAAATTTCTACATTTAAGTCACTATCATTATACACTCTAGGCATTCCTAGATTATACCATCTCAGTCTTTATTGTATATCTTTCCTTCTGATTTCATTTGTGCCCCCAGGCCTCCTTCCTCCATCACTCTCACATTCAGCTTCATTCAGTGTTCTAACATTATTGTATTACAGTTAGGTAGTATTGTGCTATCCATTTCTGAATTTTTACAGTCAGTCCCATTGCACAATCTGTATCCCTTCAGTTCCAATTACCCAATATTTTCCCTATTTCTATCTCCTGATGACCTCTGTTCTTAACTGAAATTATCCAAGTTTATTCATTAATGTTAGTTCATATCATTGAGACCATACGGTATTTGTCCTTTTGTTTCTGGCTAATCTCACTCAGCATAATGTCCTTAGGGTCCATCCATGTTGTTACATACTTCATAATTTTATTCTGTCTTACAGCTGCATAATATTCCATCGTATATACATACCACAGCTTGTTTAGCCACTCGTCTGTTGATGGTCATTTGGGCTGTTCCCATCTCTTGGCAACTGTAAATAATGCTGCCATAAACACTGGTGTGCAAATGTCCATTTGTGTCCTTGCCCTCATGTCCTCTGAATAGATACCTAGCAATGGTAATGCTGGATCATATGGCAATTCTGTACTTAGCTTTCTGAGGAACTGCCAAACTACCTTCTACAGTGATTGTACCATTTTACATTTCCACCAACAGAGGATAAGTGTGCCTCTTTCTCTACATCCTCTCTAGCACTTGTCGTTTTCTGTTTTATTGATTATGGCCATTCTGGTGGGTGTGAGATGATATCTCATTGTGGTTTTGATTTGCATTTCCCTAATAGCCAGGGAAGTTGAGCAACTTTTTATGTGCCTTTTGGCCATTTGTATTTCCTCTTCTGAGAAGTGTCTGTTCAAGTCTTTTGCCCATTTTGTAATTAGGTTGTCTGTCTTTTTGTTGTTGAGTTGAAAAATCTCTTTATATATACTGGATACTAGATCTTTATCTGATATATCATTTCCAAATATTGTCTCCCATTGTATAGGCTGCCTTTTTACTTTCTTGACTAAGTTCTTTGATGCACAAAAATGTTTAATTTTGAGGAGTTCCCATTTATTATTTTTTTTAATTTATTTATTTTTATTTTTTACATGGGCAGGCACCAGGAATCGAACCTGGGTCCTCTGGCATGGCAGGTGAGCATTCTTGCCTGCTGAGCCACCGTGGCCGGCCCCCATTTATTTATTTATATCTTCAGTGCTCGTGCTTTCGGTGTAAGGTCTAGGAAGCTACCTCCTCTTGTAATATTTATAAGATATTTCCCTACATTTTCTTCTGAAGTTTTCTGGTCTTAGATCTAATGTTTAGGTCTTTGATCCATTTTGTGTTAATTTTTGTATAGTGTGTGAGATATGGATCCTCTTTCATTCTTTTGCATGTGGATATCCAGTTCTCTAGGCACTATTTATTGAAGAGACTGTTCTGTCCCAGGTGAGTTGGCTTGACTGCCTTATCAAAGATCGATTATCCATAGATGAGAGGGTCTATATCTGAGCACTCTATTCAATTCCATTGGTCAGTATATCTATATGCTAGTACCATGCTGCTTTAGCATTACTCTTCACCATGTCTTCTAATGGAATTATTCCAGGGCAGAATGAAATACAAATTTGTATATATTTATTTACTCTTATAGTGTCCTTTGGATATTATTTTTATTTTTTTAATAATTATGTTTTTAGATATAGTATCTATAAATTCATTTCAGCTTTGGATACTATTATTTAAAGGATTATGTTTATAGATATCTATAAATTTCATTTCAGCACAGTAAAAGATGCCATTACAAAATACTTTTAAGAAATTAATATAATGGTTCTGATAGGATTAAGAGCACTGACATATATGTTTCATTTTATTCTTCTAAAAATTCTCTTTCCTTTCCAGAGAGATAGGGAAGGAGAAAGACTTCCGGTGTAATGACTTACCCGAGGTTAGCCGGCTCTTTAGAGTTAGGCTTGATTACAAGGTGGCTTGACACACTTTATCATACCGCTAATTTTTCAAAATAAAATGTTCATTTATTCCATCAGCAAGTAATTATAGTACAACCATGTGCAGGGCACTGTGCTGGTTGTGTATAGAACTCAGAAGTAGAGAAATCGCAGTCCCCAACTGTGCCAGTTTTAAGCTATTATATACCCCAGAAAAGCCATCTCCTTTAATCCTCATTCAGTATTGCCAGGTGGGATCTTTCTGATTGTTTCCATGGAGATGTGACCCAGCCAATTTGGGTGGTAACTTTTGATTAGATGGTTTCCATAGAGATGTGTCTCCACCCATTCACGGTGGGGTTGCTTACTGGAGCTCTTTAAGAGGGAACCATTTTGGAAAAAGCTTTAGAGCCACCAGAACCAACAGAACCCACACAGCCAGAGACCTTTGGAGCAGAAGGAAAATGCCCCTGGGGAAGCCTTATGAAATGAGGAGAGAAAGCTGGGAGATGCCACCATGTGCCCTCCCAGCTGAGAGAGAAACCCCAAACTTCGACAGCCCTTTTTTGGAGTTAAGGTGTCTTTCCCTTTATGCCTTAATTTGGACATTTTTACAGCTTTAGAGCTGTAAACTTGCAAGTTATTAAATTCCCCTTTTTTAAAAGCTGTTCCAGTTCTGGTATATCACATTCTGGCAGCTTACTAACATACCAACTGTTTTAGTTTCCTGGCTGCTGAAACAATACCATGCAATGGGTTGGCTTAAACAATGAGAATTTATTGGTTCATGGTTTTGAGGCTAGGAGAAGTCTATAATCAAGGCATCAGCAAAGCAATGCTTTCTCCCCGAAGGCTGGGGTGTTCTGGGGCTGGCTGCTGGTGGCCCTTGGTCCCTGGCTTTTCTGTCAGATGGCAATGCACATGGTGGGATCTTCTCCTTTCTCCTCCAGGTCCTGTTGACTTCTGTTCTCT
The DNA here is from genome assembly GCF_023851605.1 of Tamandua tetradactyla. NCBI lineage: Eukaryota > Metazoa > Chordata > Mammalia > Pilosa > Myrmecophagidae > Tamandua > Tamandua tetradactyla. The sequence goes on from NC_135332.1 coordinate 38,239,216, forward strand.
TCCTGCGGCTTTCTCTATAAGGGTTCCAGTAGTAGGATCAAGAACCATCCTGATTCAGTTGGTCACACCTTAACTAAAAATAGCCTCATCAGAAGGCCCTGTTTACAGTGAATTCACACCAAGAACATGCTTCTCTGGGGTGCATAATTTGATCCGCCACAGTAGCACAAGGAGGGGACAGAAGACAAAAAGAAGCCCAGTGACTACATTCAGTCCAGCAGCATCATTGTCATCAGGGTGGCCCAGGTACTCTAGGAGTCCAAAGGCAGGGACTGCTTCTGCTGGGAAGACTTGGGAAGGAGGGGTGCACGGAAGTGGCATTGGGATTGAGTCTGCAGGATGGGCAGAAATTTGACAGAATAAGGAGAGGCAGGATAGGTGGAAGGAGAGAGACTTGGGCATAATTTATTTTGTTCAAGTAAAGGTACAAGGAGGGAGAGGCAAGAGCAGAGTCAGGGAGAAACGTCAACTTTATTTTGCAGCATGTTCAAATCCTGAGGGGCCCCTGAGAAGAAAAGAATGTCTCCAAGAAAAGGCTCATATCACAGGTCACTAGATACACATCAAAGAGAAGGTGAGTAAGAAGGCAGATTAGCACAATAACACCAGGTAGCACAGAACTTTTCCGTTTTTACTTTTGTGATAAACACAGGCTTAAAGATGGTTTTTGTAGCATTGTGTATGCTAGGGAAGCACTGGGATCCATATAAAATATCCAGCAATAAGGAAATGTATATGCTGGTTATGGAATTTAACATAATATGTATCTAACTTGGTATTATTAACAAGTCAAGGTTAAAAAAGAAGGGACAAGATACTATTGTAGCTCAGAAGAGACCTAAGAGACATATCAAATGCAGTGTATGGTTCTTGATTGGATCCTGGTTTGAATAAACCATCTGTAAAAGACATTGTTGGGAAATTTGAATATGGACTGGGTATTAGATGATATTGAGAAATTATTGTTAATTTTCAAGTTATGTGGGAAAATATCCTCTTTTGGAAAGCATATGGAAATATTTAAAGCTAAAATGTCATGATATCTGTAGTTTATCTTAAAATACTTCAGTAAAAATAGATGAAGTCAGTATGACCAAATGTTAGCAGTTGTTGTTTAGGTGAGGGGTTTAGGGGTGTTTATTATCCTATGTCTCTGCTTTTCTGTATGGTTGAAAATCCCCATATTAAAAATGAAGGAGAGAGAGAGAGAGAAAATATTGTTTATCAATAATTTTAATAATGTTGAAAAATACTTGTGATATAATGTTAGAGGAAGAGAAGCAGGAATCAAAATTTTATATATGGTTTGCAGTAGTATATAGTGTGGACATTGTTTTAAAAAGGAATAGATGCAAGTTATAAGGCACTTGCACTCCCAGGGTTCAGGTCCTAGGGGTGAAGTTATGCATTAGAACTCATCTTTCCTGCCCCCTCCAGCTGGTCAACAGTAGAGCACAAACCTGAAACCCATACTCAGCCCATCCCAAAACTCTCGCTCTTTTATATTTTTATCGTGAAGAATGATTTATTTACACTGGATGGAAGCAATTTACATTTTTATACACACACACGCACACTTTCAAAGTTTTCATCTAAACTTCTTCCAGTACACAGTTGCTAAAAAAAATTCTTAGAAATTAAAACGAATAGAGAATGCAACTATAAAACGTTTTGTTCTTTTAATTATGAAATATTCCTCAAATGAATTTAACTCAAAAATGATATTACAAAGAAATCAGTCCATCATCAACTGGAACACTATACTGTGACTCATGCTGAAATCATGTAGCCTGTAACACGCCAATACCATTTTATTTATAGTGGTACATTTCCTTGACTCCTCCCTTTAGTGACTTGAATTCATAATACGCAACTAGGAATTTACAATTCAGTTGCCCAAACCCTCACTCTTGCCCTACACCAGGGGTTGGCCAACGTTTTCAGTAAGGGGTCAAATAGTACATATTTCTGGCTTTGCAGGCCAGTTGGCGTCTATCACACGTAGCCCACTCTGCTGTTGAGGCAGGAGAGAGGCCGCAGGTAATAAACGTGTGGCTATGTCTTGAGAAAACTTTATTTTTACAAAAACAGGTGGTGGGCCAGATGTGGCCGGTGGGCCGCAGTTTGCCCAGCCATCCCTCTCATGTTGCTGACTTTCAAAACAGTCAATACACACACACAGAGAAGCCAAAGACAAGAAAAACCTCGCTTAGTTGTAATTCTCTCTTTCATACTTTTCTTTATTTCCCAAATCTGCTAACATGGTCATGTAATACTTTCATATATGTGTATTTATTTATACAATTCCTCTTGTTTATTTTTTGGGAGGAAAGGGTATTCTGTAACATATTTGTAAAGTTTCAAATTGAAAAGATGCAGGCCATATGGTGAAAAATCTTCCTACTCTGTTTCCAGCCACGTAGGTTTGTTCCCCATAGGCAACCAGTGTTATGCTGTGCTTTGTGTTCTCCCGGAGCTGTGCTGCACATGCAGAGCCAAGTTAGCAGAGCCACAGTCTTGCACAGTGCTGAGGGACACCGTGTATATGGAGCTCTGGCTGCGATTGACAGAATACAGTGGCCTGGCACCTTCTGCAGCACAGAAATCCTGACTAAAGATGTTTATGTTTATGTGTGTGTGTATTAAATATGTACTTCTGGATATAAGTGGATATATGTACGTGTATTTTCTCTAACTTTTAAAATTGTATAATATAACATATGCAAAGCAAAGGAATAAAAAAGCAATCATTTTCAAAGTACTCTTCAACAAGTAATTACTGGACAGATCTCAGAATTTGTCATGGGCTACCATACTATCATCTCAGATTTTTCCTTCTAGCTGTTCCAGAAAATGGAGGCTATAAGGAATATATATTTTTTTATCAGCACTTTTTTCTTTTTTGTGAAAAATAACATATATACAAAAAACAATAAATTTCAAAGCACAGCACAATTAATTGTGGAACATATTTCAGAGTTTGATATGGGTTACAATTCCACAATTTTAGGTTTTTCCTTCTAGCTGCTCTAAGAAACTGGAGACTAAAAGAAATATCAATGTAATGATTCTGCAATCATACTCATTTGTTAAACCCTACCTTCTCTGTATAACTCCACCATCACCTTTGATAGTTCTCTAACTCATAGGCCATGGGCTATGGCCATTCTAACTTTTCATTTTGGAAGGGACTGTCAGTTATAAGGGGCAGGGAGATGGAACTAGCTGATGTTCTGGAAAGGCTGGCCCCTCTAGGTTTCAGGACCTGTCTGGTCCAGGGACTCATCTGGAGGTTGTAGGTTTCTGGAAAGTTACCCTAGTGTATGGAACCTTTGTAGAATCTAATATATTGCCCTTGGTGTTCTTTAGGATTGGCTGGAATGGTTTTGGTTGGGGTTTCGCAAGGTATGATGGGTAGCGATGTCTAACTGAAGTTTGCGTTAAGAGCAGCCTCCAGAGTAGCCTCTAGACTCTATTTGAACTTTCTCAGCCACTGATAGCTTATTTGTTATACTTCTTTTTCCCCTTTTGGTCAGGATGACATTGTTGATCCCATGGTACCAGGGCCAGACTCATCCCTGGGAGTCATCTCCCATGCCGCCAGGGAGACTTTCACCCCTGGATGTCATGTCCCATGTAGGAGGGAGGGCAGTGGTTTCACTTGCAGAGTTGGGTTAGAGAGAGTGAGGCCACATCTGAGCAACAAAAGAGGTCTTCTGGAGGTGACTCTTAGGCACACCTATAGGTAGGTTAAGCTTTTCCATTACATACATAAGCTTCCCAAGGGTAAAGCCTCAAGATCAAGAGCTTGGCCTGTTGATTTGGGTGTTTGACACAGTACAAGGGGATTCCCTGATAGTAAAGTTTAATACTTGCATATTATTAATTCCATCCCTCAAGGGACTTTGCCAATACAATTTTTCCCCCATAGGCAGGCACCGGGAATCAAACCCGGTCTCTAGCATGGCAGGCAAGAATTCTGCCTGCTGAGGCACTGTGTCCCACCCTGCCAATACTTTTGCGTTATCTGATTTATACCTCTTTTTTACATACTGTGCTATACTTGTCTTTTTTTCAGTTAGTGTATCTTAATGCTTTGTCAGAATCAGTTTATATAATGTCCTCATCCTTTTTTGTAATGATGATAATAATGGTGGTGGTGCTGGAGGTGGTCACAATTTGCATCCTGTGTGTGTGCCAGGCATTGTCCTAAGCACTTAGCGTGAATGAACTCACACATTTCTCATAACGACCCCATGAGCTAGGCCCAGAGAGGGTAAAGGACTGACCCTGAATCACAGCGAGTGAGTCTCACAGCTAGTGAGAAAATCCTCAGGGAATTCTCCCACGGTTCCCTGAAGTACTTATATAGGCTTGTGTTTTATGTTCACGTCTTTGATCCATTTGGAATTCTTTCTGGTATGAGGATCAACTGCATTTTCCCCAGTGGCTCCTGTCATTCCAAGCACCATTTCCTGGCAGTTTGAAGATACCACTTTTCTCACACATGAAAGTCCTAGACACTGGACTTTCTATCTATTCCATTGTTCTGAATGTATAATCAGGCATCAGTGCCACACTGTTTTAATTATTGAGGTGTTCTAATTTCTGCTAATCTCTGGTAGGGGTTCATCTCATCATTATGTTCCTTTCTCAGAAGTGTCCTGGCTATTCTTGACTTATTTTTCCACATTAATTTTAGAATCATTAAATTTAGAATCACATTAAATTTAGTTTGTCTAGGTCCGTGTAAAAAACCTTTCCACTGCTTTGACACTTACCCTCCACCTCTGCACCCCCCACTCCTCCCAAAGGCCATTTATTCGTCTGTCCAATCACAGCGTGCCCAAGTCACCTTTTCGGACTTGTCTTCCATCACTCACAGCAGCCTACCTGTGGTTTTGCCTCCCCAGCTTTCCTTCTCGTAAAATTGCTCTCCAGTTTTTCACTTGGAAAAACTACTTCTCCTTTATTCTCTATCCATGATTCTAGCCACTGGCTTTGGAGTTTGGTTCTGGGAATACTTATCTGCAGACCTTAACCGCCCCAGCCCAGTGGCGCATTCTGCAATCCCCACTGCCCTTGGCTTCCCTGCTGCAGGAGCCCTCCTTCCAGCCACGTCCTCCCTGGCTGCTCTAAGAAGCCTCTCTGCTTCTCGCCTGTCTGTAACTTCACGGCAGCTGGTCTCCTTTCCTCGGCCACTTAGCTCCTCCATCCTGTTTACGAGCCATTTTTTCACTCACTTGATCCAAATGTCAGCCGTACTCAGCTTGAGCGAGGCTGGGTCTCTCACCTCCCCAGTACCCACTGCATCTAGCTCAGTGTTTTTCACATTGTGGATGGATGCCCACGAAATGGCTGCTGATTTAAATTGGGTTAAACCAAGATCATCTTCATCTGGAAGCTTAGGCACAAGTAAAGCAACCAAAGCCTCCCACGCCAGGCACAGGCGGACCCATCTTGGCCACCCGTTGGCTCATAACTGACCATAGGGATTGCTGCTGCCAGCCATCCTGCTAGTGACCCTGGGATGTCTGAGCACAGCCTCCTTCCCCTAAAGGTCCACTTTGTGTGCTCATCCTGGTCACCTGCAGAGTCCTATGTGTCCTGGGTCCCTGAGCCTGTATTATGACTTTCCCTGACACACTCTGAGATAAGTTCTGAAAGGCAGATGTGGAATGGGGTTGCAAACTAACCCACTTCATGTGTGAATCCACGTGTCTTCAGTAAGACAGTTGCAGCTGTCTTCCTGCAGCCTGATTTTATGTGAACCCATTTATGTTGCATTACATTTCATGTTCATCTTACTTGTTTCTTTTTCTTTATTTCTAAGCATTTAAAATTCACTCCCTTACTCAACAAATGTTTACTGAGCAGTTACTCTGTGCAAGGTGGGTGTGGGGAGAATGACAGGTCTACTCAGGCAGCTTTTATAGTCTCTTGGGGATGGGGAAGCAGGCAGTCAGCAAGGAAACGTGAATTAACACCATCATTTCCACGAGTGACAAGTACTAAGAAGATAAAATGGGATAATGTGCGAGACAGTAATTTGGGATAGTTAGGGATATTTTAGATTTTGGCGTTAAGCTTCTTGCCCCCTAGACTTTAAGGACAGTATTTAAAGACTACCTCGAGTCTTCACTTTGTAATTTAAACGATCATCTCTTTAATGTATGTCTTTGTATCTTTTGGTTGGGTTTTATTAAAATAGAACTGCTCTTGAGAAAAAAATGATAGAAATTTAAAGTTCATTCATTCATTCATTCAACAAATACTTAAAGGACCTCCCGACATATGCCAGCCTTGTTCTAGGTGCTGGAGAAATGGCAGTGAACAACACAGAGGAAGTCCTGCACAGGGGAACTTTCTGGGCTGGGGTAGGCAGCAGACAGTTCTCCAGTGAAGAAATAAACAGATGAGATGGCTTTGGATGGTCAACGGCTATGAAGGAAATAAATAATGTGATGAACTGGAATGCAACGAGTGGACAGGCCACTTTAGAAAGGCTGGGCAGGAAAGGCTTTTGTAAGGAGGCCTAGTGTTTGAACTAAGATAAGAAGGGTGATGAGGGGATACCTGCGCACGGAGTGGAGAAAGAACATTCCAGAGAAAAGAAACTGCATATGCGAGAAGCCTGAGGAGGGAAATAGCTCATTTTGAGAAATGGTAAGGGATTGTAAAAGAAGACAAACGTCAGATCATGTAGGGCCTCTTAAGCCACAGCAAAGGGGTTCAGCTTGATCCTGAATACAGTGAGAAGACACTGGAGGGAAGAATCGGGATCTGACTTGCATCCTATAAAAAGCCCTCTGGATACTGAGGAGGGAAATAGATCGTTTGGGTAAGTTCCCAGGGAGCAAGAAGGAGCTAGTTATAAAGGGGACCCCCCCTTTGCAAAATCTTGTCCCATGCAAGGAACTAACTCACAGAAGACACACTGGATGTGTCATAGATGGGGAAACTCAAATCCAGAGAAGTTAGATGACCTGTGTGATTGTTTCGGGCAGATCCAGAAACGGGATGAGGGTCTCATCGTGCAGACCAAGCAGACCATTTATTTTAATTCCCCCTGTTTTGCTTCAGTCACCAGTTTGGTGAGGGGAAAGTTCCAGCCATCTGCAAGCAATCCAAATGCCTCACTAACCTGCCACCCACCCACCCACCCCCACAAAAAAAAAGAAAGAGAAGGAAAAAAAGAAAGCAACCCCAGAGCTCGTATGCCTCCATTCTCTACAATCATTTCTCTGTATTACAGCTCTTGTCATCTTACATTATACATGAATAACTAATCAACCAAACACAAACCCACTGATGAAAAAACATGTATTAGATCTAGAATGTGAGCAGGGTAAAGTGTAATATTAATTTCACTGGTAAATAGCAAAATGGGAGCAAACATGAGGGATGTTAAGGTGAGAATGGTGTTTCTGAGCACTTCTGGGAAAGGAAACTTCCCAGGAAATAAGGGAAAGGGAAATAATCAAATGAACTTGACCATATCTGAAATGCACAAAGGCCATTCTTTTTGCTTCTGGCATTCATACATGAGCATTAATAATGGTCAGACCAGCTGGCTATTTAAACCAATATTCTGTCTACATCAGAATAGAACAGTTACTATAATAATATATCTTGCACTATGCTCGGATGGACATTTAGATGTTAGTATTAATTCCCCAATCAATCCTGGGGGCTGATGCTTTTTTGGACTTCCATTGAACACAGCACCATGCTAGGTATGTAGAGGTGCCCAATAAATGCATCCTTTCATGAACTTCCTAAATTCTGCTGCTGTCTACTATTTTCTTAGTTCTTGAAGTCTGTATCTGCCTCCATCCTTTCCCTGACTTATCTTTCTTGACCACTAAGGATGAACTCCTAATCTCCATACCCAGTGAATGGTCTGGAATATTTGAGTCTTCCTCCTCTTCCACTTTGACTTCGTGACATCTACACTGCCCAGTCCCTTCAACCATCTTTTGTGACTCTGAACTTTCCTGACTGATCTTTTCTGACTGGTAGCCTCTCCTCTCAGACCTCCTTTCCCTCTTCCTGTATGCGAAAGCATGTATTCCACTAGGGTGCTGTGTTTTTCTCTTGTCACTCTTTCCCTGTAAGAAATTAATTGCATTTCATTTCAAATCAATCCATTTATTTATCATCATCTGTCACTCTATACACAAGTACTTGTTTATGGGCCTGTCTCTCCAACTAATGTGCCAGCTCCTTGAAGACAGAGGAGCTTGTATTCCTATTTGTTCCCCCAGTGCCTGGCAAAAAGCTGGCCACTCAGGAGATGTTCAGTGCCCACTGGTTGAATTGAAGGACTTGATCCTTCAGACTACACTTGGAAGAAGACTGGTGGAAAGTATTATCCCTACAATATAGAGGGGGGACCCCAGCATTCAGGTAGGTTAAGTAAACTTTGAAAACATGATTCCTAGTGTCTGCTACTGAAACTCTGTGACTCCAGTGCAGTAATCATTCAGATATTGCCATATGCAAAAGGACTGTTAGGCTAATGTTGATGATGCTAAATCCTGATGCCCAGTCCTTCTCAGGCCCTTCCCCCTGGGCTTGAATTTGCCAATCCCCCCGCACCCACAGGCCTGAGCATAAAACTGCATGGGCCTGACCTCCAGCACGCACTGGGGTAATGCTTCTCCTACACTCTGCCATTCTATTAATAGAGCTTAAGATTGCATTAGGGTTTCCAGAGCCTCCTTGTGCTACGCTGTGGGTTCCCATCAAGCTCGTGATCAGCTAACCTCCCCCCAGCACCCCGCTTCGGGTCTTCCTCATGAAGCCCCTGGCAAGCCAGGCTGCTCCACTAGCATTGTGGGCAATTGATTTTTTGAATGCTTGTGATTATCAGTGACCCAGACTAGAGGATACAAAACCAGGTCTCACTCTCTTTTTTTTTTACTTTTTAAATTTAAATTTATTTATCTTGTATTTATGGTACATAACCACATACAAACACAAACATTCTTACCATATGATCATTCTGTTCTCGTTATATAATCAATAACTCACACTATCATCACATAGTTGTATATTCATCATCATGATCATTTCTTAGAACATCTGCATCAATTCAGAAAAAGCAATAAAAAGAAAACAGAAAAAAATTCATACATAACATACCACTTACCCCTCCCCTTCACCAATCACTAGCATTTCAATCTACTAAATTTATTTTAACATGTATTCCCCCTTTTATTTATTATTATTATTATTATTTTAATCCATATTAAAAATTATTTATTTTTTATCCATATGTTTTACTTGTCCATTGATAAGGTAGACAAAGGGAGCATCAGACACAAGGCTCTCACAACCACACAGTCACACTGTGACAGCCATACCATCATACAATTATTTTCAAGAAACATGGCCACCGGAGCACAGCTCCACATTTTCAGGCAGTTCCCTCCAGCCTCTCCCTTATACCTTAACTAAACAGGTGATATCTTTATAATGCGTAAGACTAACCTCCAGGATAACCTCTCAACTCTGAAATCTCTCAGCCACTGACACTTCATTTTGTCTCATTTCGCTCTTCCCCCTTTTGGTGGAGAAGGTTTTCTCAAACCCTTGATGCTGAGTCCCAACTCATTCTAGGATTTCTGTCCCACGTTGCCAGGAAGGTCCACACCCCTGGGAGTCACGTCCCTCGTAGAGAGGGGGAGGGCAGTGAGTTTGCTTGCTGTGTCGGCAGGCCGAGAGAGAGAGAAAGAGAGAGAGAGAGAGAGAGAGAGAGACCACATTTGGGCAACGAAAGTCACTCTCCTTTTTCATGAGACATTTGCCGAGTGGACGGGGTCTTGGGCAATTGTTCAGTACCCCGAGGTATGGCCAGCATGGGGGCCTTCAGCCTCACTGGAGCCACAAAAGGAAGAGGATGGCAAGAACCATAGAGCCTCGTGTGCCTCCCACCCTAGGATGCAGCCACTCTTGGAGTTTCATGCCCTCTCCAAGCAATATTATTTTTAGCATGAATGTCTTGCTCAGCAATTTGCTCTACAGTCCATCCTCTGTTGTGCTTACATCTAATCTTTTCCTTTCTCCCTTCTTTCTCTCTGCCTGTGCCAAATATGTGTTTGGCTAAACAGGTTTGATTTTGACCTATTTGAATTTTCCCTTCAGTGATTACAGAGCTTTCTCCCTCTCCTTCCTTTCCTTTAATTGGCTTTTGCAGCCCCTTGGAACTAGCTGATTGGTAATTGTAGAAATAGCAATATGGTCTATTTTGGTGGGTATTGGCCTCAGTTCCAAGAAACCTCTGGATTTGTGGTACTTGAGTCTCCGAATTTGATAGTAGGACCCTGAGGTGAGAGAGCTTCTCTCTGCTCCGCCAGTAGAGGGCACTCAAACACACGGGCGCAAGGAGGCATTCCCCTGTTGGCCAGAAGAGGGCACTCATACCCACAGTACTCCAAACGAGGAATTTCTCACACACAAACGGATCGTGCTCTATTGGTCTCCTGAAGACCTGGACATATGATGAGCTGACACTACAGCCAGGCTACTTATTGCTATTTTGGCCACCTCCAGCTGTAAATGGTAAAAAGAAAAGAATTTATAAAAATCAGGACTCAATGTTGGCCAGAACTTGTTGGTGGTTTGTGGGTCTGTGTGAAGAACTTGTTGCTGGTAAGTGGGCAGGCTGATGGGGCTATGAGGCTAGACCTTGGGAATGACTGACGTTCACAGACAACCTGCAGAGTCTGAGAGGGGGTGCTGGGTGTAGGGGCCCTGTAGATTTCCAGCTGCAACATTAGATTTCTGTTCGGCAAGGCAGGTCATGGAGGGGATGGGGCAAGTTCCAGAGTAGGTGTAGAGGCGTAAGGGAAGGTGACGGTGGCGCCAGGTCAGACATTTCCAGGTGGAGTTAAAAAGTAGCCATTCCCCACCCCCCACCCCTTTCATCAAGGCTAAGTTGGTGACTGATTAAAAGAGAAGTAATGGAATATTAAGCCCGAGAAGGCAGAGGAGAAAATGGTTTCCAGGTGGAAAGGACTCGACAACCTGATGGTTCTTGTGCTGTGACTATATAAAGTTAAGCCGACGAGTTTTCAAGCAGCCCACTGTTTTCCCTGCCTCCCAGGCAGCTCTAGGAGGCAAATGGTTCCTTAACTGCCAAGCAGTAAAGATGTTTAATAAAATATATAAAGAACACTGACAGAATGACACACAGTTTTAAGATACATAGGAGAACAGCCCTGGGATGTTTTTAATGAAATAGTAACTTTCTGTGTAATTCCTGAGCCTTCTTTCTTATGCCAACCACACCCATAAGAGAGGCACCGTTGGGGAGGGGACTGGCCAGACCACCTTTGGGTGCCCCCGGCAGGAGGCTGCTGTCTGGGGGACCATGGCCAGCCCCACTCCCTATAGTAAGTCACCGTCTACCTCTCACAACTCCTGGGGATTAAAGATCTCTGATCTTGTCCCCACCGCACCTAGAAAGGTTGTCTGCTATGGTTACTCAATAGATTGTATCAATTGATAGGGAGTCTGGCCCTTTCTTACTCTGTCAGATGTGTGGGGAGCAATTGTCCTGTTGGGTATAATCATTTTGAGTAGGAGGTGAGGAAGGGGGGCTGCAGAGGTGAATGAAAAAAAGCAAAACCCTTCAACCACAGCCCTAGCTTCCTAGCTGGGACAAATATGAATATGGAAAAAGGAAAAAGAATTCTAAAATGTTTTAAGTCTTTTTTTTTGCATTCCCCACCCCCAGTTTGGAAAAGAAATAAAAAGCAAATCAAAGCAAAATTTCTCCATCATTTAAGTAAAATGGACCTTTATGTGTCTAGATATATCAGACAGTGCTAGGAGTAAATCGATTACACAAAGATATTTGTATGTTAGATCAGTAAAGGGTGTTTGGAAACTAATTGTGCTTTCTTTCAACCTTCCACTTTCCTCTCTTTTTTTCACATTTTGACATTTTCCAGATATTTTATGCCTTTTAGTTCTGACTCTGTTAGAAAGATACCATCCTGGCTTTCCTGTATTCTGCATCTTCAGAGGAAGGACCAACTTAGGATCTATACTCCTATTTCTGTTTTTTGGTAGGAGACAAACCAACCCTGGATTTGAGAGCATGCTCAAAAGTTGTAATTCTTGAGGAAAGCAGCTCTTTATTTATTTAAGTGCAATACAAAGGGCCCATTACTTTTACACATGGATTTTATACTTGGTGAAATTTTCATGAATAAATAATCATTTCACTAAATATTTTCTAGTAAAAATATGGTTTACTTTTTCTGATGCAAAGTCTGCCGTGTCTGTTCTTAAAAGTAAGGCTCGTGAGACAACAGAAGACAGATAAGTGGACAGACTCTTTATGAGAGTGGTGCCCGCGTGGCGGGGAAATGCAATACCAAAAAGTAAACAAAGAGCATTGTGTGAAAAAGAGCAAGTTTAAATTAATCTTGCTTTTTCCAATTTGAAAACATGCTCACGGTTGTTAGTAACCGAGTCAAGACATTTAAATCACATATATACTTTTATATCTTGACAGTGACCTTTTATAAGTGTGCAGTGGGGATAAGAAGATGAGCAAAGCAATGCCCCAGAAAGAGCATTTCAGGTAATTGAACATGAAATGTGTTGCAATCTGATAACATTAATAATATGTCTTCACTATTTTTTATCTAATATGCAGTTCATTTGGTCAGAGTCTAACTAAAGCACTCCATAAATGTTAGCATATGAATCCCCGTTGCAAACCTATAAATAAGGTAAGCAGCTCTATTTTAGTACAGTTTGAAGTATCCCTGTATTAGTTATCTATGCTGTGCAAGATATCACCCCAAAGGTAGTGGCTTCAAACAGCAAGCATTGCTTATCTCATCCAGCATCTGCAAGTCAGAACTGGGAGCAGCCTAGCTGGGGGGTTCTGGATCAAGGTCTCGGATGAGGTTGTGTCAAGATGTTGGCTGGTGCACCATCTGAAGGCTCAACTGAGGCTGGAGGATTTGCTTCTGGCATCAGGATGTGTTGTTAACGGGTGACCTCAGTGCTTATTCCCCTGGGCCTCACCATAGGCTGGTTGAGAGTCCTCATGCCATGGCAGCAGGGGTCCAAGAGAGAGTCAGTCGCAAGCCACAATGTCTTTTACCACTTAGCCTCAAAAGTCACTCACCCTCATTTCCTCCACATTCCATTCATTAGCAGCCAGTTACTAAGTAGGTACAGCTCACACTCAAGGGAAGGGAGTTTAGGCTCCACCGCTTGGAGGAATATTAAAGAATTGGTGGACTTCTTCTAAAATCACCATCATCCCCTATTTACAAGTAGGGCAGCAGAGACTGATGGGGGCTCCCCTGCTCAAGGTCACTCAGCTACTAACTAGTAAAACCTCAGACAGAAGCCTGAATTTACCCTCTGCAAGGCCATCCACACACAAAACGAAACAGACAACCCCCAGTTCTGAAATGACTGCATACAAATCCAAAATCTGCTTCCTTAAAATTACCAAGGTCTTCTCAAAACGGTAGGAAGCTTTCTGTTTTGAAATGAATGAAATGTACACTAAGCTAGAAGGTGGGAGCCAGCTCTCCTTCTAATCAGCTCTGTGGCCTTGAGGAAAAGCCCTTCTCTCAGTGACCTTTTACTTCTTTAAAAAACAAAGGCTAGGCTAGCTGAGCAGCTTCCAAACTTAGTTGCCCATCTCAAGTTCTGGGGGAACTAAAAGACATACAGACTCATGGGCATTATCTTAAATCTACCAGATCAGAATCTCTAGGAATCTATATAATTAAAAAGTTCCCCAGGGGTGGGCCACGGTAGCTCAGCAGGCAAGAACGCTTGCCTGCTATGCCAGAGGACCCGGGTTTGATTCCCGGTGCCTGCCCATGTTAAAAAAAAAAAGGTCCCCAGGAGTCTGATGACCTGTTATACAGACAGAAAGAACCACCTAACTAGATGATTTCTGATGCTACCAGCTCTAACATTGTTTTAACTCTTCCCTTTTGACTGGGTATGCCTGGGTAAATCAAGGGGAACTTTTAAATATATAGTACCTGCCTTCCTTTGCATCTCCTGCAAAATAATTCAGAAATTCTGGAGGTGGAGCCCTGGTATCATTTATGTTTTTGTCTTAAAAAAAAAACACAATAGATTTTAAAGTTATTGTGTTCAACACAGTGAATACACATTCATTGTGTCTGCATATAGGAAGCACCTGAGGCGCTTTACCAGCGCTGTTGGCAGGGCGCACGGGTGGGTCAGTGGTAGAGTTCTCACCTGCCATTTGGGAGAGTCTGGTTTGATTCCTGGCCCACGCACTCAGAAACAAAACAAAACAAAAAAACATTCAACAAATCGTGCTGCGATAATGACATATTCACATGGAAAAAGAATGAAATGTGACCCCCCCATCACACAGCACATACGAAAATCCCTGCCGCCCAGACTGTCCCCCCAAACCAAATAAATCAGAATCCCTTGGAGTGGGACCAATTATCAGTATATATTTTTTTAATGTTCCCGAAGTGATTACAACATACAGCCAAATCCTATGTTTGCCTTATTTGAGACAATTTCAATGTAACTGCATATATAAAAGATTACTCAGAAGAAAAACCGAAATCTTAGATGCTTCAGTACTCTAAGAAAAATGCATTTCAAATGGGAGATATTAAAAATTAAATGGAAGTAAGTTCCATTTCTGGCAATATGGTAGACTAAATCACTTGAAAACCCTCCCCAAGCTCACAGGAGAGCAAGAAAAGGCTAGAAGACAGGATGGTAAGCAGGCCAGCTGAGGCTGAGCTGGCCACGGGCAAGTTTGCATGTCTTGGGAGCCTCAGGTTTTAGCAGGGTGCATGAGTAGTTCAGTGGTAGAATGCTTGCCTTTCAGGTGGGAGACCCCGGTTCGATTCCCGGACCATGCACCGCCCCCCCACCCCCCCAAAAAAAGTAATGGACAGAAGACTATGCTTTAGGTTCATTAGAAGTCCATCCAGATAAAACTGGAGCCTCCCCAAAGCTGAATCATTAGAGAAAGAACTCACTAGGAAAAAAATTCTTCCCACGGCAGAGGGACACAAGAACATCTGTCTTTCTTGACATGGGTTGGGGTGGAGGAGAAGAGTCTTCTCTGAGAAGTTGACTATGGCTTTGCTCTCATAGAGTCTCAGGCTGGAATTTATACCATCTCTATGGTCCAGGAACCCCAAAGTTGAAAAATTAAGATAAAAATACAGACCCAGTGTCAAACTACAAACATATCTGGGTACAATCTTCTATAAATAAAATAGAAGTAGACACAAGAGTCCCAACAACCTCAGGTAAGAGAAATACCAGGCAGACTATAAAATTAGTAAGTTTAAAATTATTAATGACATAAAAGAACATTTGAAACTATGAGAAAATAACATAGCATCATTCTAAAAAAAGGTAGATTTGAAAGAGAACTAAATAAAACTTTGAGAAATGAAATATATAGTCATTGAAATGAAAACCTCAGCGGATGAGTTACATAGCAGATTAGACACAGTTGAAGGAAAAACTGGAAATGAATCTCAGGAAATTGCCCTGGAAACAGCGCAGAGAGATAAAGTGAAGGAAAGTCTGACAGAAAAGTTGAGAGTGTACTGAATAGAAGGAGAAGGTGCATTATACATCTAATGTACATCTACAAAGAGAAAACAGAGAGAGCGGAGTGGGGGAGGGGCGTAGGAAGGATTTATCTAGATAACAGCTGAAAATTTTCCAGACTTGATTAAAAACTTGAATCCCTAGATTTTGGATGTACTAAACGTCTTGAGTCAGATAAAAAATTTAAAAGAAATTCATACATGATGACAGCATAATAAAAATGCAGGAAACTGAAGACAAATTGAAAATGTTAAAATGGAGAGAAAAGAGATTAACTACAAAGGTGTAGCAATTAGACTAATAGCAAATAGAGAAACAAGAGGACAAAACAGCTTCAGAAAAGTACCGAGAGAAAATAACTGTCAACCTAAAATAACTGTCCAGAAAATTATCATTCAAAAGGCAGAGTGAAATAAGATATTTTTATTTTAACAGAGAGAATATAGCACTCCCATAACTTTCCTGAAAGTACTACTAAAGGATGTTTCAGGAAAAAAGGCTGGTAGACAGAAAGAAGAAGTAGTGTACAAGAAGCAAAAATGAACACATTGGATTGACTGTATAAAATTAAAATGACAATAATGATCAAATTTAGGAGCATAAAATCCATAAAACAACAATAACATAAAATAGTAGGTGACTGACATTGAATTGTTCATCATTAGTTTTAGGGGGAGATGCATCATTTTAGATTAATGATACATGTTAAAAACTTAAAAGTAATTACTAAAAGAAAAGAAATATAATTTATAACTTCTTAATTAGAAAGAGTTAAGGAGGAGCAAAGAAGTCTCCATCAATTCAATAGGAGGCAAGAAAGGAAACAAAAAAGTTGAGTGAAAGCAGAGTAATAAAATATGCAAAATAAAATGGAAGACATAAATTCCACAATATCAGAAATCAGTGAATCAACAGGCTCTTTCATACATTGCTAGTGGGAATACAAACTGGAATATTGCTTTGGAAAACCATGTGGCATTAACTTGTAAAGTTTTATATTTACACATCTTATGATCCAACAATCACTCCAAAAAAGTGGAATTCTTGCCCAGATACATCAGAAGACAAAAATGCTCAGAACAGCAGTTAATAACAGGAAAAACTGGAAACAACCCAAAAGCCCATTGATAGAATGGACAGATTAAATTACAGCATAGTCACACAATGGGATATTAAGCCATTACAAAAAGGAATGAACTATAATCAGATGAAATAATCTAGTTGAATCTTTTTTCCTTTAATTTTTAATTTTGAAATAATTTAAAACTCACAGGACAGTTGCAAAGATAATACAAAACCCGTATAGAGAACTCCAACATACCTCCACCCCAGATACCCAGATCCGTCAATTTTAACATTTTGCCGCATTTATCTTAATATTCTTTTCCATCTATATGTCTGTCTATTTTCGGAATATATGAAGAGTAGGTTGTCTACATCAGGCTCCTCGAACACATAATAGTTCCATGTACATTTCCTAAGAACAAAGATATTCACCTCAAGTACAGTTACCAAGTTGAAGAAATTTAACATTGATACAAGGCTTGCAATGCCTATTCCAATTCTGTCATATGTCCCAGTAATGTCTTTTGAGCCTTTTCTCTTCCCTTATTAGGTCTCATCCGGGGTCACCTATTGCATTTAGCTGTCATTGTCTCTTGAGTTGCTCTTTTTAAAATTGTGTGGTCATATATACAATGTCATCCACCCCAATGTGTCCCATTCATTGGGATGAATCACACAATTCATCCCACTGAATGGGCTCCCTCACCACCTTCCATTATTATACTTAAATCTCAGTAATACCATGCAGAATAAAAAAATAAGCCTCAGAAATGTTTCATTAAGTCTAAGACAATGAAAACCAAATAGTATATTATTTAGTCATTGCTATGTGTAGTGATACTATTTTTGGAAAGCAAAAGAATTAAAAAAAATACAAGATTCAGGTTGGTGGTCACTTCAGATAGGGGAGAGGGATGGGGAGAGCCCTCAGGTAGGCATAAGTCATTATCACTTATTAGTTTTCTGGTTGAACAGTGGGTTTACAGGTGTTCATGATATCAAAAATAAAATTAAATTAAATTAAACAGGGCCACGAATATGCCCAAATGATGACGGTGTATTGGACCAGAGATTGTGACTAACACATTTTGTGCCTAAAAAGTTCACTAAAAAACAACAGCATTCCTAATAAAGGTAATGACTTAGACTTAGGAGTTAAACTTAACAGAAGAAATAAAAGAACAAGATCCAGCTATATGCATTTTTGGAAAAAAAACAAAAACATTTTTTATTGTTACATATATATACAAAGAAAACAAAGAAAAAGCAATGATTTTCAAAGTACACTTCAACAAGTAGTTACAGAACAGATTTCAGAGTTTGTTATGGACTACCATTCCATTATTTCATATTTTTCCTTCTAGCTGCTCCAAAACACTGGAGGCTAGAAAAATTATATTTTTTCTTTTTTGTGAAAAATAACATATACCATATACACAATAAAGTAATAAATTTCAAAGCACATTGCAACAATTAGTTGTAGAACAGATTTCAGAGTTTGGTATAGGTTACAATTCCACAATTTTAGGTTTTTTCTTCTTAGCTGCTCTAAGATACTGCAGACTTTTTACAAAAGAAGACTCACTTTAAGGACACAGAGAGGTTGAAAATAAAAGGATGGGAAAAGATAAACCAGACATATATTAACTAAAAGAAAGTTGTAGTAGTAATATTTTTCTCAGGCAAAGTAGATTTTTTTTTTTTTTGGCAAAGTAGATTTTAAGGCAAAAACATGAGGAATAAGGGTCATCTGGGTATACGTTAAAAGAATAGTCCAGGAAAACAAAGTAACAAAGTAGGAATATACCTTATAACATAGCCTCCACATACATACAGACCACATTCCCTAACCACTCTCTAGTTAAGTCAGAAATCAATAACTAAAAGATAACTCAAACAAAACAAAAACCAGCCCCATGCTTAGGAATTTAAAAGAATATTTGTATTGAGTCATGGGTGAAAAGAAATCATAATTGAAATCTGAACATTTTTTGACCTGGATGATAAAAAAAAATGCCATATATCTTGTGGAATGTAGTTTGAGTGGTCTGTAGAGTAAAATCTATAGGCTTAAATGTTAGTATCAGAAAAAGAAGGCTGAAAATTAATTACCCAAGCAGCCAATTAAAGAAAGTTTAAAAATTTGAGTAAACCCAAAGAAAACAGAAGGAAGGGAATACCCAAAGAAAGCAGAAAGAAGGGAATACTATAATATATATAATAATATTTAAATATATATATTTTATATTATATTCTCAAATACAGCAGATAAGAATATGTTATAATAAAATATATAAATTTGCAAGAATAAATGATGGAAAAAGAAATAGAGAGTATTAACAAAACTATAGCTGATTCTTTGAAAAGCTAGTAAAAAGGCAGAGGTTTGGCACAACTGATCCAGATAAAAGAGAGAAGATACATATAAACAATATGTGGAATGAAAAAAAAAAGGACATTACAGATAGTTAAGCAAAGATTAAAATATGTTAAGATAAAACTATGAGCAGTATTTTGCCAATAAATTTGAAAACCTTGTTGTCATGAATAATTTCATTCAAAAAATACTGTGTAAAACATGCACCTGAGAACTAGAAAACCTGAAGAGATCTATAACCATTAAATAAATGGAATCAGCAGTTAAAAATCAACCGATTAAATGTCTATTTCTGACCGAGACATTTTACCGGCAAATTCTACCAAACATTTAGGGAACACATAATTCCAGTTTTATACACACTGTTCCAGAAAATGGAAAAAGAAGGAACATTTACCAATTCATTTTATGAGACCAGTATAACCAGACAAAGGCAATATGAGAAGGGAAAATTGCAGTCAATTTGACTTGTGAACATGCATGCAAAATTCCTAGAATGAAATTAGATGTTGGCATTCATTCATTCAACAAATATTTATTGAGTGCCAACCACGCACTAGCATGCACTGTGCTAGGAGACAGTGGTACACGGTGATGGTTGTACATGGATGTGGTCTCTACTCTCAGAGAGCTTACACCCTGATGGAAGGGACGGTGATGAATAGATGTTCACATGGGGTAAGGTACACAGGGAGGGTTCTGGCAGTGTAATGGTTTATACCAAGGTGGATTCGACCCGACCCAGAGGTCAGGTAATGCTTCCCAGGCAAGCAAAAAGAGCAAGAGTAGATGTAGGAAAACATTTACTCTTTTAAGAGGCTACTGAAGGAGCTCAGGTGAGAGACCTGGGATGCGGTAGCAAGAAGATAGATTTAAGAGATATTTGAGAGGTGCGATCCATAGGCCTTCACAATAGATTGCACATGGGAAGAGGTGAGGAAGAGGCCTCAACTTTGTTGTCTCATGAGGATGGTTCGGTTGGTGGTGGTTCTGTTCACCAGTAGAGGGAACCCTAAAAGAGGTTCACATTTCGGAGGAAATAACAGGCACATGGTTTTGGACACCGTGAACTTGGGTTACCTTTGGGAAGTCTAAGTGGAGATGTTGACTAGAAAACTGATAATGAGCAGCAGGCCATCTGCGAGGAGGCTGGGGTGGAGATTTTAATGTGAGTGGCATCAGCATGTAGGTGATATTTAAGACCATCCTACGGAGGAGTCCCGCAGGGAGTGTGTGCGGCTGGAGGAGAGAACAGAGCTGAGGATGAACACCAATATTTTAAGGAAAATGAGAGGAGGAAGAGTCAAGACAAAGAGAGAGAGAAGGAGTGGTTGGAGAGGTAGGAGGAAAACGTGAGAATATGGGCATCAGGGAGGCAAGGGAAGAACGAGTGACAAGAAGCAGTGTCCAACAGTGTCATGGGCTGTTGAGACTTAAAGAGGGAGCAGAACTGGTATTGTGCTGCTGAATTCTCCTGACCAAGGGGCTACACTGAATGAGCTGGAGAAGAAATGAATAATAATAATCACAACAGGCTATTACAAATAATGTAATGCAAAGGGGCAGCACGAGGACATTTTCTGGGGATGATGAAACTGTTGTGCATCTTGATTATGATGGTGGTTACATGACTCTATACATTTGCCAAAACTTATACTATTATAGACCAACAAGAGTAAATTTTACTGTCTGTAAAAATAAGTAAGTAAAAATGTAGTAATAGGGATTTAAGATATAGTTCTCTCTCAGCTACTGACCTTGTAACTACTATGCTAGCCCCCTCAGGATTTTATCTCAGTTCAGTAAGTGTCAGCTTGTGCTTCTCTACAACTGGGAAGAGTACCCCCACTCCTGCTTTGTGATGGACAGAATATACATTCAGGCAGCAGAGCCAAAGGGCAGTGGACTAGGGGCCAGAGCCCTGCTTAGGTGCTGACTGGTGGGGGTGGGCTGTAGGCTGGTAAACCTGGCTCCTCTTGGACCCTGATGTAAAATGTGGGGGCTGAATCAAGTAAGGCCTTTCTACCTCTGAAAGTCTGTGGTTCTACTGTAAAAATCCCAAACACAGTCCAGTTAGCTCTGTCTGCATTTTGTTATTGAGAAAAATAATAATAAACAATTACCTTTATAACAACTGGCTCTTCAATACGCAAGATCCCAGATAATTTGGGAAGCAGCCTGCAGTGAGGGAAAATGTTTGGATTTGTGGTGTAGGCCTTAAAGTGCTTTCTAAAAATCATATTAAGTAATGATTGATAATAAGCATGGCCTATATAGGCTTGCAATGAAAACGGGGCTTTAATGAACCTTTTCACATTCGTTTACTTCCACCTCTCACCTTGGTCCCATCAATTCTACTAGAGAGGAATTATTATCTCTGTGTAGGGGATGGGGAGATTCAGGGTCTAGTCACCCAAGGCTATGGCTGCGTTAGGATTTTCTAAACATTTCACTTTGCCAAGACCCACCGTGGATTTGGTACAGGCTTTAGTGTTGAGTATATTCCATTGTCTCCGAATCCTAGGAAAATTAATTGTGAAATGTTAATTGGGCATCAATTCATGCTTAACTTTCATCTGAGGAACCACAACTTTATGTTGCCCCTCATGCCACATTAACTCAGTTTACTGTAATAATTAAAAACAATAAGTGTAATTGTATCCTTATTGTTTTAAATACTCCATAAATTGAATCCAGCCTGAATTTGGCCAGCCTAGAATCTGCTGGAGAATTGTGTGATGCCTTTGGGAAACTACAAACACGTCTTTTTGGAGTTTTCAGTGTAGTAAGGGATAAAACCAGTATTTATTAAGCACCTACGGTGTACCACCACAGCCTGTACTGCACCACATTGGCTCCAAAAGGTTGTGGGCAGAAGTGAATGCGTGTGTGTGTGTGTGTGTGTGTGTGTGTGTGTGTGTGTGTGTGAGAGAGAGACAGAGAGGGAGGGAGGGAGGGAGGGAGAGGGAGAGAGAGGGAGAGAGAGGGAGGGAGGGAGGGAGGGAGAGAGAGAGAGAGGAGAGAGAGAGACTCTGTCTGAAGCCTTCTAGTACTACTCAGCCTACATCCCAGGTCTTCGTGGGGAGGAGGTCTTGGGCTATTTCAATCCCATGCGTTTTACTATCTCGCCATAGAAAGCCTGAGTAACTTGAGAAATACAATATATAACGAACGGATTTGGGACGGGTTTCCCAAAATAACTACCGTTCCCAGCCATCCCAGAGACGCTCCAAAACTATTTCTCACAATGTATAAAAGTTTGCTTTGAACCCCATTCATTTGACCTTGACTCCTATAAACCTATTTCATTACATATTTTAAATGCCGTGTGATTAACGCGGAAACCTTTCCTTCGGCAATTTCTTGCCACTAGAATCTCGGCAGTTTCTCAAAGTTCCAAAATACCCTTTACCCGGCACGGATTCGTACCTCTGCCTGGGAAGGGTGGGGAACGACGGAGGACGTGCCGATGTGGAGGGAGAGCCAGAGAGAACTTCCAGCGCGAAAGGAAAATAAAACTTGTGGCTGGTGTTTGTACGGGAGGGTCTCCGCAATCCTGAAGCCCCCCGATCCTGGGGGTCTGGGTGTTCGCCCGAGGAGCGCCAGGGTTTAGGTTCGCTCCCGACGTCCTTGACCTAAATTTCTGCGCGGTGGCTGGAAACAGGGCGCAGAGCCGGGCGGGCGGCTGGTGCCATCCCCGGATCCGGGCTGCAGGGACCGGCGAACTTGAGCGGAGAGGCCGATTTAGAGGGGGTGGGGGCGTATTTTCCCCCGACGGGGCCACGAGCCGCAGCCAGCTCTCCGCGCCTCGGCCAAGCCGGATCCGCCCGCCCCCCGCAGCCCATGTGATCTAGGGAAGTAGGGGTGCGCTCTCCCTTGCCCCGCTCCCGGCCCGCCCGGAGGCGGCGTCCCCCGGGCCGCGGGGTTCGCGCGCCACCCCAGTCGCTCCATCCGCGGGGGGCCGGGTGTGCGCGCGCGGGCAGGCGGGGGCCGCACCGGGGTGCGTGACGTCACCGGCATTGGTTACACGACGTTCTAGAACTCCGCCCCACGTGCGCCAGGGAGGAGGGGGAGGAGGAGGAGGAGATGGGGGTGGGGAGGAGGAGAGGGAGAGGTGGGGATGGGCCGGGGGGGCGGGGACGGGGGGGTGTGCGAGGCCGCGGGGCTGAGCTAAGCCGAGCCCACGTGTGACGGCTCTCGCCGCTGCCCCGGCTCCACCGCTCGCAGAGAGATTCGGAGGAGCCCGGGCGGGGGGGAGGAGGAGGGGGAGGAGGGAGCGGGAGATCTCGGGGCTCGGAGCCGGCCGCCGCTCCGCTCCGATCGCTGTGGGGCTCGGTTTTGTGGGGGTGGGGGGGCGGGGGGGCTCAGATATGGAGGCAAATGGGAGCCAAGGCACCTCCGGCAGCGCCAACGACTCCCAGCACGACCCCGGGTAAGTTTCCAGCCGCTGCCCACCGCGCCGCCTCGGGCTCGCTCTCCTTGCGGCGGCGGGGACGGCGGTGCGCGGAGCCGGGCATCTCCCGCGCCCCCCCGCCCCCCCGCGCCCCGCGCCCCCCCCCCCGTGGAAGTTACACACCTTTGGATTGCATTTCCCCGTCACCTTCTCCCCCACCCCACCTCCCGGCTCTCGCTAGCTCGCTCCCCCTCCGCTTTCCTTTTAGCTTTTGTAAGTTACACGTCAAAATGGCCGATCTGACATCGGTGCTCACTTCTGTTATGTTTTCTCCCTCTAGTAAAATGTTTATCGGTGGACTGAGCTGGCAGACTTCACCAGGTAAGGGAGGGAGGGGGGACGCCTGGGTCCCCCCCCTTCTTGGCTTCTTTATTGCTCTTTGTTATCCCAGTATAGAACCCCCCCCCCCGCCATTGGCTCCCCACTTCTCCTGTGCAAGGTTATTTTTTTAAATAGCAAATCCTTTCCGAGCCCTCTACGCGACCTCTGTTGCCGAATTTCCCCCGCGTGTGCAAGATATGCAAAACCCAAACAGAATAACAACAGAAAACTACTTTTGGTTTTTGTCCTTGATCAAAATTTGCATTGCTTTTTTTTTCCTCCATCCCCCCCCATCTCTCTCTTTTTCTCTCTACAGATAGCCTTAGAGACTATTTTAGCAAATTTGGAGAAATTAGAGAATGTATGGTCATGAGAGATCCCACTACGAAACGCTCCAGGTAAACCATTCTCTTCTGGATTTTGTCGTTATTTTAGAACAAAGTTTAAGCTTTATTTTTGGAGGTGTCTTCGGAAGTAGCCGAGCGGATTTAGAATGGGGCTGAGGCGTGTGGATGGTCTCGAACGTTGCTCTGTAGCCCCCACCCCAAAGGTTATTGTTAATTGAGTCTGAACTCTGGATACAGAGATGCCCAGCACTCCGCTTTAAGTCATTTTCCCTTCGTTTCTTTTTCTCCTGTTTAAAATGACATTCAGCTTCATTCACTTTCCACGTAGTTTTTTTTTTTTTTTTTATGTATGCATCCGCGACACCCCGGGCTCTCCAAACTCTTAAGCCTCCTCTTAGAAAGGTGGGTGAATCTTTTTTTCTGAGTGCCCGGCTTTCTTCGGAATAAAACAAAGCGTGGAGAAAAGGAAGGGAGGAGGAGGAGAGGAAACTGAGGTGGCCAAAGAGTACAGACACCAGCATTCTCCCAAGTTACCTCCACCCGGCCTCCTCCCGTTCCACCTCCCCCATTAACCTGGATATTTTCTCTTCCGAGGTGGTAGACTGCAGGCAGCAGGGAGTTGGGGGAGGGTTGTGAGGAGTAGGGATGCTGTGGGGGGGGGGGCAACTTTTGCTCCCCATTCTGCATTACATCTCACTCCCTGTCGCTATCAATGGTGTCACATTTTCTTGTTTGTTTTTCTCCCTCTTTGTCTCATTTCAGAGGCTTCGGTTTCGTCACATTCGCAGACCCAGCAAGTGTAGATAAAGTATTAGGTCAGCCCCACCATGAGTTAGATTCCAAGACGGTATGTTGCTTTTTGTTGTTGTTGTTCACCCCTTTTCAGGAACGAGCTGGGCATTGACAGCCCCATTTAAAGGGACAGCGCCTTTCTTTGCTTCAGCGTTGGGAACTGGGTACTTGTAGGCAGAGCTTGCTAGTTGGCTTAAAAGTTTGCGGTGGTGGCTGGGTTTGGGGTTTTCCTTGTAGAGCTCGCCCCATTGCAGCTTCAGATGCTGCTGAGAGAAGACTTGGGGGTGTTTCAGTATGGGGAGGGGCCATTTTCTTGGCTGAGGGAGCAAGCAGGGACACTCCATCAGAGAGCAAATGCAACTTTTCTTTGTCAGTTGAGCACAGTACAGGATACCAACTGTGGCTGTGGGGATTGGCTTTTGGAAGGCACAGCCTACTTTACCATGGGGGTGGGGGTGAGGTGGGGGTGAGAGGGATGAAGGAGAGGATGGGGTGGGGGGGGGCGCTAATCGCAGGTTCAGGCAACAGGTTCTTCTTGGGGTACTTGGAGTTTGCAGTGGGTTTTGAGAAGGGAAGGAGAACGCTCCCAGAGCCAAGCTGGGCATCCAGTGGGTGACTCCAGATGACATGAAATCTAAGGCTGATAAGGCCTTGGGTTTCAAAGTGATTTTTTTTCCCCTTTCTTTCCTAGATCCTTTGAATTGCATGTGGGCACTTTTATAGAATTAGGTTTCTAAATCCAAAGTTAGAGGGGGGATGTCTCTTAAGTAGAGGTTAGTTAGAAAAGGAAGAAAAAGTGTGGGTAGATTACAGTTTGTTAGTTGGAAATAAATTTAATGGATGGGGGAGGGGAATTTGCAGTGTGTTATTAAACCTCTGCGTTGGCTTCCTTGCTCTCCACCTTTCCCTTTATGTCTACGGATGTTTCCCCATAGTTTTTATACATCTGATTAAATCAGGGTCTCTAAGGTGATGTTGAAATGTGATGCTGGGCTGTATGGGAGAAGGCAAGAAGCCGGGTCTAGTCCCAGCGGCCTTTTCTAACTTGCATTGTGACCTTGGGCAAGTTGTTTTCTGCCCTTGGGCCTCAGTTTCCTCTTTTGTACAAAAAAGAAGTGGAACGAGGTGATATTCCAAGTCCCTTTAGACGCTAACTTTGAATGGAAGAAAAGGAAAGAAAAGGATGGTGGTGGGGGGAGACCCTAGCCAATCATTGGTGCACTTCAGTTCATTTTGCAGATTCAACCTCTTTCAACCTCTGATCAAAGAGGTCGTGTCATGCCACCCCCCCAAAAAAAGAATGTACATTGTTAGTCGCTTTATTAATTGCGCTGGACTTGTCATAGCTTGCAGCTCAGATATTTTTACACTTTTAGATCATTTAATTTCAGGGATAATGATTTATAGGGTGACAACGAATGCCTGAAAAGTTTTTTCTTTCTGACTTCTTGGTTAGACATTTCAAAGAACTAATAAAATTACAGAAGAAAAACATTTTGAAGCAAAGTCAGGAATTCGTGATGTGCCCCCTCTCTCCCCCAGAGTGGGAGAAATAGCATTCGGTTTCTATGGTGGCTGGTGGGTCATAACCCTAGTATCAGGTACAAAGCCTGCAGTTTGCCCTCCCTGATTGTTTGTAGACATGTTTTGGTGGCTATTATGTAGTATAACCTAGCTTTTGACTTTGTTTCAACGTTCAGTGCAGGAGCGGTTGGTTTATTGACATGGAAACGAGGATCTTGTTTACCGTTACCTTAAAAGCTTTGTTTAGGTAACGGCCATTCACATCCAAAATAGTACCCTAGTCTTCCTAGAGGACTTGTAGATACAGTAAGTAGAGCAGTACCTAACTAACTAATGTTTTAATTTTTGGTAGTTTTTTTTTTTGTTGTTGTTGTTGTTCTCATTTGTTTGTTTTTAAAAACTAGTTGACAGGGACGTGCAAAAGGTTGGGATTTGCCATACTTATCTTGACCCTCCCTCTCCTTTAGAGATCTCAGCGTGTAAACTTTGCACACTGAAGAACATTGTGGTATAACACGCTCTTATCGCGACACACAATCCAGGAGTTCTGAATTGGCTTTCAGTTTTGTAATTTTAGATTTTCTTTAGTGCTGTGCTTTCTTCACCGCGCCCTACTTCTCCAGCTCCTGGCCTGCCCCTCTACGGGTCCCTTACCTTTTACCGCACGAACAAGGTGACTTTTATTATTGCAATTGTGTGCCGGTCAGCTTCAAAAAAAATACCTTGGGACGTTTGGTCAACAGAATGGAAAATCCACACCTGTTGTATTTCTCTTGTAGACAAGCTCTAGTGAGTGCTGAACACACCTGTAGATGCAATAATGTTAATGTTTATGAAAAGGGTAGTTTCCTAGATCAAAGATTTTTGTCTATTTTAGTTTTTGAAAAAAGTAATCTCTCATTTCTCAGGTGATGTTTAAAGGTAGAAAACATGCTGCAGCCTTTTATTAGGTCTCTGAACTATCTTAATAAAAGCAGTAAATCCTCCTATGTCTTACTGGCTGGAATCCTGGGGGTATAAATCATGGAACGAATGAACTATCTTTGGTGTGCCTTTTTAGCCCCCTTCGGTGCTTTTTCCCAGGGCATTACTCTCTCCCCTCATCCCACAAGGCAGAACTGAAAACAAGATTCAGATTTACATTTTAAAAGGGGAAAATTTTAATATGAAAGCCAAAGCTCATAAATAAATAACTTGTAGCAATATTCATGCCACTCTCTACACTGAATTTTACCCAGAGATTTGTGACATTTAGAAATCTAATGAAAACCAACAATGGAAATATTTTTTATCCCTCCCTCTCCGTATCACCCATCTAGTAACCTCTCCTCCCCGTTCGCCACCCCCTCCCCACCAGCCGGTTAGATTCGAATCCTTCTGTGGGAATTGTTTTGAGTTTTAATGCCAGTCCCTGATTGAGAATCATGTGCTCTGCAAGTGTCTGAACTGGAATATAGACTGTTTTTCCATTTGGATTGGGATAGTGAGAGGGGGAACACCCTAATTGTACACTAGAGTCTGACATCTTTTTTCCAGTAATTTTTTTTGCCCTCTCCCCATGATGGCCTTTCTTCTCTAACATGGGGTTGGGTTGCTCATAGATCGCTGTCTACCGTGGTTTTCAAATCCAGGTAGATTATGTGCGTATGCTTTCTTTTTTACTTATTTTTAAAATAATGTAGTCATGCTCCACCGTTTTTGACACACGCATTCTTTTGAGCTGTAACTACAGAACAGATTAGCTTTTTGATTAATCCTAGGCTACCTTCCCTTTTGCTGAAACAAGTGAATTAGTTCAAGCAGAGCGTCGTGTTGGATATCTGTGAGGATTTTTTTGGGCTGTTGATATTTAAATGGTTTTGGTAGCCCCTTCCCCTCCTGTGTTTAGTTCTCACCAGGGAGAAGAAATACTATTTGGTTACTTACTGCTGGAAGATACTTACACTTAATTTGCAGGTTATGATTTTTTTTTTTTTCAATTATAATGATGCTCCCATCTTTTCTCCCAGCCATGCATTGCAAATTAGATGCAGGTACCATTTACTATTCAGTGTCTGTGAAAGAGAAGCTCTTGCCTAAATAAGAACACATGCGATCTGCTTTACTAAGAACGTCACACATTGAAATACAGACAAGCTAGGACTTTTCAGAAAGGCTAGCTGTGTTTGATACACAGATCAAACCCTAAGGAAGTTTGAAATTGCCTGAGAAGTTACTAAAATCTGGGTTATAAGCCTGAGAAATGAGTGATTAATACTTAGGTGATTAATCATGATTTTTTCCTCCCCTTGAAGTACTGAATTGACTCCTGTTTTTTCCATTTTTCTTCAGATTGACCCTAAAGTTGCATTTCCTCGTCGAGCGCAACCTAAGGTAAGTAGGAAAATCAATAATAGGATTTTAGCTCTCAGAGATTGTTGCCAAGGATTTCAGGTTTCAAATGGGAATTGGCAATGAATCCTTGAAGCCTGGTACATGCCTTCCTTCAGGCAGCCCATGGCTGTGAAAATCCAGGCAAAGAGCTTTGTGAGATAACTGTGCACCTCCACGTTAGCCATCCCAGGGTGGGTCTGAGCATGCATTTGGGGGCAGGGACAAGCCTGTTCCTAAGTGGGAAGATATGACTGTCTGTTGCTAATTTATGCAACCATTATATTTATTTTTTAAGCATTGTTTAAATCATACAGGGAAAAATTGGGCATTTCCTTGTGACTCTGCTTTGGAGGGTACTCTTTTGAGGCCTCAGAAGTTGGAGTTTATGGAGAGGAGAACAATTTAAGTAAACAGCTTGTCCTTTCTTGGAGCAAACAGCCCTCGGAGAACCATAAACTCTTGAATGAGAGAGAGGAAGCAGTGGATGTCTTGGTTTCAGGTTGGTTGGATAAATCAGGGCACACTTGAAACCAACCATGCTTCTTATTTGTGTGAGTGCTGGTTCCCAGGTGGAGAAGTTTTGAAAATGTTGTAACCTTGTAGGAGTGGTACTACAAGACTTGCTGAAAAAATTAAGATAGGGCTTCACTTTTGCAGAAGTGTGTAGCTAACATTGTTTCCTCTGCCAGGTGTAGATATAAGAATGTAGCTGCAACTAGCTTAAGGTTAAATTTAAAGGGCTTAGGGCTTATGTGTTAAATTTACACTTTTTAATTATAGTGTTTTCTTCTCTATATAACATAGGAAGTAATGCCCCCCCCCCCCCCCATCTTGTGGTCTCGGGACTCTTAGTTAAAGAGGAAAAGTTGAAGCTTTGTTTCATGGGTCACAAAGGGAAAGGGCTTGTGGCTTTAACAAATTCAGCTTGTTTCTTTAATGTTTTTTTAAAGGGAGGAATGGTTTTGCACGTTACTTAGAAAAAGTTGGTATATTTTGAGAATTTCAGGTCTGTAGCCCACTATGAGATTCCTTCCTTCCTTCCCTCCTTTTCTTCCTTCCTTTCCTCTCTCTCTCTCTTTCTAGAAAGAAACACAAATCTCAAAGTAAACATAGTGAAATATTTCCTGAAGGCGTTTTTGTCCTAATGCTTAAGCAAATAATAGGAATTAATGAATCGAAGAGGTTAGGTTTTCTGTACTTAACACAAACTTTGGGATTGTCTCAACTGTTTAAATGTTGTTTTCCAAACTGGTATGATCCTTCACATTACAGAAGACTTCTGAATTACCAGTATTTCCCGTGTTTAGTCAGATTGCTATTTCTTTCCATAAGGGTGAATCTTCACATTTCCAGGTTAGTCATTTGATCACTCAGAACTAGTGTCAGATTACCCTATAGGGAAACTGGAAAAATCCCTGAGCTGGTCAAACCATGATGGTGACGTTTCTCCTCCCCTTTACTGTTCCTTAGTACCACCCCTGCCCCCTGCCCCCAACTTTTTTTAAAACCCAGGAAAGCAATATTTGACTTTAATATACTATGACATTTGGTTTTTCAGTGATGCATTCAACTTGAAAATGAGGTAGAATATTTGTCAGACTTGTCAAAGCATGTCCCCCCAGCCCATTGCCCCAGTAACTCTGAGTATGGTGAATTGTCAGACTTTTTAATTAAATGCCAGAAAGTAGTGTACTGGTGGGCACAAATCCGATGGGGACAGTGTTGGCAAAGGCTTCACCAGTGCAGAGCCCACCACTGTCCAAGGGGCCGTGATGGGGATGTATTTGACCACACATCCATCTGGGATGAGGCAATTTTCAGCCACCATATCTCTGAACTCGTCAGTTTTAAATGAGGTAAATCCCTGCTTCTTAGAGACGTGGATTTTCTGGTGGCCAGGGAACTTGAACTTGGACTTGCATGGTGCCCCAGTCACATGCTCCTTGTTTTGAAGCTTGGTGCAGATGGACATGATGATGGGCCAGTGTGGACCCTGGCTACTGTAGTTTGGGGCTTTCCAAAGGTACCTCGCATACCTGTCTGGAGTCTAGATTGGGGATGGCACGAGGTCAGACATGGCCATCAGCAGGATAGGGCTGTCTTCAAGGTCCCGTAGGACAGCCCATGTAATGAGGCCGCAGTCTGCAGCCACTGCACACCAGGCCCCATGGGGGAAGGACGGTTGGCTTAATTGGCTGCAGAGAATGGTTAGACTCTTAGCTGTGAGTTTCATTAAACAAGCTGGGGGAGGGTGTCTTTCCATGGAATTCTAGGGATTTAATAATAATAACTTACTTTCGGTGGCATCCTTTACTTTAAAAAGGACTTTCCTGTCTATTAGCTTCATCTAAAGCCCTGTTCTGCAGCATTTGACTGTCATCCCAGCAGCTTACCTTTCCTTGGTCTCAGTTTGCTCATCTGTGGAATGGGGTTGATGATAATAGCCCCCTCAGAGGGCAGCTGTGAAGAGGACAAGAGCTGGCATGTGGTAACTTGCCATCACCCTCATCAATTTTATCATTGTTGGCTTCGTCGTCATCGCTACTATCAAATGTTAGCAAGCGTGGTACCCTGGTGCTGCCACTCATTAGCGATGTCAAATTGGACAGTTTGTTTAACTTCCCTAAACATCAGTTATCCCATATCATACAGTTTTTTTTCTGCAGATTAAATTAACTAATAAAGGTAAAACACTTAAAATAAGACCTGGTATTTGGGAAATATCAGATAAGTGTTACCTGCTACTTTTACTATTACTTTATTAGGTCCTCACACCAGTCCTGTGCGAGGTCAAGTACCAATGATGATGCTAATTGAATTTCTGGGCCAGGTACCATTCTAGGGGCCTTATATGCATTAATTTAGTTAGTCGGCACCACAGCCTTATGAGATGGGTACGTATCACACTGTTTTATAGGTGAGGAAACTGAGGCAGAAATGGCTGACAGCCTGGATCTAGAATGGGACCCTTTCCCAGTATGGAATTCTGTGGGGATATCATCCCTTCATTATGGAAGGGGAGACAGAGTCAGAGAGGACGGGGTGGGAGGAGATGGTTTAAGGAGCGGTACCACGGCAGAGCCCCCCCGTGACGTCATCCCTCTATGTGACACCAGTTGGTTGGGTCTCTGCTTCCGACCCCTTGGGGCATCTTTTCTTCTCAGGAGGTTCTGGGGTTGCTGTACCCCTGCCAGGAAACCTTTGATAGACATGCGGTGATTGGGAGTGGGTCAGAGTAGAGGGACGCCTTCTTGTCTACGGTTATTTCCAATAGAATATGAGCCTGGCCACTAGGTTTCAGACTGAAGTTAATGTTGGGGGCCACAAGCCAGGTGGCAGGAGTTGAGAATTTGAGTCAAGCCTTATTTATTTATTATTTATTTATTTCCCTTTGATAAAACATGCATGTGTGTGTTAGGGCTGCAGTGGTGGGTGAACCGTCCCTGTGCTTGTGGGCTTGGTGAGGAGCTTGTAAATGATAACGTCAGCCTGTGTTTCTGTTAAAATTCAGTTCTCTGCTTTCTGGCTGTCCTTCCTTGCTAATACTCGCCAGAGAAATATTCCATGGAGGTGTTAAAACAAGACTAGTGGAAAGAAGCTGTAACTGAATATGAAAGAATACCCTCAGCAGTGAGGAACAGATTTCATATTAGTAATGTCATAATATTCTATATTATGTCATATAAATAAAAGTCTGTTTTGATCAGAATTTCTGTGAGCGACCAGAGGAAAGGTTCTAAGTCCTGCAGTTCGTTTATTCCCGTCTGCCGTGTAAATGTTCATATCTCAAGTGAAGTGTCGGGGACCTTTATTAATTAATAGAGGGGTGACTCTTTGGAGACTCGTGGCCGTTAATTAGTGAAGTATGTTTTGATCCGGAGAAGATAGGTCCATTTTCGTTATCTTCCTGTTTCTCCTGATGATTATTTCATTTTGTAAAATATGTAAGAGGTTTTCCCCGCTATCTTTTTAAAAATTAAAACGGTCAGGCTACGCTAAGAAGATGACTTAATTTGAAGCCATTGGAGAAATGAGCATGAGTGAGATCAGTCACGTCGTGTCCTTCCTTTGGTCCTGTTGGGCAGAAATAGTCGCCTCCTGGAAGAATTTTGCTCAAGCTTGTGGGTTCTTTTTCTAGTGTGGAGAAACTGAGAGACTCTCTAGCGGCCGGTACTCAGAGTGAAGTCTGGGTGTAACTCACCATCTAGTTCCTATTTATCCTTGCAGATGATATAGGTCTCCTCACTGCCTCCAGTGCCTGCTTCCTTCAAGTTTTAGAGGCCAGAACATTATCTGTTCATCAAGACAAATTTCATTCCTTTGCCTAACTCCAGCTGCTTCCATTCGCGGCCGGGTGACCATGGATGAGTCACTCAAGCCCCTTCAAGTCTCAGTTCCCTCCTCTGTAAAATGGGTACACTAACAAAGCAACCCCCAGCAAATGTGTGCTAAGATCATTTTTATAGAATTATTAGAAAAAAACTTCTAATGATGTAAAGGACCCAAGAGATACCTGAATTACAATGTAAACTTCCTGGTGGCAGGAGCTTGCTGATGGCAGGCATTCCGTGACTGTTTGTTAAATGAATGAATTGAATCCTGCCTGCCTTTTTCACAGCCCAGGCAGCCGGGACCCAGTAAAGTTTTGCTGAATTGCCCCCCGTGTCACAGTTACAGTGTGGGAAGGGTTGAACTAGAAGCCAGGTTTTCCTGTTCTGGACTCGTCCTCTGACATGGCTCCAGGGCCCTGGAAGGTTGTCTGCTGAGCACAAGCTTTTTGCACGCAAACCTCCTGCTGTGGAGGCGTGGCTTCCTTGCAGCTTCTCCTGGGCGGGGGGGTTTGTTTTTGGCATCTGGCCGTCCCTTGTTGCTGGGGGTTGAGTCACTCTAGCATCTTGCTGTCTTGGATGATCTGCAGCTGTCATCTCGGCAGCCACAGTTAACCGACCTGCTGGTGGGTGTCTCCTTCCCAGTGAGGATGTGGTGGTGTGTCTGCAGCGCTTTTTAACAGCAGTGAGGAACTTGGAGGATTAGTGGCTGAGCTTCTTTGTTGCCAGCAAGCGCTGTACCTTCCTGCCTTCCAAGTCAGCAGCAGGTGTCAGCTCAAGGAGGTGGGGTACCTCGTCCTACAAATGTCCTTTCCGTGGATTTTGCTTTTCCTCCCATGCTTTCATTTCAGTGCTAAATTCATTCTACCAAGAAGCCGAAGCTCCTGTGTTCTATGTCAGATGTTTTGTTTTGTTTTTTTTTGCAAACAGGTGAGACTTCTCCAAATGTAAACCACCCCTCCCGGGACAGGAGTGACTGTGTATCTGCACCCACTTTTGGTGGGGGGGGTGGTTCAGGAAATCCTCAGTTGGCTTCCTGATGCCCACTGAACAAAATCTAAACTTCTTAGCCGGGTAAAGTCCTACAAGATCTGTATGGGGTATATTTTTCCAGCTTATCTTTTGACTCCTTTACCTTTTGATGCCTTTAAACTAAGCATTCACTCTTCTCAGAACAGCTGCCTTTTGGGGATGCCTGCCTCTGCGCTGTCCTTCCTTCCCTCAAAATCTTTTCCACGAAGTCTTTTCCACAAAGCAGTTTCTGCTTCCTCTTGAAAGTAATACTTCTTTCTGGATTTCCACAGCACTTTACATTTTCTTTGGTCATGACTCTTCCAACAATAATATTAGCAAAAAAAAAAAAAAGAAAAAAGATCTTAGTGAACACACCCTCATTCTCTCACTCATTCATTCACCAAATGTTATTGAGCACTTATTCTGTGCCAGATAGCTTGAGGCCCTGGGATAGTGTGGAGTTGAAGATAGTCCCTGCCTTCAAGGAGATTCACTCTGGTGGGGCAAGTAAGCCATGAAGAATAGAAACATGGCATCGTTTATGAAAACTAAAGCAGTGCAAGTGATGATAGGTTTGGGAATGGGCCACATCTTTTAATACATTCAGTTGCCATTTGCAGTCTTTCAGTAAGAGTTTACCAAATTTCTTCTCAGCTCCAGGGACTGTTAGGCACATAGTTCAGACTTTTATAGTAACTTAGGTTCATGCCTTACCACCCCCGCTAGATAATAAACTCTAAGGACACAAGCTTATTTTGCTAATTGAAGAAAAACCCTAGCTCTTTAATGCTGCACTTTGCACATCATAGACCTCCATGATTATTTTTAGATAGAATAAATGAAGAGTGGCAAAGGAGATAGTTCTTGTCTTCAAGGATTTTACCTCCTGATTGGAGGAGGGGGACTCACTGTGATACTCAACAGGCTGTGATAGGCACCGTAAGAGAAAGAAGGAAGGACTAAACTTCTTGGAGGAAGTGGTCTTTGCCCCAGATCCTGATGAGCGGGTAGGAAGGAGGGATATTAGGAAGGCAGTATGGGCCCAGGACCAGCCAGGTAGTGTGGGGCAGGTACAGCAAAGGGTGTGTGCTGAAGAGTTGTCAGGGGCGAGTGAGGCTGGGAAAGGCCAGGTTGTGGAAGGCCTTGAGTGCCAGGTGAGGCAGATGAATTCGTGCTTTATGTGGCAGGTGCCAGGGTAGCTGTTGTGTATGTGCAGAATTGTGGGGTTACTCCATAAGGATGTGCTAAGCTCTCCTGGACCAAGATGGAAGCTGGGGTCACTGATAGGTCTGTGGCCGATGCAGTTTCATGG
The DNA here is from genome assembly GCF_023851605.1 of Tamandua tetradactyla. Taxonomy (NCBI): domain Eukaryota; kingdom Metazoa; phylum Chordata; class Mammalia; order Pilosa; family Myrmecophagidae; genus Tamandua; species Tamandua tetradactyla. The sequence continues at coordinate 38,274,734 of NC_135332.1, forward strand.
AGAACTTCCCACACTGGACTGTGGCTTAGGCTTGACTCATACAGGATTCTCCCTGGCCTTGCTTTAGAAGTGATTTCTCGTTGGCAGAACCACTCCTGATCTTTGGGGTGTGTGGTAGTGATGAGAAGCTCTGTCGGTCTTTTGTTGTCACCTTCTACCTTGCCCACCTGTTTTCGTCCTTATCAAGGGACCATATAGATAGAATTCCAAAGTTCTTTACTTGGTTCTTGTCTAAGCTGTGATCTTGACCTCACCAAATGTAGGCAGTGAGATGTCATTTCTTGATATGGAAGTCACAAACTGGCCAGGTGGCGCCAATGTTTGCTCCCCCATGGGTAGTACAGGTTTGGGGTTGTCTTTGGCTGACTGGTCCCCTGATGCGAGAAACCCATGGTGTTGGACTCTGCTTTCCCTGTGGTGTGAAAGGTGAGCAGGGGTGGTCTTGGGGTTGAGCGCCCCATGGCACACTGAAGTAGTGGGCCATTAAGTTTGGGGCAGGCACCCCTTGGTCTTCCCTTTCTCCCTTTCTTTTGAGGAGAGATAGCACCAAGCCCCCAATCATCTGGAAAGTTATTTTCAAGATGAGAGCCCCGCTGCTGAATTTCTGTTAGTTCTGAGATTTTTGAGTAATCAAAATGAAAAATCTTAAATCAAAATAATAGCTATCACTTACTGTAGATAGTATATTACAGGCAAAGTTTGAAGCCTCTATCTCCTTTAATTTAATCCTTACAACAGTCCTTTGCAATATTTGGTATTATCTCCATTTGACAGATGGGTTAACTGAGGCCCAAAGAGGATAAGCAGCTTTCCTAAGGCTATAGGACTAGTCAGGGTTATGTCTGGGATTTGTATCAAAGTCTGAATCTCAAGGCTTTGTTTCTTATAACCGCTAAGCCCCAGTGCATCCGTCATGAGTGGTTAGATTTGGTGTTCTTCTGCTTTGCCTGACTGCTGTAAAAGGCTAAGGCTGAGGAATAGGATTTGCTGTAGCCTGGTCAGAAAGCTTCAGGTTACTTTCTGTTGCCTGTTTCTAAGAACCCTGGTTAGTTAGTTAAGTGTGGAATTTTGGACCAATCACTTAATGGTTTTGTGCCTCTGTGTCTTCATCTTAAAAAATGGGAATGTTGGTGATACCTACAACATAGAACAAAGGGAATGTAATTCATGTGCATTACATGGGAAATGCACACACTGATACATGCACACAGTGGGGGCAGTGTAAGCATTAGTTATCTGTTGCTGTCCCCAAGCATGCCACTCCCCTGATCACAGGAGGACCTATCTAGTAGCTTGTAGGTTGGTTGGCACTGTTGCCCCTTTCTGGGGGTGATGGATAGAGCAGCATACTGAGATTTGGTTTACATCTTTGTCAGTGTCTTGGGTTCCTGGTTTGCCTCTAGCTCTGAGGGGGAGATAGCATGCCCCTTTATCTTGGGGATGCTCAGTGGGCATTAGGAATTCATCTCCTTTTCTGTATCTGAGGCTGATATTTATGCTGCCTCTGAGAGTGAACTCCTGGGGAGCAGCTAGGGAACAGCTAAGACACCGCTGGGTGCGAGCTCTCTCCATGAACCCTCTTTTTCCTAGTCTTGGTCTTTATCTGCCTAGGGTAGCTCCACCAGTGACTGATCTGAAACTGTCACATTCATTTATTTGTCACCGGCTGTGACAGGCAAGTTAATGCTAATGGATTCTTTTTTTAGCCTGTTGTCTGGGATGTTTCACCCAAATGTCCTGAAATCTAAGGCATTAGGGGAATTTGTAACTTTTATGGGAGGGGAGGAGAGGCCTTAACATTTAGGTTGGGGGCAAGAGCGGCTGAGGCACAGTCTTCTTTTTAAGAAATCCATTCAAAGTGCTAAATTGCTGTTCCTGTTTCAATTATGTGACAATTTCAAGGGTTTAGAGAAGTCTGATAAAATGGTCTTGATGATGCAATCTGGGGAGAGAGTGCTTCAGAAGATCCGGGAGAATGAATTCCTCAGGGGTCAGGGAATTCTCCTTCATGCCACCTTGGCCCTTCTTTCCTCTGGGTTTTTACATTTTTATTGTTCTGAAGGGCAGAAAACGTTGTAGGAATGTATTCAGGACTCCATCCATATCCTTCACCGAAATGAATTATTCTCTTTGGGCAATTGGAAATAGATGGGCCACCACAGTCCCCTTGCTTTTTTATTTTTTTCCCCCCAGATAATAGTTTGTGAATGTAGTGGTTCTGAATAAAGCACCAAAGAGAAGAAACTCGAGGAGGGGAAGAGTGAAGAGGGAGGCCCTATGAAAGTTTTCCTTTTCACCAATCAAAGCTTTTGATAGTTTTCCAAAGACCAGAAGTTTACAATGGAAGCCAGTTTGGACTGCCTATGGGAACGGAGTGCAGAAAGACCTAGTGTAGCAAAAGGAGATTATGAGTGACATTAATGAGGTGACCGCGCAGGCAGGAGGGAGGCCAGGAGCTAGCGCTGCAAGGAGCAGTTCCCATGACTTGCTCTCAGCTGGGTCTGTTTCCTTCTGCCTGCTTGCGTGGGCGCCTGCGTGCGTTTGTGCATGCACACGTTTTTTCCGACGAAAGTTTTAACACCAAGCCCTACTCAGTTTGCTGCAATATTCTCCACCCTAGAGAGCCCATGTATGGCGAGTTCGGTTGTCTCTTCCCTGTTGAAAAGTAATTTTAATGCGGAAGGCATTTTCTGCTGGATACCTTCCGGGTCCCTGCTGGAACCCGGGTGGGTAGCATACGAGGCTGACATCCCAGAACTGGGCCCAGATGGAACATGAGAGCCGAGAATATGAAGTCAGTAATCCCATCTCTGAAATGGGTCAGGGAGAGGGAAGAGAAAACCTATTGGGGTACAGCTTATTTTTCTTTTCTTTTTTTTTCCATTGAGGTCCTAGACTGATAACACTTCATATTGGTCAAATAAAGGGAACCTTACAACAACTGCCTCTTAAATATTTTAGTGCCCTGGAGAGAATTCTGTATTTCCATGTTGTTCTTGTGCAAGAATTTCCACTTGCTCGAAAAAAACTGCAACATTTCGGGTAGATTACGTAGTGAAGAGGTGAGAAACCTGGGTGTTGCTGATTTACTATGGAGGAACTTGGGAGAGGCTGGCTGTGTTGTCACCTGTTAGCTTCCATCTCATTGTGTGTGTTGGATTGGGCCTTCCAGCCGGTATCGGACGAGTGTTTCAGAAACCTTTGTGAGAATGCAAGAAGAGAAACTAGATGCGGCCTTCTGGAGTGGAGTGGGAGGAAATATAGAGAGCATTTATTGATACATGCCTGTTTTTTTAAAACCCCCTTCAGCTCAGTTCCCTTTGGGATTCCTCTCAAATATGTCCTTTTTGTAGCCAAAAGCAAACAACAACAAGAAAACTTTTAAACTTAGACACACATAATACTGGATAAAAACTAACCAGTAGGTTCAACCTTCTCCTCCACTTGAGGAAAAAGCATCAAATTAAGATGCTTGAACCTAGGAAAAAATTGGAATGGATTCGCCACAAGGCTAGTACATGTATATGTTTCCTCTTCTGTTTTCAAAGCAGGTAATTGGTTTTAATAAGAACTTCTGACTTGATTAGGGGGCCCTTAGGAAATTAAAGTGTGTTTGGATTTCACAAGTATAATTTTAATTATATGAATTTTGTGTTTTTCACTGGGGAGCCAGGTTCAGAACTTGTTTTCCTGTACTAATAGGGGTAGTAAAGCTGATTATGGCAGAATGCCTTACTTAAATAGCTTTGAAAATAAAAATCCTTGGGTTTGATCCTTGTTTTCCCTTGCAGTACATGATGTTCAAGTTACCATCCATATACGTCCCATATCCTTGTTAAAAAATGATTTTTCATTGGCTCCCCACAACTATAGAACTGACTAATGCAATGGAGGGGGACTCATTATGAATTTTCTGCTGTACTTGCTGAAAGAATTCAATTAAAGTTCTTTGGAGCACAAGTCCTGCCTGGGCAGCTTGTGGTTGGCATGCGGCCGCGTTAGCATGTTGCGATTGCCTTTATCGCCTCATCATCCTTTTTGCGCAGAGCCTGTGTTCTCACGGGGTCGCTGTCCTGGCTGCTGGCCCTGCAGCATGTCCACCGTGGATTACAGTAGAGAGTGCGCTGGAAACACTCACCTGAGTTGTTCCCCAACCTGTAAAGAGATGTTAGGACGATCACACTCCCGGGGCATCCCAGGAGAAGGACTGATTGTGTTAGTGGGAAATGACGGTATTCCCGGGCTGTCCAAACAAAACCTCTAGATGCCGGGCAGGTGCTTTGTGGGCTTGAACTCGAGCATCTTCACATGTCCCCCTGTACAAGGGCTTTAAAGAACCACCTGGAGATCAGCTCCTTTTTTTGGGCTGTCTGGGCTCTTGTCTCAAACAGATACTGACGATTTCCTGAATTTTCCACTCAGGAAAGAGAAATCACGCCACCAGCTTGTGAATAGCTTGGTGTCATACAGATTGGGGTCTGAGAATATGGACTAATAAAGCTCTGTCCCATCCCCACTCCCCTACCTCTCATTTTAATCATTGACTATTTTTTTTATTACTTTCTATAGAGGTGATGGAGCTTACTTAGTTTTTAAGAGCACGGACTCGAACCAGGCTATCTGAGTTTGGATTCTTGCTCAGCCACTTCCCAGCAGTGTCACATTGAGCAAGTCATCTAAATATGCTGTGCCTTTGTTTTGTCGTCAGTGAAATGGAGATAATGATAGTACCTCCTTCATGGGGTTATTGTGAGGGTTTCGTGAGTTATATATTAACTGCTTAGAATGGTGTCTGGTGCATGTAACCTGTGTGGATGTGTGTGTTATGCTGCTGCTAGGAAGGCTAATATCCTCTGCTAAGTTTGACAAAATGCTGTCTGTCTTATTTAGTTGGAGAATTGTTGTAAGTGCTGTGCCTGCTGCCTTGCATATTTTTTCTTATGTGGTATTTGAAAAGTGCAAAAGAATACACACACACGTGTGTGTATATGTCCATGTGCGTGTGTGTGTATATGGCTTCATTTGAGTTCCAGTATAATTTAGATTCGGACATGAGTGCTTGCGCTGTAACAAATGAGGCGTGTGCTTTAATGGAGGCTTCAGATTTGGAGGCCCTGGTTTGAATCTCGGTGCTGACACTAACTCTGAGACCTTAGAAAGGTATCTGAGCTTTCTGAGCTTCGATTCTGTACCTAAAATAAGGGGATATTAGCGACGTGGGAATTAAGTGAGAGTGTGAATAAAGCACCTGGAGTGTGATTGATTCTCAGCAAATGTTAATTCCTTCCCTCATAACCAGGGACTTTTCTTTTTACCCATCTTGAAAATAGGAAAGATACAGAGGGTTCTGGTCTTGCTGGTGACGGAAATACCTGAAGAAGCTAAGTCTTGGGAGAGCAGTGTAGGAAAAGCAGACCCTTGGTGGCCGTGCCATTGTGGACTTCATTTCACCCACCCTGAATTCCCATGTGTAGGAAAAATACTTTTATTTAGTCAGGAACATTGGATGGTGTGCATGAGCCTTTAAGATGCCTTTGTTCCTTTGACACTTGGTGGCAATCAGAAGCCTAGGGCCAGATGGTACGAGTTTTGGGGGAATCCTTAGAAGGAAGGAGTAACTTCAGGGAAGTGAAAGCTATGAGGACAGTTGGGAAGGAGAGGGAGGAGGAAGGGAGAGGGTTGGGATGGAAGGTAATTGCTACTTTTCCATAGAACCTTTTGCTAGGATGAATTAGGAACATATAATATTACTTTTTTTTTTGGCATGGGCAGGCTCCGGGAATCGAACCCGGGTCTCCAGCTTGGCAGGTGAGAATTGTTGCCACTGAGCCGCCATTGCACCGCCCCATATAACATTGCATTTTGATCCACAAACTTCTAAGCTCTGTTGTGTAAGTGGGAATAAGCTTGGCAGAATGCCAGGAGATGACCGCACTTCCCGGTCACAGACTTGGTGGTTCCCTGACCTCAGAGATGGTTAGTTGGGGCTAGGAATGCCCTCAGACGCCTTAGGATAGTCACAGTGTGTGTGTGTTCATGTCTCCCTGCACAGTTCCACAATCGTCCCCTCCACTTCCTATCAGCCTGGTGAAATTTACCAGGTTTATCAGGAAAGGAGAACAAGAGTATGATTATAAGCTGATCCTAGGCTGGGGGATGGAGCAGGCATGGGTGTTAGTATGTAGAGAGGGGAAAGGGAAGGAGAAAGGGGGTGGCTGGGAGGAGGGAAATAGCAGTAGATTACATTGACTAATTATAGGGAAAAAGCCATATTTGCTGCTCCATTAGGTGATCGCTAGGCTATGAAGCCGTTTATTGTAATTAATGCAGAAACGGCGAAATAAGTGTTGGATGTGGAGTTGAGGGTCTCCAGGCGCCCCCCACCTCACACCTCTTTCCGTTCCCTGTGTCCACTGCCCTGTTCCGTTACCCTTTGGTGTAAAGAGTATTTGGAGGGCATCGTTGTCTGAAAGGCCGTGCCAGAGTCTTACCAGTTTCCTACTGGTTTATTTTGGCAAGTAAGGAGGCTCTGTTGCCTCGTCTCCTTTTGAATCTTAGGGTTTTGAATCGAAAGGCTTTTATGTTTTCCAAGGATGAGGGAGGAGGGACAAACCCATGCCATCATTGCTATTCTTGCCACAATCATTTTAATTTCAGTGCATGAAAGTGGCAGGTTACGCATCCAAGTCCATCAAGTTATGGACCATGTGGAGTTGTGATTGCTTTCCTTGATGATTTCTTGTTCAAATCAGCAGTGCTCTTAATTTTCCAGGTGAAGTAAAAAGAAAATTGGAGACTCCCCTCCCGCCCGTGTCTCTTCATCCAGGGTTTTCTGAGCACGACTCTGGTTTGGAGGGTTAATATTAATTAGGAGCCAGTTTAGACCTCTGTTGCTTGATGAGGGAGCTTCGACTGTTCTGACAAACATGGCTCCTTTTTGTGTGTTGTGCCTGCTTTTTGTGTGAAAGTTTCTGGGTTTCAGAGCCTAAGGAATAAATATATACAGAGAGAGGTGAAGGACTTGGCTCCTAAAGAAATGTAACAGATTATCTTGGATCTTGAGGGAGGCACAAAATGAGAGAGCAGAGCAGTTCTGGGTTTGGGGGATGCTTTTCTGCCTCAGTCTGCCCACGCCCTGTCCGCATCAGCATGGGGCCCTCTGCCTTGGTTTCCTTCTCTGCAAGTGAAGGACATCTCTTTGGCTTCCTCAGGGAGGCATGACTCATTTCCTTAGTTTCCAAATTGGGTGTCAGTTGAATTTCCCTGAGGCGAGGCCCCTGTTAGTGCCAGGTAACAAGGAGGCACTTCATTTTGTGCTGAGGCTTAGGATCCTTGCTTCCAAGCTTTACCAGTGCTGACTTGGTCTTTTTGGGGAAGGTGGCAGAAAGGACAAGGACAGAGAGAGCCAGTGAGTCCAATTGTACTGTTACGGGAAGAAATACCTAGAGAGAAAGAGACCTGTTTCCCTCAGGTTGGATCATGTTGAGGATCTTTGTTCTGTGGTCTGTGGGTTTGGGCTGGTTTCATTTTTTATGGGGCGGTTTGGGGCTGCAGAGAGGACAGCTAGCTGACCAAGGGTGTAGGTGAGTGTTACAGGTGAAGCAGGAGAGACCTGGCTTCTACTGCTCAGCTCAGTAGGAATCGATTAGCTGCATGTGACCTCTGACAAATCATCTTGCATGTCCATACTTCAGTTTCCCTAACTGTAGACTGGGGGAGAATGAGGGAGTATGGGGTAGGAAGCAACAGTCCTGAGGGCTTCAGAGACTAGTCTTAGGAGGCAGGTAGTCTTAGGATTTTATTTCTGGCCTGACTACTAACTCACTGCATACTTTGAGAGATGCACTTCACTTTGCTCATCTCGGTTTTCTGATCTGCAAAATGGGGATAATATAATGATAAGGCCTACTTTACAGGGTTGTTGTAAGGATTGCAGGAGGCAGTGATTGTAAAGTGCCCACACAGTGCCCGGGAGGTGGTGAGCGCTCTATACCTGGGGGCAGCTTTCACTGTTAGCAGCCACTACGAGTGTTGTGAGTGAAGGTGTAAGGTTTCAGCCAAGGTGTGGGATCGCATCAGGGAATCGTTTGAGCTGATCTGGGGAGAGCTTCCTACAGAGAGAAGATATGTGGTCAAGGAGGGGAGGCCTGCCTGGAACACGTGACCTGGAACTTGGACCTTGAAGTGCCTCGGACATTGGCTGGGAACTGCGGATGGAGGAGGGTCTCAGCAGTGCTGAGGGTGGGAGCCGGTGGAGGGAGGCAGGGGGGGAGGGAGGGCTGGGACGGGCCCACCTGCTAGCCTAACCTAGGGGCTGCAGCTGCCCTTGCTCCAGACTGCTTCACGGCCAGGGGACTGGGGTCTGCCACTTCACGGCAGGAGAATGGGAGAGATCAGTCACCAGGCGACATGGAGACACACATTGTTTTTGGGGAGCCCACGTCTGGTACTGTCTGAAATTCAAAAGCCTTGCTTGACTGAGGCAGTGCTGATCAAAGGCCGTTTGCTATTTCAGAATGTTCTTCGTTGTGTTTGGCAGACAGAGTTCGGTCTTTTTATTGCTTCCTCTGGGTGAAATGGTTTTATGTCACCCCAGCAGCAAGGAACTCCACCAGCACCTGTTAGTCATACCTTGTGTGTGCAGCTGGAATGGTCTGAACTGAAGGCAGGTACATGTGCTTCTTGGTCACTGCCCACGTGAAGCTGTGGATACCACTGCTGTGTGATCGGATAGCCAGCTGCCAGGAAGGGGCCACCGGCAGCTGCCTTCAGTTGCATCTCGGCTTCGTTCTCGGAGTAGGCCTGATTAGGGGGGGAGGTGGAGAGGTGGAAAGAGGTGGTACAAGGAGAAGCAGCTCACGGGGAAGGGGAGAAAGGGAACTCTGTGTCAGTGAGCACAACACAGGCCATGTACTACACACAGATACAGTCCCTTGGGGCCCTGCATCTGCTCCTGGGACAGAGGGGAGACCGGTGATGAACGAGGAAGAGGAAGCGCAGTAGGGTGTGATAGTGGAAGGGAGTGGCTAGGACAGGCCTCAGGAAGCTGGATCCCTAGAGAAAAGCATTCCTGCATGCCCAAGGAGCTGTGGGAACAGTTTAAGCAGTGTGGCTTTTGGGGGCACGCAAGTTGTTCCTTACGAACTGGGATGTAACTTGCAGAGATGTGTGTGGTGAGAGATTGATTTGCTCTCTGTGCCGCAGGTGAATGGAGCACCTGTCCTGAGCCAGGTGCACAGCTGGCACGTAGGGGTACAGCAGGCGGACCCATTCCCTGCCCTTAGGGAGTTTGCAGTCTGGCAGGGGGCACTTTCATTAAACCACTTAACACATGGTCCAACATTTAATTATAATGATGGTGGGAGCATCAGGGACCTGTAAGGTGTTTTATAGGAATGCTGAGGGGAAGCCAGGTCTCCTACAGGGTGCTGCTGGGAAGTCCTCCTGGAGGAATAACATTGAAGCTGGGCTTGCAGTGAATATGAGATTTGACTAAGGAAGGGAAGTATCAGGGTGCTGAAAAGCCAGGATGTCTGGAATGCAGAGAGCAAGGAGGGAGGTGAGCGGTGAGGCTAGGGATGGGCAGAGGCCGTGCTAGGCTGTGGTGTTTCAGGGTGTTTATTCTTCTCTGGAGTGGATTAGGGTATTAGGAAGGAAGTAAAATAATTTCAGGTTTGGAAAAGGTCACTGTGGCAATCCTTGTAGAAGATGGCTTGTGGATATCCCCACAGATACTGGTGAGATCAGTTAGGAAGCTGTTGAGGCTTGGAGGAGTTCCTGGAGGTGGGGATGGAGACCCGTGGGTGGACGTGTGAGATGCGCGAGGGTTGAAGCGGCAGCCTGGTGATCTAGTTCACATGTTGAAGGGGAGGCTCGAGTTTGGCTCATCAACTACGTGGGCAGAGGCTCCATCCCCACCTCCACATGAGCTTGGGGACATTGGTGCATGTGGGAGACACAGGCAGGGAGGAGCAGATGTGCCCGGCAAAAGGGTTTGGAGTGAATGAACCCTTTTGGCTGGAGATCACCACCCTCTTGGTGATGTATCCCTATTGGTAAAAGTTTTTGAGGGTGCACATGTGTCATAAATGACATATATGTACTACTGTACTAAAATAATTTGCTCCTCATAAACCATAGACAAATAATTAACTTAAAAGAATGAGAAAATGAAGTAAACATAAGTAAAAGTCCTCGCCACCCCCCCCTTTCTTCGGAGACTAGAATATTAGGTCTTGGGGGGACATTAATAAGTTTTAGGCAGGGATGGCCAAACTGGGTGCTTGGGAGAGAGCACTCTGCAATCTGGGGCCAGGAGAAAAGGCCCTTGAATGAGTTCTTCCCAGGCCAGGGGCACATGGGGGCAGTGGGGTTTGGGGGAGGCACTCACATGGTATGTCCTTGTTGGTGGCTGGGGGTCTCAGGGGCATGCAACTGTGGTATAATGCCTCCCCCACAACGCCTTGGCATTGTCCCAGAAGGTGTGCGGAGGCCCGTTGGTGCTTGGTGATTGCTCATCACAGTCGGGACTGGGGGTGGGGTGGGGGGCTTCAGAAGTGCCTGCCTAGTGGGCGAAGGCCCACACCTGCCTGCGAAGAGCAGGGTCTTCTGGAGAGAGCACTGTGTGAGGAAGACAGATCCTGGTCCCAGTGCCTTCACTGAGCCCACCTAAGTGGCTCTTTGCCTTTCATCTGGTGGGTTGATAATATTCCCTACCGGACGCCAGGGGCTGAGGTGGATCTGAAAAGCCTGCAGGATGAATTATTTCTGTCTTCACAATCCAAGCGGTCCTTAGTTTACCCCCCATATCCTTTCCAGCAAATTGGCATTGACGCGCTCACACTCTTGTGGGGTTTTCTGAGGCTAATTCCGTTCCAGCCCACTCCATTTAGCTCTTCCTTCGAGCAGAACCCGAGCTAGGATCTCGCCTTCCAGACAGTGCTTTAAAAAGCCTTGTTTCCCAATATACTGCATTTCAGCCCTTCCCCGAGTGCAGCCGTGCTCAGTCGAGGGATGCGAGTCATTTTTACACGGAGAGGTGAGCAAATCAAAGGGGAGCCCGCTTTGCCTTGGTGAGGCCTTTTGTGTAAAAAGGACCTTGTGGAGTAAAGCAATCAGGTTGACTGACAACTGCCACAGCTACCCAGGGACAGTACGCTCCAGATGGTCACCCCGAGAAAAGTCAGGGCCAAGAGCAGACAAAAGAATACCCAGGAACCGGTGGTGAAGATAAAAACAACCTGAAAATGTGTCTTCCAGTTAGCAGTTGATGTGGAGTGAGGTCCACGTGGCCGACTGAGGGCATCAACATTTACAGTTTGTCCTCGCTTTTCCCCTGGCTTATTTCCCTTGGGATCAAAGCAGGGAGAATAGGAGTTATCACTCCCAGGCTTGGTTTCAGGCATGTTGGTGTCTCTTGTTTTATGACCTTGGGGTTTTGTGGCTTTGTTTGGGTGCATGGGGTACGTTTCAAAAAAAAAAGAGAGAGGAAGCACTCGTTTAGTCAGAGGAAGCTCTTAGAAACACCCGGGAAGGGCCTTGAGAGGATTAGAAAGCAGCCTATAGGGCCAGTCCTGTATTTTCCATGGATTCTGGGATAACAGGAGTCCAAAGGTTTCTACTTTTCAGCCTCGTTGCTCCTCTGAAGAGCCATCTGAAAGTGGTTTGGTCCTGCACGTAGAGACAGGGGACCGGCCTGAAGATTTCCTGCCCTCTGCTACATAATAAATCTGATACTAAAATTAGTGCCACTGCCGTAAGTCTTGCTGACATGATAAAGAACTGTGTGTGTGTGGGGGGGCGGGGGGCGGCTTGTCTTTCAGGACTGTAGGATGTTGCTTTATGTCAGATCAGCGTCCAGATCTCAAGTTGATTTTTTTTATGACAGCATCTCATCTTCCTCCTCACCCTCCTTTCCTTCCCCCCCTTCTCCCCTCTCTCCCTCCCCCCTCACTCCTCCCCCCTCCCTGTAGGGGGTAGAGTGAAGGGGCTATTTTAACTTGGCCTTTGGTTTTGCTTAAGTACCTGTCTCTGTCGGTAGATGTTCCTGGAAAATCCTCTGAAGGTTTTATAATTGAGTCTTTTCCTCAACAACAAGATGATATTCACCTTCTCCAAAGCATGTTACTTTATGCTCTGGGGAGGGGGAGAGGGCAGGACTTTTGTCCCCCAGAAGATGCATATAAGGAAGAAGCCTGCTGGTCGGGGGGGAGGGGGTGCTGGGGGGGCCGCTGGGTGGCAGGCTCACATCTTTAATAATTGAGATGGCACCTGGGTCCCTCAGCGAAAGGCAGCCCTTCTGGCCGGGATGATTTTGCTTTGAAAATAACATGTTCACCTTTAACTTTTAACTGCAAGTGGCTTTGACATGAGGTTGTATTTAATTTTAAATTGCCCATGTCCAGCAACCCTCTGTTACTCTTCAAACAATAAAATGTTTTTAATCTTCCCGCAGCTGTGTGCTCTGTGTGGGCGCCTGCCTTTTGGGGGAGGGAGAGTTTGTGCACCCTTTTCCGACTCCCCTTCTTTTCCCTTACAAACTCAGCTTTCGAAAGCCCCCTCCCACTGGGCAGGCAGCCCCCGCCCGCCCGGAAGGCCTCCAGATCAGGGATAGTGAGTGGCCGGGCAGGGTCCCAGCATGGGCCCCCTGGGGTCAGTCAGCGATGGCAGCCGGGGCTGGGACGCTTCCTGTGTGGGCAGAAGCCACCAGCCCCGTCTCCCGGACTCTGTACAGAGCCCGTATCTCTTTCCCCCGCCTCCCGCCCCCTAACTTTGGTGGGGCTTGATTTGTCTGTTATAATCAGAAACAGATTTTGGCTCCTGGTCCATTATAGATGTGTTTGAGATGGATGCCAAGCCTTAAGCTACTTAAAGAGCATGCGAAAATATATTTAGATACAGAAAGAAAGAGAGAGAGCCGGGAGTGCCTCTTCCAAATTGCCCAAATAAAAAAAAAAATCCTGAAACAACACAGCAACAACAACAATTCAGTTCAGACCCTGAAAAAAGCACGGGAAGAGAAAATTTGGCTCCAGAATCAGCAAAATTGGTATTCAATTTTAGAATGAACTGCCTGGTAGAGGATGTTAAAAGAGTGAAGGAAAATTGTGCCCTCCCTGGAAGTGCCGCCAATGGGGGATGGGAGGGGGTCCCCAGAGCCCACCTCTTTGGAAGTGCCGCCTTCTGGAGGTGTTCCCAGAACCCAGGGGCAGGTCGCTGGGGAGGGATGGGAAGGCATCCACGCTGTGCCCAGCGGGACCATGTTTCTGTTGGGAATATCCTGGAGCTGGGAAATATTGATTGCTTTGTGTTTGTAAACAATTTTAAAGGAAACAGGGCCAACAAAAATAGCCAACTTGAGGTGCATAAAGTACGTTAGAAGAGGCTCTCAACAGGGAGGCCCATTGCTCTGATTTCTTAGATCGGCATGGCCTAAGATTTATTTTCCTTTTTAATTCTAAGAAGGGGCCCACTGAGTTGAGCAGGGTCTGAGGTATTGATTTCTTTTCATCCTTGCTGAATTTTTTTTCTTTTTAATGAAAGGGTCAGCTGAGCTGGCCACGGGGCCTTCCACCCCGGCGTGGCTGTCCCTCCTTGCAGCCATCTCATGCCTGTGTTTCTGTGTTTGTCGTCCTCCCCCCCCCCCCCCCCCCGCCCTGGGAAACTTTTGCAGGTCAGCTGCTGGCCTCCAGAACTTGTACCCATGTGTCTCTCACTCTAAACAAAAAATAAACCTGTGCACTCTATGTATGTAATTTAGAGGTGTGTGTGTGTCTTTTCTCTTGGCAAGTTTGTTCCCTACAGCTGTGCTGCTATAGCCGGCTTTGAAAACTGGAAAGAGAAAATGTAAGTGACTGTTTAGGGCTAAGAGTGGAAGTAGGAAGAGATCGGGGTATGCGGTTTGATGTAACATAAAAAACTCTCTGACCCCAGATTTAAAATGCATTTAATTGATGTATTATAGGAGGCAATTATTGAAACAAGAAAGATTTTGAGTTGGTGGGATTCCTGTTTCTCCCAGTGTAGGTTTTTTGCTTTCGACATTACAGAGACAAGAAAAGTGGAGCTTTATGATGTCATCTTATTTCCCCCACTGGGGGAGGGTTGCAGAGCAGGTAGCTTCTGAATCCACCTCGGAACAGCTCTGCTGGGGGATGGGAGAAGAGCTCAGGGTGGCGCTGGAGGCCTTGGCACCAATACAGAATTTGCCCTGTGCCTTTGGTCAGCTAGAATTAAAACTGCCTTTTCTACCTTGGGTGGGTGGGTGGCAGTTGAAGGTAATTTATTGAGACTACACCCCAGCAGCATCAATTTGGGGATTTACTTTTCCTTCAACCCCTCCCCTCTCTGGAAGCTTTGTAAGAGAAAGGGAAAGAAGTTTTCTGAGCAGAGATTAGCTTCGGTTTTTCAGAGATCTTTCCAGTTTTTAGAAAGTGTATTCCTTAGCTCAGACTTGCCTCTTCAGATAAGGATTTATCAACACCATAGTTAGAGCCAAGGGCTGAAGGGATCTTGAGGGACTTTGATTTACTCTATTTTCAAGGCCACATAGCAACAAACTTTCAGAGTAGCCTCGGCCTCATGCAAGGGAGAGTTCTTCGATTCAAGGTTACCCGTTTTTCCCCTCCTAGGGAGGAAGCCTTTCCTTTTGCTATCTTCTTCCAACAGCTTAGAGAAAATAAATGAACAAACCTCCAAAAATCAAGCAAATGTGCAAATAAAGGACAAGTTCACAGTGGGGATAGACAGATTTCTGATTAGGAGGCTAGTTTGTATTTTTTACTTGTTCTTGTTGAACCACATTCACTCTGTCCTTCCTGGTTCTCAGCTCCCTCTTACATATGTCTCAGTCTACATGGTAGCGGGGGCGGGGACCCCGCTGGGTTTAAATCCCTGCTTTTCTGACCAGGCCAAGAAAAGGGTCAGGCTGTTCGTATTAGCTAGCTAGCTAGCTGGTTTGCTTCCTTCCTTCCTGTCTGTCTGTCTTTCTGTCTGATACCTAACCCCTTGTCCCGCTTCTAGGATTTTGAGAGTAATTTCGTGTGGGCCAACTGAACTGCAGTACCAGCTGTACCAGCTGTAGTTTCACTAGTTGTCTTTTGGCATTCGGGAAACAACTTACAAAAAGAATTTTTTGACTGAGCGTAGATTTTAAAAGTTTTAGGAAGAAAAATTCTGAAGACAGTTGGTGGTGGTTTTTCGCTCTGGTCTCTCCATGGTGCGGCGTGTCTGGCATTTTCCTCGAGGGTCGCCAGTAAGAACTGCTGGTCTAAATCAGTGTCTCCGGGAATCATTGATTCACTAATTGCTCATAGTCGTGTCCTGGCTTCCCCCTCCTGCCGAGAGCACTTCTGTTTCCTGCTGTTCCGTGAGGAATTGCACGGATTTCTGGAGTGTTTAAGAGTAGCCAGTAAAAATGTTTGGTGTGCCGCTGCTGCTAATTGTCAGTGCTTTCCAGAGCCGGCCCGGCACCCAGTTGCTTACGGGCCCCTAAACAAGGGGCTGCCAGGCCGAGCGAGCGACCTTTCCCGCCTAAGACGCAGGGTCCCCGGGCTGCTTTATTGAGGAGGGAGAGTGTGTCACCAAGCCCGCCGCAGGCCTCGGCTTCTTCTGTCCCTTTCCTGAGGTACAGGGACTGCTGGGTCCACCTGAACTCTCTCTTTTTTTTTTTGAGAACCAACAGAATTAGGAAAGGTGTCTTTTTCTGCTAGAGAACCAGCAGCCACTAATTAAGATCCTGATGTAGGGTTATGCACATGCACGTTCTCAAGTTCCGGGGCCTGCAGGTTAGAATGTAAATGCCAGCAGAACAGAGGGTGCCCGGGAACAAAGAGAGAGAGCGAGGGGCCGGCCCTGAGAGGAACAGCTCACTCTGCACAGAGGGTTTTGAAGCAACATTTCTCTTGGCATTGGGAATTAAAAAAAAAAAAAAAAGCAACACTTCTCGCTCCATATTCATGTTCTTTATAGTACACTGCAAATATGTGGCTTCAAAAAGCTCTTTTTTTTTTTTTTTTTTTGCTAAACCTTTATAATAGGACCCTTCCCAAGGGCCTCAGGAGGAGCCCAAGAATGCCTCCTTGCAGTAGGAGTGTGGGAAATTAGTTCAGCCCAAAGAAAAGGAGCTCAAAATTGCTTCCCTCAGTGACCGCTCAGCCCTGCGGGGCCACCCTGAGTGTCTCAGAGGCCGGTGGATTTGGAAACTCTGCCTAACACTGAGTTTGGGTAATGTGATTTGTTGGCCTCCGGTCCCTTCCACAGACCCTTCACAGCTAGCCTTGGGGAGGGTGTGGGGGCCTGGATGGTGCCTGGAGGGCGGGTGTTCATGGAGGGACCCCACTGTGTTTGATGTAAGTTGCTTTCTCCATCCTAGGGAGTTGGAGGTGTTGGTTCTCCCCTGATTTGGGTGCCCACCCGCTTGTTTTCTGTGGTTGTTGGTTAGTGTTCAATGTCCTGGTCTGCTCTGAGTGTCCCAGTATGATAGGAGCTAAGCTTTAGCCCAGGGAAAGGCTCAGAGTGTTTCTCAACCTTGCTGCTCTAAGTCCAGGCCCAAGAACGGGGCCTTCCCCTGCCTAGGACTCATCTCCACAGCCAGCCTGAGTTTCTAGTTCTCCATTTGGAATTTCTGAGCCGCCAGCAACATCCCATCCCTAGGCCCTGCCTAGAGAGGAGGTAGGACGCTCCTTTCAGTGGGCTGCGTGTCAAGCTGAAGTCCTGGACTCGCACCAGCTCTGTAGCAGGTCATGGAGCACCCACTGCAGGCTGTCAGGGGGCAGGAGTTCCAGGGTGCTCTGGACCAGCTTCCTCAGAGGACCCGATAGAAGAGGCAGGGGTGGTCAGATTACTCCTTTCTGAAAACAGCGGTAGGGCAGGTTGTGGCCTGGGGCTGGGGAGCTGGGGGGGCACGATGCTCTGTTAGGAGCAGGAGGTGCCCAGAGTGGATCTCTGCAATCCAACGGACCACTGCTATTCTGGAAATAAAAGATTTGGGGCTTCATCCTTTCTTATTCTTCCTTCCCTCTGTGATGGGATGTTTGGGAGAAGAAAGGTGGAGGAGTGTGGTACAGAGGGCCTGTTTGGAGACAGTTCTGGGATCGAGTCCTGGCTGTATGACTTGGTCAAGTTATTTAACCTCTCTGAGTCTCATTTGTATCATCCATAAAATGAGGATAACAGGATAATAAGAATATTCATACTTACCTGGTGGCTGTGGGGACAGATGCAATTTTATGTAGAGGATCTAGTACTTAGTGTGGATTGAGAGTCTGGGTTGAGGGTTTGCTGTGTGGCATGCACTGGGGAACGGGTTGTGCCTTTACCAGACCTCACACCAGTCTGTTACTGTTGTTGATTTGGACCAAGGGGCTACGGTATGTTGTTTGGGCTTCTGGGCCCTGGAAGATTAGTTGTGCCTGCCTCTCCCTTCTGCCAAATCTGCCCCCAGCGTCTGCTTGGATTGAGGATTAACCTCACGGTTATTTCAAGTCAGTCTGAGTCTCAGCTTCTCCCAGGCCAGCCCCCTTGTCTCTGGCTCCCAGCAGAGGCTGGGAGGTTGGCAGCAGTCAGTACAGACCCTTGGCTCTCACCTGAGGCTGGATCTCAGCATCAGATTATAGACCGCCTGGCTTGGTTCTTAATTCTTGCCTGATTTAGAGGGGTGGCCATAGAAGGAACAAGGCTATGGGAGGATTGTGCGCTCTTGTTTAATTACGTTAGATGATCTAGTCCAGGGTTTCTCAGCCTTGGCACTATTGACATTTTGGGTTGGGTAGCTCTTTGTTGGGAGGGCCTACCTGTGCATTGTTGGGTGGTTGGCACCATGCCTGGCTAAACACACTAGATGCCCTGTAGCACCCCCTACCCAGTTGTGACAACCAAAAATGTCTTCAGACATTGCCCGATCTCCTAGGCTAGGCACCTCTGGTCTAGCCCTGTAAGTGGCTTTGTTGGTGCAGAAGGGGAAAGGTTGTATGTGTTCTGAGCTTCCATTCCGTGTGGACTCTCACTTGGACCATAGACGTTCATGGAATACAGGAACAGAAAGGTGCCTGGAGAAGTCCCCGGGTGCAGTCCCGTGCCTCCCGCAGGTGAGTGCCAGGCTGCCCTGGATTTGATTCTGCAGCCTCTGACAGTCCTCTCTGTGGTTAAGTGAAAGGCCAGGGAGAAGGACGTTTCCATCCGGGCTAGCACTTCTTTTAGCAGAATGACCTCGGGCTCGGGCTCTTGGCAGGCCGGTGCTTTGGGCCTTGTGGAGTTGGGTTACAAGCTCACGAGTTTGATCTGCCCTCTCCTGCACGCAAAAATTTGTCACTCGGAGAAACTGGCTTTTCTGCATGCTCTGAAAGAACTTTTATTTGAAATGAATTCATTAAAAAAAAAAAAAAGAAAAAAGAAGCTTCGGTTGCCAGGACTCTGATGGTGCTGTCCTCTCTTTTTCCTTCTGTTTCTTCTCTTTCACCTGTAAGATTAGCCTGGAAGGGTTGTCTGGTGGGAGCGGTTGGCCAGGGATTTTTGTAGTCCCTGATTAAAGGTACATTATCAAATGAAAGTTGAGTGTAGCTGCTGTGCTTGTAAAAGTCAGTTGTGTGCCATAAAATCCATCACGGCTCCCTTGGTGAGAAGGAGGAGGGCGGTGAAATAGCCAGTGGCTGAATCCAGTGATTCAGTTCTCTTGCTGGAGGAATGCAGCCCTTCAGCCTTGTGTCCCCACAACCTTGTTGTCTAGCTTTTGGTAAGCAAGGAAGGGCACAGCTTGTTTAATCGGGTCTGTGGGAAGCTCAGAAACAGGACCTGGGTACGGCCAACAGGCCACTCAGTAGTATTAGATGTTGTTGAACTTGGAGAACCCGGGTGGCCATATCTGCTACCTGTGGGGCCCGTGAGGTTTTGGTGACTTTTGCCTCCGTTTTTTTCCCTGTAATATCAGATGCTTGTTATCCAGCTGGGGCGGGCAGGAGGGGTCTGGCCTTTAGAAAGTTGGTGCGGCCTGGTGGCTTAGAGGGCGGGTGTGGGAGCCAGGCTGCATTCTCCTTTATGCTGATGGGACTCTGCGTAGGTCTCTCTGTGCCTCGGATTTCTTATTTCTGAAGTGAGGGTGACAGTAATACCTACTCCAGGGTCATTTTGAGGATTTAATGTATGTATGAGCGTGGCAATGGGGTATTGACGTCACTTTGAGTTGTATTAGTATTGGATATGTTATTTTGGATGGATGGTGAGCCTTGTCCCCAAGATCCTACGGCAGGGCAGAAAGTCATGTGCGCCCTTTGCTGGACGTGCTGAAACCAGACTCTCAGCCCGTGGGGCGCAGGGATTGCGTGCTGATACAGGGGGTCCGCAGGTGCCTTTGTGACTCCTGACAGTGGTGTTTATCAGATTCTTGAAGAACGAGTAACCTGGTGTCATTATGGTGTCCTCCTCTGCCTCAGATTATCCTGCCCAGGCTGTGGATTTGGTTCTTGGGTTGCCCAACGTGGGCCCAGGGCGTGGGGGACTGCAAGCTGCTCTTCTCTGTCCCTGGGTAAGTCACAACAACACCATGTCAGCAGGGATGGGACAGTTTCAGTGGGGGTGGGGCGAGAAAAAAATCGCCCCTGTTTTCCAGATAAGTCAGAATCCCACACCTGGTTCTCTAATCTCCCAGCAAGTGCGGGAGGCCTGCAGGCCGGGGGTCTGATATGCTGGTTTCTTTGCTTCTGTGGGTAACTGGTTTGTGTGTGTGTGCGTACGTGCAAAAGAAAACATCAAAATGTTTTGGGAGTGTTTTAGGAAAATAGCAAGGAGCAGATTGCCAAGCTTCGCTTATATGTTTCTTTTTCTTTCCTTTTGCTGTGTACATGTGTGATCAGCATCCTGGAGTGTTCTGAAATACAGCTTTGGCTTTTCTTACCCCAACTGTTCTTTCTTAGAGTGGAGAGGATACAATTCAGCACCAATAATACTGAGCAATAAATAACCCAGAGAAGATGAATAGCCTTGTGTGGTGGTAAATTAAAGTTGATTTATTGCACATAATATATACAGGTGCTCCTAATGTAATTAAGCAGCGAGGCTTTTAATGCTGCAGAATCTGAAAGAAGACCCAAGAAAATTGGGTCTTAATAAGGCTTATTGAAATAACAGCTAACCATGCCGCAAAGCACCATTAAGGGGATGCTGAAAGATGGATGGACCACAGCTTTTTCTTATATGTGGAGATGATGTCCTGACCCCTTGGCCATGGGGCGTGCACTTGGATTGCTTTCCCTGCAGTAGAACTGGACCGTGTTGTAGCTGTCTGCACCTTCTGGCCTGGCTCCTCTTGTGACCATCAGTCAGGTGGCTGGCCATTGAACATGCTTTTCCAGAGTGAAATGCAAGTGGCATCGAACTCACGACCGTGGCCTCATTAGTACCCCCATTCTCACAAAGTGGCCTGGGCAACAGATGATTGGTTCACTGAGTCAGCTCACTGATTGAGGTCCTCCTGTGGGCTGTGCTAGAGCTGGGGATGTAGGGCTGGAGACAAAACAAACAGACGCAGTCCCCATCCTCCAGGGTTTCTGGGCTAGCTGGAGAGGCGGCCATGTAAGCCCATGATTACAGAGATGCCGCAGCGATGAACGGAGAGGCAGGAGGGCAGAGCAGGGGACGAACTCACAAGAAGGTGCCTTCGCAGAGAAAGACTACAAGGAGGTCCCTTGGGTTGGGGGCTGCAAAGGCCCTGGGGCCAGTCCCCAGAGTGAAGGGCAGAGCCCAGGGAGTATAGTCCTAGGGGGACATGGGCACGTCTTTGTGTGGCTGGAGAGTTGGGTCAGAGTTTGGATGGGAGAGGAGGGCTGGGCAAGGAGGTGGTTTGGAGGAGAGAGCAGGGAAGGTTTTGAGCATCAAGCCAAGACCTGGAGACCATGTGGAGGCAGTCTAGAATCATGGAGGCTTGTAAGCAGGCAGGTGTTAAATATATATTTTAGAAACAAAACTCTTGGCAACAGCGTGGGACTTGGATTGAGGGAGATCAGATCGCCAAGAGAGAAAGGCGCCAGAGCAGAGCAGGAGCAGGCAGGAAGGAGGAGGGTGTGAGAGTTAAAACCTGTACTTGTGGCTATCCCTGGGGCTCTAGTAGGAGGGGGAGGTGCTGGGCCAGTACCCCCCACCCCCCGCAGCCCACCCTCAAGCTTGTTAGAAATGGGAGGGGGGTGGTCCCTCACCCTGGACCTCTGGTTGCCGAGGCTCCTGGGCATCTGTGGGGGAATGCTGGTGCCTGAGGACCTTGGTATCACCTGAGAGGTGGCTCCACAGTTCCCTTGGGAGCTGGTGGGTTATTCCCCAAGGAGTGTCAGGAGAAGGGGTGGTGCCGGGAGAAAGTGGGAAGAGTTCCTGCAGCCTTTCTGTGAGCTGCCTGAGGGACTTAATGCTTCAGGGAGGTGAAGGAAATGCAAAGGAACAGCAGTCCTCTGGGTGAGGGACCCTCCCTCTCATAGGTGCGCCCCACTTCAAGAAAAGCACCATGCACTAACCCTGAGTTGTGGAACAGGATGTGTCAAGGAGAGATTCATTATTCCCAATGCCAGAGGTTTCAGTACAAGATCTTTTAAGTGGCGAACTCATCTTTTGAACCAAAAAAGATTTTGTTTGCACTGAAGAGGGCCTCTATTGCATAAACTGAGCACATTTGGATAGTTTAGTGCTTCTACCTAGCAAGATTAAAAAAAAAAAGAATCATTCTAGTTGGTGGGCTGTTATTGCGTGTCTGGTTTCCAGAGAGCCCGGTCCTGGTGCTGGGAGCGGTGTTTGCTGCAGGGCCTGGGGCCACCAGTGTGGCTGGGGAGAGAGAGAGACCCAGGATGTGTCTTGCTTGGGGCTTGGAGTATGAAATGGCCAAGGGGTAGTTGCAGTGTGTTCCCGGGTGGGAGGTGCGGTAGCTCCTGGGGCCCGCTGTGGCCTCCTGGGCGGCCGGGGCCCGACTGTGGAACCTTTCCTTTTGCCTCCGCCTCCTCCTTTACTCTGGGACAGTGCTCTGCTGTACCTTGCTATTACTTGATTATTTGCAGAATTAGGACAGGCTCAAGTATCTGATCATGATTTTTTTCGTGGATGTATAGCACATCCTCTGCATATGTAATCAGTGCCTTTTTTTTTTCTTTTTAAAGGACTATGGGGATATTAGATATCGCGGATGGACGGGCTCATGATTACTCTTTTTAAGCCTTGTTCAGGGAAACTGAACAAAGTGCCGGTGCCACCCTCAAGCATGTCTGTGCAGCTCTGTGGGGGATGGACTAGGGCTGGAGGTGAGGGTGGGCTGCACATGGCCTTAACGAAGGTTGCCCGAGGTGGGACGGTTGGATTTTGAAGCCTAGGTGGGGGTATACTAGGCTTCAACCATCAACAGATCAAATATTCATTTGACCTTTTTATTCCAGTGAGTGGGGAGGGCTCTGGGGCTTCCTTCATCATGCATCTCGCCTCATTGTTTGCTCTGGAACAGCACTGCTCTTGGGTGCTTTGTGAACATTGGGCTTGGACTTTTAAGCACTGGCAGGTGCAGTGGCGGGCATCTCATAGGGAGAAGAGGCAAGAGGAGCCAGTCAAGTCATGGGGCCACTCGGCAGTAGAGGTGGTGGGAGAGGGTGAAGCTTAGTTTGCCCTTGGGGAGCTCTTGACTCTCTTGCAGACATTTCTGAGGTATGCTGTGCACAGATCAGCTCCAGGGGGCTTGTTTGCCGTGGGGAAGGTGAAGGAGGAAAGGGTTCTGAATTGTCCATAACTTGATTGGTCTAATATCCGGGCACTGTATTTGCTGCAGGATGAGTGCGCGTTCCTCCTCCTCTCCTTCTCTCACCCCTTCAAGACCAGTCATCTGTTTTTTTGAACCATCCCACCACAGCCCCAAGTCAGTTGATCCCTTCTTTGTGCTCCCGAAGGACTCAGCAACTCGGCTAACAAGAAGACATTTGTTAGTTCATTTCTTCATTCATTATTCATGCAGCCAGTGGTAATTAGCATTTAGTAATGTAGTTTCTTTCTGGGGGCAGTTTAGTTGTGTTCATTCATTGAACAAACATTTGTTGATGCCCTGCTCTGGGTTGGGAGTAGGGCATGGAGCAAGTATTTCAGAGAGGAGAAAGGGGGCTATTTGTCCTGGAGTGTGCAGGCTATTGGGGGAGGCGGGTAATCAGCAGGGGGTGGTGGGATGACCGGGTGGGGAACCAGCATGTGGAGATCTGGGGAGGCTTTCCGAGGAGGTGACGTTTGACTTGGGCCTTGAAGAGTGAACAGGAATGTTGGAGTTGAGGGAAAGCATTCACCTCCCGGGATAAACATGGTTCTTGGCATTTTGATTCCCATGACATGTGGCCATGTGTCTTCCTCTCCCTCCGTCCCCAGCCCTCCCCTCCCCAGGCCTCTGGCATTGGAGAGAATACATGTGCCTTCTGCTGAGCATCTGGTGGTCCCTAAGGGAGCTGTGTCCCAGTAGGAGAGAAGGGGGAGAGGGAAGGGTGCTGATGAGTCATCCAGGTTCCCTGGGGCTCAAAAGAGAGCACACTTGAAAGCCTGGGGCACCTCACAGATGAACGGTGCCTCACCCACTGAGCATTTGTACAAAGAGCAACCCAATTACTGCCTCTGTAACAAAAAGTGGGTTGAGGAGTGTTGTTCTTGGAGATGGGCACCTACAGGTGGTAACGTGTGCTCTTCCTACCTCTCTTTGTGTAGTTCCATTTTCCTTTGTTCTAGCTAATGTTTTATTACTGCTCCAAATCACTGAGGGGTTTGGAGGGAGAGAGGAAAGGGTTTCTGTATAAACAGCTGTCTTGCTGATTCAGTCTACAGTGGATTTTATAGCTGAAGTGTTTGTTCTTGCTTTAAAATGCCAGGACGGCACTGTCATTTCCTCCACTTAAGAATAGGGGTTGTTTGAGAATTCAGGGGCCTTCTCCTCTCATCAGAAACCTTTTGGGAGGAAGGGAGGATGGAATTCCAAATATTTTCTAAAATCATCTTATTCTTAGAGAGATATTTTCTTTACGAAGTTTAAGACTATTGAATTTGAATGATCAGTTCAGGAAGCCTTCGTCTTATGCCCTGGTTTATGCTAGTTAAAAAAGAAAAAATCCTTTTAGATATTAGAGAGATGCAAATTAAAACTGCAATGAGGTACCTCATCACATCCACTAGGATGGGTATTAGTAAAAAGAACTGGAAGGAACAGCCGTGGGTGGGGATGTGGAGAAATAGGAGCTCTAGTCCGTCTTTGGTGGTGATGTAAAGTGGAGCAGGCACTGTGGAAAACAGTTTGGCGAATCCTCAGAAATTTCAATGTAGAATTACATATGACCCGGAATTCCACTTCTAGGTATACACCTGAAAGAATTGAAAGCAGGGACTCGGACAGATACATGTACACCAGTATGCATCGCAGCACTATTCACAGTTGACAGAAGGTGGAAGCAATCCAAGTGTCCATCAGATGTATGGATCAACAAAACGTGGTATATGCATACAGTGGAATATTATTCAGTTGTAAAAACAAGTGAAGTGCTGGTTTATGCTGCCACATGGATGAACCTTGAAGACCTCATGTTGAGTGAAATAAATCAGATGCAAAAGGACAAATATTGTCTGATTTCTCTTACTGTGAAGTCCTTAGAATAAGCAGATTCATAGAGACAGAAAGCAGAATAGTGGTTCCCAGGGTGAAGGGGAATGGAGAGTTATGGCTAAATGAATATGAGTTTTGGTTAGAAATGAGGACAACAGTCTGGAAATAGTGGTGAAAGCTATACAGTATTGTCAGTGTACTTAATGTAAAAGAATTTCCACTTAGATTGGTTAAAATAATTTTTATGTGTATTTCACCACTATTAAAAATAATGAACTTAATTATAAATGAAAAAAAAACAAGCAAAATAATCCTCTTTGGTCACAGCTACCAACCTGCTCGATGTTTGTGTGCAGACATCTCATTTTCTTTTTTATGCAAAATTTCATCGTTGCATGATCTGAGATAGTTGATTGCCCCGAGATTATTAATAAATTGAAACGGTTAATGGTGTGTGACTCAGAACATATATTTAAAAACAAGTTGGAATAGAAATAGACCTTTTACAAAATTAATTTTTTGTTAGGCTCCTCTCTTGAGCCTTTTTGTTTGAAGCCAGCTTGCTTTATAATGCTCATATATGCCCTATTGCAATTAACATAAATTACTTTTAAATACCAGTTAGTTGCTGTGGAGAGAGGCCAGGGTTGTGGCTGCTTATGGAGGGTTAAGAGGTTTGGTCATTGTCTGGGTTTTTATCTCACTGTAGATGAGATTCTGTCCCCTTTGGAGGCTGGCAGAGATGGCGTTCTTTGATGGGAAAAAGAAGGAATAAGTCTTTACCTTGAGTGTCAGGACATTTTCTTACCAAGGAAGAATAAATAATCAAAATATGTTTGCTTATTTAAAAACAAGTTATATTAAATATTAAATACAATGAGGTATCCCGCATTTTCCGACCCTGGAACAGAAAAAGATATCAGTGGAAAAATTGGGGAAATCCAAATAAACTCTGTTGTTTGGTTAGTGGTATGAACTAATGCTAATTTCTTAGTTTGGTAAATGTACCCTGGTTAGATAAGATACTGACAAGAGGGGAATCCAGGTGAAGGGTATAGGGAAACCTCTTTGCGATTCTTCTGTAATTCTAAAATGATTTCAAAATGAAAAGTTACAAAAAAAAAGTTTGGCATAGTCCTTTTGGCCTGGTTGAGATTATTTTCAGCTTACTCATATTCAGAATTATCTACCTATAGGAAGGGCAAATTATCCCACTATTAATATTGGAAAGTGGGACGCAAAGACCTGGGGAAAGACCTGGGGAGACTCAGGGCGTCCCTCACTCCTGGCTCCCCGCTTCCCTCGGGCCATCCATCCCTGTCCTAAGCCATAATGAGGCCTGTGGCCAATCCCTCTCCACCACGTGACCTTCTGACAACTTGTGGCAAGCTGACCTCTCCTTCCGCTTCCATTGGCGTTCATTGCCCAAGATGGACGTCTGGCATCTTGTGATTTGCTGTCTCATTCTGCTGTGAGGACCAGGTAATTGGATTTTTTTATTCTATTCTGTTCACTCTCATTTTGTATGTGTTAAGTTTTACTTTACCAGCCAGACTGTAAACTTCCTAGAGTGAAGTTTTGCCAGGCTCTCTTCTAAAAGCAATTAAAAAAATTTTCTCCGTTACAAAAATAATGTATGTTCATAATAAAAATTTAGACATTAGAGAATTTATAATATCAAAAGTAGAGGCCCACCAGAGGCCTGCCTTATTCTACCACTGGCAACGGAGTAGAATATATTTCTCTACATTTTTTTCTGTCTATATCACAAATAGTTATTACGATTTACAAATATGAGAACCTGTTATACATATCATTTTGTGGTATGCTTTTTTTGGGTTAACGAAATATTTTTGCATGGCTGTGCATCTGGAGACTACCTCTGTCTCTTTCTCATATTCCCATATTGACTAGCACTGTGTCAGCACATTGGAAACATGCAATACATACGTATTATTATTAATATTATTTATAGTATTATATTAGAGTAGGAGATTTGACCCAGAACCCATAATTAACATGTGCTCTGATAAGGAGAGAAGAGAGGCGGAGAGAAGAGAGGCATGTCAGTGTGGAGGAGGAAGGGTAGTTTATAATACAGCTTTGTCTTGCAGGAGAGAAGGCAGTTTTGCTTAATACTGGGGGTCAGCTTCCTTGAAAAGATAGAGCAGCAGGCTTTCAGGAGATAGCGATATAGCGTATGTGGTGAGAGTGAGTTGGGAGAGGAAGGCTAGAAACCAAATCTGACTTCACTTGTCTTGGATGGCAGTGGGCTTGGCAGCGTTGGGGTTGGCTCTCGGGAATTCCAGAAGATGACTTGTGGTCTGGAGGGTGTCCTAAAGTGAAGTGTGGATAAGTAAAACCAGATGGGTGGGGAGTAGGGACTGAGATGGGGAAGGAGGGTGGTTTGAGAAGGGGCAGGACAACATCTGGTCAACAGTAGCTGTTAGGGCTGCCTGCACTGGAGGGGAAGGTGCAGATGCTGGAAGAACTAGTTAGATTGATGAGCAAGTTGAGCAGAAAATGACTAGGAATTTGTTAGTGTTAACAAGGGGCGAAGGCTTTTCTAGAGTTTCTTGAAGAGGGAACCCTTTTCCATGGGTGATGCTCAGTTGGAGAAGCTGGGCGAGGGAAGTTCTAAGTGCTGTGTCTAAGATGCAGCCCTCCCGGAGGGGGCGAGGGGCATGGTCCGGCTCTGACTAGGGAAAGTTCCCTATAAGTGTTACCTGTGTCTCTGCAGCCCTGGTCAGCAGTGGGGTGTCCATGCAGAGGTTTTTTTTGTTTTGTTTTGTTTTTCTAGAGCAGATCTTGCTTTGAGTGATGAATAATTTCCATTTTTGATTTTGACTTGACTTAAGGGAAAAGGGTGGTAGTAAGTTCTGGAGAGCCCTTAATAAGAAAATATCTTTAAAGAGAATGAGAGACCCCAGAAGAAAAGTGGGTATACTCTGAAAAGAGGAGTTTAACTAAATTTAGTTTTCTTTTTTTATTTTTTGCCCACATATAAAATAGGGCAAATATACAAAAAAGCATAAAATGTGTACATAATGTATGAACTACAATGCCATGACACCCATGTGAATGGCTTTGTTGAAATTTGCCTTCAACACCCTTGCTTGTTCCTTCCCAGTTTTACCCCCTGCCCACTCACCACATGTCGGTTGGCGTGCTTTCCGGCCCGATATAGGAATACCTGTTTTCATGCATTTTTCCATTTGCAGCGTTTGTTTGTGTTGGGGCGTGTACCAGAGTTCTGTTTTCAGTGCTGTATGGTGTTCACCACATGAAGGCACCTCGGTTTGTCTTTGTCCTGTCTCCTTTTATGGACATCTGAGTTGTTAATTTTTATGTTTTGGTTTGGCTTGTTCACACAGTGCTGTTGTGAATACTCTTGTGCATCTCTGGTATATATCTGCGAGAGTTTATTGAAGTGTGCATCTGGGAGTGGGATTGCTCACAGGGTACACAGAAGCTTCAAGCTTACTGGAAATCATGTTCTCAAGATCCCGTTCTTTTAGCATTTGCACCACGTCATTGTCCCACCAGCAACGCGAAGGAGGTTTTGTTGCCCCGCCTTCTCATCAGACTTTTACATTTTTGCCAATCTTGTGGTAAGCTGGCTGTGGTTTTAATTTGCATTCACTAATGGGATCGAACATCATGCTTATTTTTAGGGAAAGGAATCTAGATACTAAAACATCGCATAAAATGACACAAAAACAGCTACTTTGGTGGGACAGGTCCTCCCTAATGCTGTTTTATTACTTTGGAACCAAGTCAGCTGTATTTTTTTCATTTGCAGTGAAAGCTTTGGGAGTGTCTGTTAGCTTGCAGTGCTTCTCTTGGGTTCTGGACCGTCTGTTTTGAGAACCCAGCTAATACCTGCTCCCATGGTCCCTTTATTTTAATAAAGGCACCTGGATGGTAGCAAGTTGGCCATTTCCTCACTGATGGGAGCGTGTTGTTCCTTTTAATGTAAAAAGACAAATAAATGAGAGTTCAAGCAGTGTTCCCCAGGGGTTTGGTGGCAGCATCCTGGGCAAGGGAGTGTCCTTGGGGGAGGTGTGGCGGAGGGCCCCAGAGGCAGTGCCTGGCTGGCTTTCCTGTGAGGGGGAGGCGAGGGGGAAAAGAGAAGAGGGACAAGGGACCAGGCTCCAAAGCGCTGTGTCCGAGGCCTGATAAGACCTGGACAGGATCACTGCAGCCCATGCGCTCCCAGTGGGTGCTCACGGGGTGGTGCCTGAATCCTCCACTGGCCAGGAGCTCTGCTCTGGCTGTTCCAATGCTGAGGCTTTGGGGTGCAGGGGTGGGGGTTGCCTGTTCTACTGTATGTGCAGTTGAGCGATTTCGGGCGAAATTATACCTCTAATATTCTGGAAAATGAGAGAGAAAATCTGCTCTGACACCTGTGGAAGAGAAGCTGTCTATGGAAAAAAAAAAGTTCCGTTACGAAAGAATAGAATTGCACATTTTGACACGTGTGGGGCTGGTTGTTCTAGGAGGAGGGTTGCAGCACAAAATATAGGCTTTCTGTCCCAAGTGAAAGCATGTTTAGAAACCCCATTTTGAGGGGGAAAAATCAGAGGATATCAGTTACGTTTATATTAAGAGTGCAACAATATCAACACTTATGGACAAGGACTGGGAGAAAACAGGGGAAAATAGTAGTTGATTTTCTTTGTGTAGTGTGGGATAGTGGGTGTTTTCAAATTTCTTATGTTATTATTGCATGAGAAAAAGTTTTTACCAACATAAGTATCGACTCTGCAATCTCTCGTTTTATGACACCATCCTGAGGGCCCATCAGCATGTTTATTTATTGAGTTCTTAATAAGGTGGGCATTTTGAGGAAGAAAATACTAGTACTTACCTTCAAGAAACTTAGAGACGAATGGTGGGATACTAAAATGTTATTACTCAAGTTATAAGTAATAGCTTACTAGAGATGTGGGTGTCACACAAAGCAGACTCTGATTGTCAGAAAGAAGTGGACCAGAGAGCAAGGTCTCTTTGGGAAGGCTTCTTGAAGGAGGCAGGCTTGGGGACCTGCTGAAGGTTGGGAGCCTCTGAATATATAGAGGGAGGAGGAAAGGGTGGCCAGGAGGCAGGGAGCACATTATCCCAAGGGGAGAGGCCAGAAGGAGAGTTTGTGCCATGTTAAGGACTTCTTGGCTGTCAGTCTAAGAGTTCACCCAGAATTTTTGCCCTAGAGCCCACCATTTGTAATTTTTTTTTTTTGTATACTGTGTGGCAGAGTCACACTTCATTTTTCCATGTGAGTATCCCGTTACTGCAGCACCATTTGTTGAAGTTTTGTATGTTTATTTTGCTTATTTGTTTGTTTATTGGAAAGTGCATGGACCGGGAATTGAACCTGGGTCTCCTGCATGGCAGGTGGGAATTCTACCACTGAACTTCCCTTGTATCCCCCATTTGTCTTTTTTGGGGGAATGGGGGAGGTGGGGGCAAGACCTCTTTGACAATATATGAAACCTATACTCTCCTAAGGAGAGTGGTTCCATACACATGCACTTTTAATCACAATGAGCCCACACACAGAGGGTTTGCATGCAGTCTCAAAGGACTACCTGCATCTCATTCCTGGGGAGCTCAATTCAGTTTAACAGGTATTTATTGAGCACCTACTGTGTGCCACTGTTTTATTGGGTACTTGGAATAAAACAGAAATTTGACAATTGAGGTCTTTGCCCTCAGAGAGCTTACCGTCTAATGAGCAGGGGACCTTGAAGAGGTAATTACAGGAAAGGGTGTGTTATTAGGAAGAAGAACAGATGCTGGGGGAAGAGAGTTAAAGGGCCTTAGCCTCTAGGGAGAGCTCCCCCAATCAGAATTCAGGGCTAAGAAACCTGGGGGGTGGTGTGCCATGTAATCCCATAATAGAGCCCCAGAAGGGGCCTTGGGTCTGTCTGTCTAGTGGTGTCTTCTCATTTCTCCGAGGAGGAGGAACTTGAGCTCTCCTGTGAGGGCGAGTCGTTCAGCCGGGGTCTTAGAGAAAGCCAAGTGTCTCTGGGGCCTCCAGTGCTGAGGAGAGGGGTAGGAGTGGTATTGTTTTCTGGGGCCTTTTCCCCTTAGCAATACACGCTCACCTGGAGCTGGTTGTGCATTCTTCTTCCAAACAAACAGCTTTCAGGAAGAGTTAATAAATTAATCTTCTGGGAAAAGAATCTGCTGCAGTGCCAGCTAGGACTTCAGCAGCCTCGGCCAGAGATTTGGCTAATGTAGTCAAAACACAGGTTGATAATTGTGCGTTGTTGCTGACAAGGTTTTGGGCAGCCAGCTCCTTGTTGTAAACACCAGGCCCTCCTCATGGTTAGGTGGGGTACAGCTTGGTTCAGGAAGGGGAAAGGAAGCTAATTTGTATTAAATGCAACCCTCTCAAGAGCCTGTGGAGATATGTTCCCATTCCACAAAGGATGAATCTGACACACAGGTTAAAATGGTCTTGCTGCTCTTCCTTGTGGGGTAGGGTTACCCAGCCTGTTCCTTCCCCACCATTTGGTTGGCTTTCCCTTAGTCCCGTTCTTCCAGCTATTTATAAAAGAGTAGCATGACCTGACCTGCAAGGGGGTATGAACGGCTCTGTGTAACCACTACTTCCAGCTGGAAAAGCATTTTAAATCATCTGTCTATATTTAAAGAGGCCAGACTCTGATGCTCATATCCCACTGAAGTCTAGTTTTACTCATTCACTCCAGGTAAAAATTTATTGAAAGTCTACTAGCTGTATCTAGTCTGTGTCAGAAAACAAAACAGCCAAAGCCCTATGGAGTTTTCATTCTAGCCATCCAGGCAGAGAGCGAGAAGCATGGCTCCTGCCTTCCAGGAGGCCAGGGAAGTGCTGTGGACCCCAGGGAGACTGGATCCGGTCCCACCCGCTTCTTTAGCTGGTGGAGAAGAGCTTATATGACTGCCTCTTGTGTTTCCCCTTGCCTGTCCCTTACCACCCACCCCCATTCCCCCGCAGGCCTTCTGGGGCTTGGAGTTCACTGGCTGCCTGTAGAGCAGAACCTTTTCTGCCTGCTAATGAGAGAGAGGGTTATTCCCACTGAGATCTACTTGTTAAAAAGTTAGACTCATCTGCCATTTCACCCAACAGATGACTTTACAATAGTTGAGGAAGAGACGGGTCCTGTGCACCTCTTTATGCCTTCTCTGTGGACATCTTCTCCCCTTTTGAACTCCAGCTCCCAGCAGCAGCTCCTGGAATTCTCATCTAGGTTCTGCAGCTGTTTCAGATGAAAATGAGGTTGGAAGATTCAAGTGTGGCTCTGTCCTAAATGGATGGGCAGGAAGGAGCTTCTGTCCCCAGTCCTGTTCCCTAGGGGTCGGAGCACCTGGGGGCATGGTTAGAGGTGCATATGCTCCCTTCAGTTTTTGCTTATCACTGTTCAAAGGCTCTCCTGTCAACTTTAACATTCTCTATTGTACATAACTGTGACACACTTCACAAAATTAAGATATAAGAATATCCCTGTAACATATTAAAAAGCAAGTTGATAGGCTAAGTAATTATTTGGTTCTCAAAGGGATTCTCTGGGCTCTTTTAACCAGGGAGTCCCCCCCCCCCCCCCCAGTACATTTAGAGGTAAACTTGGTCTGTGATAAATAAATCTGCCCAGTTTTTGAGGACTGTATTAGTTAGGGTTCTCTAGAGAAACAGAACCAACAGGGAACACTTGCAAATATAAAATTTATGAAAGTGTCTCACGTGACCGTAGGAACATAGAGTCCAAAATCCACAGGGCAGGCTGCGAAGCCGATGACTCCAATGGATGGCCTGGACGAACTCCACAGGAGAGGCTCACCAGCCAAAGCAGGAATGGAACCTGTCTCCTCTGAGTCCTCCTTAAAAGGCTTCTCATGATTGGATTTAGCATCACTAATTGCAGAAGACACTCCCTTTTGGCTGATTACAAATGGAATCAGCTGTGGATGTAGCTGACGTGATCATGACCTAATCCTATGAAATGTCCTCATTGCAACAGACAGGCCAGCGCTTGCCCAATCAGATGAACAGGTACCACAACTTGGCCAAGTTGACACCTGTCCCTAACCATGACAAGGACCATGTTGAATTTCTGATGCCTACTTGTTCCTTGGGCTTTCCAGTGTTTCCTAAATTGTCAGGTTTCTTCTCTGTTTTCTTAGCTCCCCATATCTCCCCTATGATAGCACTCACAGCAATTGCTTATTCAGTTGTCTTACTCCTATGTTGGACCAGAAGCTGTTGTGAGAGTGGAGGCAGTGCTGTCTGGTTCACTGCTCTGTTCCAAGTGCCTTACACAGAGCCTCACACATGAAGGTTGCTTTCGTTAATATTTGCAGGAGTGAATGCTTCCATGTTCACCAAAAGCCAGCGTGGACTTTGTGCTTAGACAAACCTGAGTTGGATTCCTGGCTCCACCATTTATTAGCTGTTGGGATCACCAGTTCCTCTTTTGTAACAGAGAGGGAATAATAGCCAGCTCCCCAGGTGGTTGTGAGGACTAAGAGATGATGTATTAGGCATGTAGTAATTGTAAGCCAGAGGAAGTGAAAACATGTCAGCTACTACTGTTAACTTCATCATCATCACCATCACCATTATCAACATTGTCATCATCATCATCATTTCCCAGAGTTGTTTCAAGGACCAGATGAGATAATGGGTATAACATTCTTAGAACTTAAGGGAGGGTCATGAATGCTGGTACCCTTCCAAATATCAGGCTCTCTCATATGCACATTTTCTCTCAATTTAATTCCTATTTAAATCCTGTGAAGTAGTTTCAATTGTTCCATGTTACTGATGAGGAAGCTGAAGCTTAGAGTGAGCTAAGTGACTTATCCGAAGTTCAGTAGGCACATTTTTACTGTGTGCCTACTTGATGGTTGAAATTCTGACCTAGAGCAGGACAACTCCAATGCCTGTCCCCTTTCCTCTTTTGCATATTGATTTAGGAGGCCTATATACTTTTTGACCCTCCTTTTCCCCTTACCTTGTCATTCCATTACTGTCAGCTTTCACTTGGGCTGGAGAGGCTCCTATTTCCTTACAGTTCTGTCTAGTCATCTCCAAACTGAAAAATGGGTTGTCTTTCTTCTGAAACGTCCTTTATGAGTTGATTGTTGAGAGCTGAGAAGGAGGATTTCTTTTGGAAACAGTATCATAAATAATGCTCCAATTCTCAGGATAGCATATTAATGCTGAAAGAAGACAGTTTCTTTTGAGACCTGAATCTCCCTGAACCTTCAGCTGGTGTGAATGAGGAATTGGGCAGCTCCAGTTGGTTTCACTGGGGTGACAAGGTGGGAGGGCTAGGGACGGAAGGCAGTCTCCATGCAGTACCTGCAGCTTTGTCAGATGGAGTAAAGATGAGCATCAAATTTAGGAAATTCCTTGGGCCTTACAATGGGTAAGCCCTCCCTGCTTTTTGCTGTGGCTCCCAGGGACACAGCTTGCTCATCTTTCCTCTTACACCACCACTGTATACTCCACCCCTGGGGTTCTTCTGTAAAACCTGCTCCTCAGGAGGGCATCATCCACCTAGTTAGTACCCACCTCCATATTGCCCTTGAGGGTGAGCTCTTTTTTTCTGGTGGTTTTATTGTTCATTGAAAGCTCCATGTTTTGGTCTGCTAAGTCAGCCAGACTGCAATATTCCAGAAATGCATTGGCTTTTTCAATGGAGATTTATTAGTTCACAAATTTACAGTTCTAAGGTCATGAACATGTTCAAATTAAGGCATCCTGAGAACGATACTTTGACTCAGAAGAAAGGCCAATGGCATCCGGTATTCCTCTGTCACATGAGGAGGCACATGGCTAGCATCTGCTAGTCCTTCGTTCCTGGGTTGCATTGCTTTCAGCTTCTGATTCCAGTGGCTTTCTCTCCGAGCTTTTGTGGGTCCATGCTTGCTCCTTCAGAGACGCCTCCCTGAGCTGTGACCTGCAGGTCCACCCTTAGCATCTCTGGGGTGTTTCTCTCTCTCTCTGGTCACTGTATTGGTTCTCTCCGAAATGTCTTTGGGCATTTCTTTACTCTGTCCAAATGTCTCTGGACTCTCTCAGATTTTACTGTCTTTTTATCCACTCATAAAAGACTCCAGTAAAGAGGATAATGACCCACCTTGAATTGGGTGGGCTCCATCTCCATGGAAACAACCTAATCTAAATGTCCCACCCATGATAGGTCTGCACCGATAAGATCAGATTAGAAGAACTTGGCTTTTCTGTGGTACATAGCAATTTCAAACTGCACATTTCACCCTCTGGACCCCCAAAAGACATGTTCTTTCCATTTACAAAAACATTAATTCCGTCACAGTATTACAAAAGCCATAAACCGTTTCAGTAGCAATACAAATACAATACAAAATTCAAAAACAGTACAGAGTCTCATCAAAATCCGCTATAGGCATGATCTGTCCTAAGGCAAAATTCTACTCTAGCTATGGACCTATGAAAACCTGCAGGAGAAACTCCATTCGATTTCAAAGTCTGAGAGTCATCTACAGAAAAATGTTTTATCTGCAGGGCTTGAGAGAGCAGCAGTCCCACCCTCTCCAGGGGCTTATTCAGTGGCCCTGCTTTCTGGAAATACTGGATGAGGGTTTTAACATTTCCAAGCATTGGGCAGACCACATTGTTCTTGGCTTTACCCTTTCCAAGCATCAGGATGGCATTCAGATTCTCTGCTATCTCTGGGGCACATGCTCAACCCCTTCAAAACAGTGGGATGGTGGCTAGGCTCTCCCCAATGCCTGGGGAATGTGTTCTACTCTCTCTGAGGCCTGGGGCGGCAACTTTCTTCCTGAAGAATGGGGCAGCCAAGCTCCCCTCAATTCCCCAGGCATCTGAGAGCCTACTAAACAATGTGGTAACACTTCTCCTAAACAGCGGGGAGGAAGGCCCACCCTTTGCAAACTTCAGGGCTAACCACCCTCTCCTGTGCATGGGTGGGTCTGCTGTCCTGCCTGAGGTTTCTTTGATCCACACTTCAGTTTCCATGGTTCTGCTTTGAAGTCATTTTTCCTTCAGTCTGTTCCTTGTCTGTCCCTTTAAGTCCAGACTGGCAGTGGTTCTGCTTATACAGATCCCACAATAAACTTGTCAGTTTTCTGTGAAGCATACAGAGGTCCCAATTTTCAGATACTAGGATTTTCAACAAATCCTTCCTGAATAACTCCATTTTCAATACTGTAATGGCTGACTGGTTCCATATTTGGTTAAATCCTGGACTCATTTTCCAAAAGCTCAGAATTTCCAAACTATCAGTTTCTGGTTTCTTTGTACCCAAGAATTCAGTTCTCAGTTTATCCCTTTCCT
The DNA here is from genome assembly GCF_023851605.1 of Tamandua tetradactyla. NCBI lineage: Eukaryota > Metazoa > Chordata > Mammalia > Pilosa > Myrmecophagidae > Tamandua > Tamandua tetradactyla. The sequence goes on from NC_135332.1 coordinate 38,310,643, forward strand.
GTCGCACTTTACTATAAGCTGCAAGAAGAATCCAGGCTGTATTTCTACATTTACTTTGGAAATTTCCTCATCTAGATATCTCAGCTCATCACTTTCAAATTCTCCCTTCTATCCAACACCAGTACTCAATTTTGATGAATGCTTTGCTACTTTAAAACGAGGGTCGCCTTCCTTCCAGTTTACAACAACACATTCATCAGTTCTAAGACTTCATTGGAAATATCTTTAGAGTCTGCATTTCTGCCAACAGTCTCTTCAAAGCAATCCAGGCCCCGCCTATCAAGCATCTCACAATTCTTCCAGAATCTTCCCCTTATCAATTTATAAAGCCATTATGGCATTTTTGTTATTTGCAAATCACAGCTCCCCACTTTTCTGGTACCAAAATCTGTTTCATTTTGCCAAGACTCAGATGCCAACAGCCTCTCCTCAAAGAAAGTATCTCCCTCTTGAGGCCTTAATTTGGACATTTTCCTGGCCTTAAAACTATAAATTTGTAACCTTTGAAAAAGCCAACCCATTTCTGGTATATTGCATTCTGGCAACATTAGCAAATGAAAACACTGTGGTAGGAGGACATTTCAGTGATGACTGGAGCAGGGGTACAACTGGGCTCTTTTATTTATTCCATTGTTCCATTGAGGAAACTGGAGCCTAGAGCTGAATTAAGTTATTTGTCTCAGGCCACTTATTATGTGGCAGGTTTCCTGAGTTGAGTGCTTCCTATATTTTCATCAGTGTGTAGGGATATCACATCCTCAGCCCATGTAATCCTGCAGGCTAGTGCTATAGAAATGTTAATACACTTTAATAAGTTCAAATGCCCTGCCCAGTGACTCTTTGAACATTAGTAATTGTACAGATCATCTGTTCTTGTGGGCTTAGTCATCATAGGGCATTTTAGCCTCAGGTTTCAGGCTAAGCAACATGTCAAGCTTCTCGCTTACGGATAAGCTGAAAGCTGTGTTCAGAGCAAGCCCCGCCTATTACTTGGATCGTGCCCCTAGGTGCCAGTTTTATTCTGAAATTACTCTTGGCCTTCTGGTTCCTCATGTGCCCTTCTGCTACCAGTCAGCTTCCAGAATGTGTTCTCGGAATAAGTGGCTTTAAAGCTCTATTGGCCACTTGTTGTATATCCCTACTGTGTAGAAAAGTGTATAGCAAAACAGAAATACATGCAGGAAAATGAATACATGTTAAATGGTGTGTGTGTGTGTGTAGTATTGAAAGAACGGGGTATGCTATAAACATAAATAAATCCAACTAAAATTGGGTTTAGTCTCTGTGACTTTGTGGTCCTTGAGGGGAATGCCTTCTCAGAAAAGCAGGTGTTGGCTCCAGATGATCATGTCACCACTTCCCTAAGAACTGAGCTCTGGAAAGAGCAGTTGGGGAAGGGGGGGCAGGGAGTGCCCTGCTTGGGGAGCCTCGATGGTTGACAGCCGGAGTGGAAGAGACAGGAAGTCACGACTCGGGTAGCTGAAGTGTCCTTAAGGTTTGAGTTAAGTGCCGTTCGTAATCAATAGATTCAAGAAGCAGCCTGGAACTGCCGGGAGACCTGGGCAAAGTCAGACTGTCCACGGGACTGCCGCCTCTCTCCAGGCAGGTGGTGATGAGGCGGGACCCAGAGGAGGGGGAGTGTTAAGAGTTTGGGCTTTTGGAATGAAGGGATCGGCATTGGTGTGTGTCTGTTCCTTTCTGGCCCTCGCCCTTCCTCCTTTCTGGGCCAGTAGACCTGCCTGAACCTGGCTCCTCCTTTTGCATCCAAGCCTAGAAGTTGCTGTGCTGTCTGCTGAGGAATTGCTGCTGAGGGTGGGCCCGAGGTGGCGGGCATGGTGCCTGTCTTCCAGATTAGATCCCGGGCCCAGAGCATCTGGAGCAATGCCATGGTGGCCTGAAAGCAGCGCTCAGTGGAGAGGCAGGTCTGGGCGGCCCTTGTATGTGAAGCACAGAAGGGGTCTTGCCACTTCCCCACTTTGTTTCCCTGTTCGGTCTTAGTTTATTTACCAGGGAAACGGGGTATAAGGACTGTTCCACTTGCCAATCTTCCCGCAGCGGGATGCTGTGTGAAGGTGCTGGACGAAGAAAGGCCAGGAGCCTTTGTGGGTGACATGGCACCACCAAAGAGAGCCTTGGAGTCAGGCCTGAATTCAAATCCTGTTCTGCCCCTTACCATCCTGGGGACCCTGGGCAAGTTGCTCGTTCTTTCTCCAGAATCCATTTTCTTATCAATGTAAAAAGAATAATAATATTTTTATGGACTTTTGGTGATGCCTGAAATCATCGTTGACAGCGTTGTTGTGAGGGGTTGATGAGTTTATATGTAATGTATGTCAAATGCAGACAGTGCCTAGAACCCAAGAGATGCTCACTAAGTGGCAGCCCTTGTTACTGTTATAATTATTGTCTGTAGAAAAGCAGGTCTGCATCCCACTGGTGTCCTGTGCCAGGGAACGTGGTGTTCAGAGAAACTGTAGGGTGGGCTCGGGGGCTTTAGCCACTGAGGCTAGTCCTGGGGCGAGTAGGAAGCATCGGGTCTTTAGTAATCTCCCAGCAGATGATGAAGAGGGTACTGAGTCCTTGAGCAGCTCAGGGATGGAGATGTTTCTTCACCAGGAGAAGGGTTCCCTGGATTTTGAAATCCCATTTTGCAGAGGACAGTAAAGAGAAATCCCATAGCTCCACACACGGTCAGAGATGCATCGCTGTTCTAGGGGGTCCTTGGAGAGGTGTACTGAAAGGGACCCTAAATAACTGAGGGTAGTGTAACACCCTTGGCTTAAGAGTGGGAAGGCTGAAGGAGAAAATTAAAGCTGTAATAATAGTTCTTTTAGTACCTGCTTTCTCCAGACTGCACTTGCCCTCGAAGGGCGATTGTTGAACTGAGAGGTGTGAGATGGAGCGGTTGTAGCAGTTGCCCCTCGGCCAGGGCTGGGGCCGTGCAGCTGGAGGGGCCCCCCGTTTTGCTGTCAGATGGTACTGTGTTGGGGAGAATGACACTTTCATAGTTTCTTGGTGTTTGAGGGCAACTTTGCATGAAGGAAACTATCCTATATCCAAAGCCTGTGCTGGTCTGTTTTGGGATGGGTAGCAATTCCTGCCTCTCCCCTCACCCCCCTGTTCTCTTTCTTCAAACCCAAATGCAGGAAGCTTGGTGTGCGGGGTTGCTGGAGAGGTTCAGGGTGAGGCTGGTTGCTGGCTTCAAGGCTGCAGGCTCTCTGGGGCCCAGGCTGGGAAAGATCCTTGAGTCTCCTGACAAGGGATAAACCGCTGTGCTGGAGTTGCAAGGCTGGCCAGCCTCGTGACCTTCAAAAGAGCCAGTGCCGCAGTCTTTGGAGTATAAATCGACCCTAGAAAGAAAGTGACCCTTTCATATTTCAGGTTCCATGTGAAAAGGATAAGAAAAATTTCTACAAAGATGCCTGGGTTTTTCTTTACTCACTCAGAGGGCACCATATCTGAGTCCCCTTCTCTGCTCCTTGAATGTGAAGGGTTTCAGCATTTTAAACTCAGTAGGAATTAATGGGCCTATATGAGACCCTCTTTCCCTAAAACACACGTTTCCAAGGCACCATCGTAATTCCAAAGGGGGGTTAAGATTTTCCTTTTGCAAAGCTGGTCGTTCCTTTTCCCAGGTCTCTTGTGTGCTCTGCTCAGTCCTCCCTTTAGGTTTGCGAAGTGCTCCGTGCGCCTGTTTCTCTCTGGTCTCCTCTCCCGGCAGAAAACCCACCGTGCCCGAGGATGGAAAGCAGCATTCCAAATCTGCCTCCGCTCCCTGCCCAGCATTTGGTTACCATTGCCTTTTGACAAAAGAATTACTTTCTCTTCCTGGTTTTGAATTGAGGACCTTTTGTGTATTTACTGCAAATGTGATAAATGCTAGTCTGGAGAAACCAGCTGCCCCTTATGGCTGGGGGTAGCGTTTTTAACACCTGGCAGTTTGCATTTCAGTATGGTGGCTTAAACACACACACACACAAACCGTACACACAATAAAAACAAAAACCAGCTCAAAACAGTGATCGTTCTTGGCTGGAGAGTAGGGAAAAACAGGCTGCAGTGGCAGGCAGAGGGACTTGCCCGGGAAGGCCCTGCTCCCTGGGTCAGGTCCCCTTTCCTTCATTCTGGCTCACATTGGCCGGTGCCCGCTGTGTGCTGTGCCCTGTGTGGGTGGGTGCTGGAGAACCACAGGCGGATGAGACACGGTCTCTGCCTTTGGGGAGTCACGGGTAGGTGGAAGTCAGAAGAACAGGTCATTGCCAGAAACAAGAACCTTGGAGGGATCAAAGATAGCCAAGTATTTGACCTGCTGGGCAGGTCAGGGGAACTTCCCAAAGACAGAGGTGCCTGGATTGGGTCTTGGAAGTTGGGTAGGAGTTTTTTTTATTTTTTGATTTTTATTTTGACAACATATGTACAATATAAAATAGCCCATTTTAACTTTCAAGTATACAGTTCAGTGGTGTTAATTACATTTGTAACATTGTGCTACCATCGCCACCATCCATTACCAAAACTCTTCCATTACCCCAAACAGAAACTCTGTACCCATAAAGCAGCAACACCCCATCCCTACTGCTACCCGAGCCCCTGGTAGCCTCTAATTTACTTACGATCTCTCTGCATTTCTATATTCTAGTTATTTCATGTAAGTGAGATTAAATACTTTTTTTCCCTTGGGGTTTGGCATCTTTCATTCACTCAACATAATTTCTTTAAGATTTGTCCATGTTGTAGCAGGCTTCAGAGTTTCATTCCTTTTTGATTCCACTTTTTTTTTTCCCCACGTGGGCAGGTGCCATGAATCGAACCCGGGTCTCAGGCATGGCAGGCGAGAATTCTGCCACTGAGCCACTGTCGCACCACCCAGAATTTCATTCCTTTTTAAGGCTGAATAAATTTCCATTGTGTATATGCCGTATTTTGTGTATCTGTTCAACTGCTGGAAATCTGAGTTTCTTCCACCTTTTGGCTATCATGAATAATGCTGCTACAAACATTTGTCTGAGTCCATGTTTTCAGTTCTTTTGGGGATATACCTAGAAGTGGAATTGCTGGGTTATATGGTAATTCTATACTTTCTGAAGAACTGCCAAACTTTTTCACAGTGTTCAAACCATTTTGCATTCTCACCAACAATGCACACATCTTTACCAGCACTTGTTACTTTCCATCTTTTGGTTAATAAGCATTCTAGTGGAAATGAGGTAGTATCTTATTGTGGTTTCAATTTGCATTCCCCTAATGACTGATGATGTTGAGCAACTTTTTATATGCTTATTGGCCGTTCATATATCTTCTTTAGATGAATGTCTGTTCACATCTTTTGTGCATTTTTAAATTGTTAGGCTTGTCTTTTTTGTTGAATTGTAGGAGTTCTTTATGTATTCTGAATATTAAACTATTTTCAGATATATGGTGTCTAAATACTTTCTTCTATTCTTCTGGTTGTCTTTTCACTTCCTTGATAATGCTCCTGATGCAGAGAAGCTTTTAGTTTTTATGAAGTCCAGTGTATCTATTTTTTCTTTTGTTGCTCATACTTTTGGTGTAGTCTAAGAAAAGATTGTCTAATTCAAGATCTTGAATGTGTTCCTCTATATTTTATTCTAGGCCTGTTATAGTTTTAGTTCTTATGTTTAGGTCTTTGATTCATTTTTAGTTATTTTTAATATATAGTGTGAGGTACAGGTCTACTTTTTTTTTTTTTTTTTTTACATGGATTTCCAGTTTTCTCAGCACCATTTGTTGAGGAGACTATTCTTCCTCCATTCAATAGCCTTGGCACCCTTGTCAAAAATCAGTTGCACAGGACCACAATGGCTCAGTGGCAGGGTTCTTGCCTCCCATGCCAGAGACCCAGGTTCAGTTCCCGGTGCCTGCCCATGTTAAAGAAAAAAAAAATCAGCTGGACATAGATTTGAAGATTTATTTCTGTACTCTTAATTGTGTATCACTGGTCTATAAGTCTGTCTTTTTGTCAGTGCCATACTGTTTTGATTACTGTATCTTTGTAATAAGTTTTGAAATTGTGAAGAGCTTGTTCTTTGTTTTCAGGATGGTTTTGGCTATTCGGGGCCCTTTTGAATATGAATCTGGTGATTGATTTTTCCATTTCTGTGAAGAAGGATTTTGAGATTTTGATTTGGATTGTGTTGAATCCGTAAATTACTTTAGGTAGTATTGACATCTTAATATAATTTAGTCTTCCAATCATGAACATGGACTCTCTTTTCAATTATTTAGGTCTGTAATTTCTTTCAGCAATGTTTTGTAGTCTCCGTATACAAATCCTTTACATCTTTGGTTAAATCCATTCTTAGATATTGATAAAAGACTGGTGAGAGTTTCGCAGGGAGAGATGGAGAAGTTATAGGAAGGGATTTCCTGCCTAAGGGATTAGAAGAGGCATAGTCATCAAGGAGAGAAATAGCACTGTGAATTTGAGGAAGCTGCATACATTTTGGGGTATTGGGTTGGGCAATGGCAAGAGATATGAAAGGAAAAATAAAGGGGTCAGGTAGTATGTGCCTTCAGTGCCAACCAGAGGGTTTGGTCTTTTATTCTAGAACCTTGCAACTCTAAGTGTTGTCTGTGGACCAGTACCATTAGCTGGGGGCCTGTTTGAGGTGTAGACCTGCTCAGTCAGCATATACATTTTAAACAAAATCCCCCAATAATTTGTGTACATGATCAAGTTTGAGGTGCACTGGTCTAGAGCAGTAGTTCTTATCCTTGATTGCACATTGGAGGCATCTGGGGAGGGATATTGATTCCTTTAGCCTTTCCCTTAGAAATTCTGATTTACTCAGTCTGGTATGTGAACCTTGGCACCTGGAGGTTTTCAGAACCCCCCGGGGTAATGGGCAGCCAGGGTTGAGAAGCACTGGTTTGGGCAGTGGGGGAGCCAGTGAAGAGTTTAAAGCAGGGGTGTGGTGTGGGGTAGAAGACACAGAAACTGTCTTTCATCCTTTCTTTACCAAGAACAAGAGTTCATGGGCTTGAAGACAAAAGGAGCCTTAACCTGCCCCAATGACTGTCCTGCTGTCTTTTGCCTGGGGATAGGTCAGGATAGCGAAGGACAAATCCCAGGCCCAGCTAACCTGCCTGTCACAGGGGAGGCCCTGACTTGATTTAGCTCAGACTTCTCAAGAATCCCAGGGGGAGGGGAAGCACTTGACTCCACTGCTGCCAGCACTTCTTTGGGTGATGGGGAGAGGGTGGATGTGAGCCTCTAGTGGGGGAGGATGAGTAGACTGTAGCAGCAGGAGAGGAGTTCACATCAGGTTTTTTTGACAGTAGTATTATTTCCGGTAGCAGCAAAGATTCCTGAAAGCCAGGCCCACTCCTTTGAAAGGATGCTTTTTTTCATGGCTAGTGCATGCAGCAGATAAGTTCTCTAAAGCCCACTGGTGATAAAGGTGATCTAGAGAAAACAAACATCAGTCAAAAAGCAAACAAATGCAGACGCTCAAACAGCGTTTATCCCGGTTTAGTGGGGAGACTTGGATTAGGCAGGTCACATGGCTCACAACTTTCCTTCAATCCTTGGGAGACTTCTTCCATGGAAATCTTTTTTGGCAGCTTTGCAGTTTTGATTTTCAGTTAATTAGATCTGTGCTGTTTGGGAGACTTAGTTAATGCATTTCACCCTACAGAGCTTGTCTAAATTAGGTCTTTGCTATGGCAGAGGGTATATACTGGATGCGTGAATATAGAATCACACCGGGGGTATTGAGGTACCATTAGAGAGTAAACAGGAGAGGGTTTGGGAGTCATCATTTGTCATCGTCATCATTATTGTGGAATATTTGAGGTCCCACCGAGTGAGTAGAGCTGTTCTTCAGACAAAAGGCATCATGTGAATACACAGTGGCCTTGTTATATGCTTCTCGAAATCCAACCCGATGTCCTCTTGCACTGTCCACCTTGGGTTGCTAACATCAATGAGAAGGAAATCTATCTGGAGAGTGCAAAGTAGTAGATAATGCAAAATAATAAATATACAATCTGCAAACCTCTTAGAGCTAAGAGAGACCTGAGAAGTTATCTCAACCAGTCCCTCAATCATAAGGCCAGAAAACTGAGACATTCTGCTTTTGAAATCAGAGAATATGTTTCTCTTCCTTTTCCCCATATACTTGCCCCCTCTCCCTTGACCTCCTTGTCTTTGGATGAACATCAAGGAGGGGTGGGAGACTCATCTGATTTTGTGGATATTTGAGAGAAACTGAGTGAGGGGCTTGGGGTCCAGTTTTATGGATTTTTCACAGGTTCTGTTCTTTGTTCTCATTCTTCTCTGTCAAGAGATTATAAACTGCTTGTTAAGTGAAATGACGCCAGGAACCATAATTTAATAATTTACAGCCTCCTGATCTTCTCAAAAGACTTTGGGCAGCCAAAAAAGGGAACTAGGTTGTTAGAATCAGGCTTTTGTTGCCACAGCTCGCAGGAGTGTGGGTGCCTGTGTTCAGAGTGTACCTGTAAATGGTTAGGGTCTGTGTATGTCCAAGATCATGTGTACCATCTAGCCTGGCGGGGGGCAGACTGTTTTCATCTCCTTAGCCATCTGTGATTGCTTGTAAGTGACTGAAGTGCTGCTGACCAGTGGGCAGAAGTGTGCACTTGATTAGCCATGTCTGTCCAGGCCAGGGGATGAGGGTGGCAGTATGCTTGCTTTCTAGTTGCCATCTTTTCTGTCTACCCTGCCAACTGAGCTTATGATGTGTGAAGAATCCTATTGTAGGCATTTTGGAAAAAAAAAAAGAGAGAGAGAGATATTACCTCTGTCTTTGGAGAAACTGCAGTCCCATCAGGGAGAGAGAACATAGGCACAAAGAGAATTTGATGCCTAGAGTCTCAACAATCTCAATTACCATTATTAGTATAATGTAGTAGTAACTGCCCTATAACACTGTGCCACATTTTAATGGTTTTTGACTTGTGGAGTAGATAGGAAAGAGATGAACTTACATCACAGGTGAAGGCGTCAGGACGCTGAGATGCAGATGAGTTTCCCCAGGCCACATAGCTGGGAAACACAGAGCAAGACGGTGTGTGTTCGGCACAGTGGAGACCTTGGCGTCAGATCGTGCTTTTCCAGAAAGGTGCCCAGAGGGGGTTGTGGTTTTGCAGGGTGTGGAAGGTGGCAAGGGCAGACATGTCTGGAAGTGGGGGAGGAGGACTTAAAGATGAGGCGGGAAGTCCAGCGAGATTGCTTACTGATGATGGGTGGCCAGCTCCTCTAGTGTTCATCGTTGGAGCCTGTCCCCCTTCCAGGTTCTTTGCTGGTTTTTGTCTGGGTCTTCCTATTGTGACAGTGTCTGAAAGATGGTCTGAGGTCACCTTTGGGCCCTGGCCTTGGGTAACAGCTCCGATTTTCATTTTCTTGACCTGTTCAGAGAAAGCGGCAGTGCTACCACAGAGGACCCCATACTGGACCCGAGAGCTTGTGGGGCATACTGATTGCAGTTGGGGTCCTGGAGCTGTTCATTAGGAGCTTGAAAGAAGACAGCGTGCAGACTTCCTGTCTCTGAAACCTGGGTCTGGAAAGGTTGCTGGAGGGTCCTGGGTCGCAGGGGCTGGGGAGAAAAGGAAGCCACACACTTAAACATGTTAAGCACTTCTTGGTATTCAGGTCTTAATGTAAAGGGAGTATTTAAGTTGCACATTTCCTTTATTCTATTTTCCTGAGTTGTTTTGCTTCTTGACTGCAAGGAAGATGCTATGTTGCAGAAACATCTGTGCTCCTTAGCTGATTTATTAACTGTAAATCTGCAATGTAGAAGAGAAGCAGGGAAGTTAGCTGGAAAAATCTTTCTGCCACTTATTATGGGTTCATGTGGCTCCAGGGCTAGCCTTGGCAGTCCGCTTTGGGGTGAGCAAGGCCTTGAAAGGACACTGTGCCCCGGGCGCCAGGGGTCTGGGAAGAGTGGCCTTCTAAGCTGATATGGGGAGCAGCTCTTGCCTATGCAGAGCAGCCACCTTTGGCTCAGGGTGGGCTGAGGCCACTCCTTAGATGGTTAGGAAGAGTTCAGAAATAGCACAAGAGGCAGAGCCCTTGCTGTTGCTGATTTGGGACCATTGTTAGAATTCTTTCAGGGCTTAATAGTTATCTTGTCCATCCTTTCGCTGTACGTTGAGGAATCCGAGATCCAGATAGAGGACGTGACCTTGAGATCACACAGGTGGTTTCGCGGGACAGCCAGGACAGGAGCACAGATGTCCTGATTCCCACCGAAAGATACCATATTTCCTCAACTCAAGACGATTTTCACTTACATGCTGCACTTGAAAATTGGGAAGCATCTTACAGATTGATGGCATTGTGTCAGAATGGTGAATCTTACATCCATAGGGCCTTCGATTCAATCAAATATGGTAGCCACTGTCCATCAAGAGCTTGCTTTATGTGCAGTGTCGTGCAGATTGCTTTGAACACACTTGCCCAATTTAGTCCTATACAAAACAGAACCTTATTGAGTAGGGCTTTTTTATATCCATTTTCTGATGGGAAAACCTCCACTTCTCTTGATCCTTACCTGCACTCCCAGCCCTGCCTCTTTCCAGGCACCTCCCTTTTAGAAGGAGAGGGGCTTGCTGTGGTTTTCAAACCCCAGACCTCAGTGCCAGCCTCAAACGAGTCGTCAGTGTGAACCCCCCTGCCCTCCCTGCCTGGCCCTGCCCTCTGCTCTGCCTCCCTCTCAGCTTCTCTGGAATGAGCACACTTTCTTCCTTTGAGTGGTCACCAGGCTGCCACCTCCGAGTTTTCTGGATACTCCCTTGCTGAACTGTGTTCCGATCGAAAGAAACACAATTACTTTCTGAGACTTGAGGGCAATTGTGAGCACTTACAGTCTGCCTTCTTGTCCAATACTTGCTTGGAGTGCATCTCTTAAGGGGGCTGGAGAGCCGTCTTTGGTGGAGAATGAGCTATATGGCATTTGACTGTCTGGTGGGGAGAGAGAAGGTCTGCTTTTTGCCTCTGTTGGGGAGGGGGAGAGTTATTTTTATTTAGACATTGACGTAGGAACTTTAATCCAAGGCAGAGGTGATAATCTTGCTTCTTTCAGGTGCAGGCCAGTTTTTAGAAAGGCAGTGGAAGGGAGTGTTAGGTATGCCAGGGCCGTGCGGAGAAGTCTCCGGGGAGAGGACCTGTGGGGGAGGCCCTGTCAGATGTTCCTCACCAGTTTGCAGAGTGCTTGGAGGTCATATTTTAAGACAGTTGTGAGGGCCAGGGGTTCCTGCCCTCAGAGTCTCATTAAAGAGCTACGTGATGCCCAAAGAGGATGAATAATTCTTCCAGAAATCTGAGTCCTAGGTTTTCCTCTCTGCTTTCTTCTTGGTGAAACAGGCCAGTTTGTAGAGGGATACCTCTAACCCTGACATTAAGGAGTAGATGGAAAGACATACTAAGCAGCCTCTTGCTGTCTTTGCAGCCAAGGAAGGAGGTCCTGCAGAGGACAGTCCCGGGAGGGAGAAGGAGAGATTGGGGCAAAAAGGGCTTTGGCGGGCTGCTCAACCCTATAGCGGTTTCCCATCGATGGAAAATGGACATCTAGGGCTCCCCCAGCCTGCTCCCTGCTGTGCCGCCCTCCTTACATCTGGGTCCCTTATCCCCCCTACTCCTTCCTACCCCTTGCCCAGCCCTCCTGACTCCACATTGCCCACTCGGCCCAAGGGAAGGAGGAGGGTATAAGAACCTTCCATGGGTTTTCTCAATCAGGGCTGTATTAAGGAGCTCCTGGGATCGGGGGGAGGAGGCTCCAGCTGCTTGTCACAAAGTGGAAGTAGGTACCCCTAAGCCCTCTGAACGGTGTTTGTTCAGACAGGCTGGGAAAAGTGACCAGGAAGGAGCCTTTTATTTGGGCTCGCTGAGATTGCTGTGTTCTCATTGAGCCCCCCTGCCTGTGGCTTCCAGGCCTAATCTCTCGGTTATTACTGTGTACCACCAAGCAGATAGGGACGATAATTATAAACACTTTGAGAGCCGCCATTCGCCTCACTTGGCAAGGTGACTCAGACATTAGATGAGAATTAGGAAAGGAGAAAAAGCGATCAAAGGGAGCCCATACCCCATCCTCCTGTGATGCGGCTGCACTCAGCCCAAAATATGAGTTATGGAAATACCCCCAGCCTCTCTGCAGATGGGGAGCTCTCTGTTACCGGAATTCATGCTGAGCTCTCTCCTGAACTAGGTGCAGAGAATTTCCCTGTAACAGAGGGGAACTGATTTGTGTCTGCTCACCCAGGGGGCCACTGTGGCTGTGCTGAAGAGATGCATGGGAGAGAGGGAGTGAGCTGGAGAGGAAGATGTGGTCATAGAAGGAATGGCCGTACAGCTGGATGTTCTTATTTCTCGGTCTTGGGCAACAGCCTCCAAAGACATCCTTTTGTGTTGGACTGGGACACTTTCCCCGCATTTTAGATTTTCAGAGTGTCAACGAGGGCAGGGGTGGCTCTGTCTTGTTCACAGCTGTAGGTAGAGCACCTCGACCTGGGCTCAGTATTTCTGGGTCCAGGAGTGGCCTCCAGGAAGGAGGCAGGAGTCCATACCATGCACTTTGGCCCCAAGGGCAGGAGGCAGACATGCCTGGCCTTGTCTTGTACCTTTTGGTCAGGGTTTGGTCCTCAGAGTCTGGTTAGAACAACTTGAATGGAAAAATTTATTTCTGCTTCAGGAAAGGGCAAGAAAAATATTTGTTCCCATCATCAAAGTGGAAATTTAAGTCAATGACAATGGAAACTATTTCTGGCCATTTGCAAACTAGGAAGAGGAGGGGGTGGGTTGACTGCAACAGGGTGGAAGAATTCAGGCACTGTAAATTTTAGGGCGAAATAACAGCATAGAAATAAAAAGTCCCTGAGGAAACATAAACCAACACTTAATCAAACATAAACAGCAAACCACGTCCCTTTCACTGGAGCTGCTGCCGTCGGCTTCATCACCACCGCCTGTTAGTTTCGAGCTGGTTGTTGGGGTGAGGTGCTGCTCATGAGGACTTAGCCTAGAAGGAAGGAAGGAATACTGGGTTTTCTCCTTTCTCTGCAAAAGGTCATTGTGGACAGCCGACACAACTTCTCCGAGCACTCAGTCGCTGACCCATGCCTCTGCTCCTCCATTCCCCACCCTTTGTTATGAAGCTGGAAACCCGGTGGGGTCTGGGTCTCTGGATTCATTTGACTTCTAGAAGGTTCCTAGGTGAAAACGCGAGAGATGGAGGCAGTGACCAAGCCCTTTTGCAGAGTTTCATGTTGTGTTGGTCAGAAACAGGTTGGAGAAGAAGCAGCTGATCAGAATAATCTAGTGTGCAGGAGGGATGCAGAGGCGGGTAGAGGGAGGTAGGGATGAAACAAGAAGGGCCACTTGTTGGGAATTATTGACGCCGGGCAGTGGGTACAAGGGGTTCATTACATTAATTAATCTCGTTACTTTTGTGTTTGGAAATATCCATATTAAAAAGTTAGAAAACAAAAATCCCAAGGTTTCTTCCCTGAGCTTCAGCTCCTTGCATCAAGTGTGGTTCTCGTTCTTCCTGTGCTCTGTACAGACCGATTCTTCAGAGACCCAGACTCCAGGTCCTTTGGGGAAACTGGAAAAGGAAAAAATGAGTGGCTGGCTTTTATCAGATTTTTACTGTGAATATTATTTTTTCTCATGGAACTCTGGAGATGCACGTCTGGGAAGCAGTTTGGGGTTTCCCTGCCCCTCCAAGATTGGCTGAGCTGAGTCAGTATCCAGGAAAGTGGGAAGGCCAGCTGGATACTTGGGGGCCGCTTCCAGCAATCCATGTCCCTAGTTCCAGTGGAGGCCTTGGCTGCTGCTGGGACAGCCTCCTCGTGCTCGCGGCCTGCACGAGTGCCATGGTCCAAGCCAGAGGTTTGTGGCTTCCACTGGAGGGACTTGTGCCCCAGTGGCCAGGATGGGCAGACAGGGATGGGAGCAGACAAACTGTCTGCCTCAGTGGGGATCAGGAGTGGCCTTCCAGGTGGACATGGGGTAGCTGTCGCAGAAATGCCTGCTATTGTGAAACGGTTTCTAGGCTCTGAATTCTTGCATGAATCCAATTTGCTTATTGCCCTCATTGATTCCTGCCCTATGAGGAGCATTCTTGAGTGATGGTTTTTCTTTCTAGTGATGGCTCAATTTGCCAAATAACTATTGTGCAGCTGTTATGTTTGGGGTATTGTTAGGCGACACAAACGAAGAAACGGGGGTGGCTCCTGTCCGTAAGGATCTTTAGGTGTCTTGGGTGGAGATGGAGGCCTGTGTTCATACCCAGCCCTAGCCAGTCAAGTCCCTCTGTCCTCTGGCAGCGGAGCCTGCAGATTCATCAAAATTTCCTTTTCGGTCCTTGGTTTACAGTTCCTGGAGGAATCAGCACGTAAGACCCAAGAGAAGCTACTTTGTTCCTCATGGCCCGTGGACCCTTGTTTTTGTCTTGCCACCATGAAATAACTTCGCCTTTTCTGCCCTGGCTCCATGCGGATGTTTTGCTTTAGTTTAGTTTTGTTTTAAATAGGGGGCTAGTGACCATTTCAGGAACGGGTGTTTGTAGATCACCCTCATAAGTTGGCAGAGTTCAGTTCCATGTTAGCCTGGGCCCTCCTCTCCTTATTCTCCCAGTAACCCTGCTTGCTGTAAATCTGGGCTTGGCTCCGTGGCTGGGAAAGGTGTGCAGCAGGTGCTGTCCTGGCCTCTGTGACCCGCTGCTGGTCTTCATGGACTTGCTTTCTTTGAGCCTTCGGGGCTGGGGGCGAGTTGGGTCCAGTGAAGTTAACTGCAGCCCGCTGGTAACCTGGAGGAGCTGGGAAGGGAAAGGAAGAAAGGAGGAGCGCTGCTACAGCTCAGATTCTTGTGCAGTTACAAGAGTCACTTTGTCACTTGGAACATCAGAAAGTGGCATCTTGAAAAAGAGCCTCTGTGAGACTTTGGCTGCAGCGTGCGACTGTTGTCCAGCAGTACTGCCCTCCGCAGTGCCGTTACCAGGGCAAGTCTGCGTGTCCCCCTTTCACATCCTCCCCTGCCTGTTGGCATCATCATCATCTCCTTCCTCACCACCAGCACAGAGTCTCCCAATTGGGCACCTCCTCCCTCTCTTCCCCTTCCTGTCCATTTACCAGGTGGCCATCTGGGGGCTTCTACGAAAATGCAAATCTGCAAATGTTCGCCCTTGCTTCCTATTCTTACAGGGCTCCTGCAGACTGCAGTACCAGGGATCAGTACCCCCGTTTAGGAGCTGACTCGGGCCTGTTTTTTAGCCTCTCCACTCACCACGCCTGCACACAGGCCTCATTCTGCAGCCCTCGAAGCCCGTTACTGTTCTTGAATGTACTGTGTTGGTTCCCACCTCCGCTCCTTTGCATCTGCTGGTCCCTCTGCCAAAATGTTGCCTTCCCTAGTTCAGTGAGGGTCCTGTTTCTCCTTCAAGTTTTAGTTTAAACCGTGCCGTTTCTGTGAAGTCTTTCCTATTCCCACCCCCCATGTAGTTGTTTGCTGCTTCTTCCTTTGTAAAAACACCTCATTCCTGCAGGTGCAGGTCCAGAGACTCTTCTTTGCAATTCTGACATCCAAAGAGCTCTGAAACCCAGAAGTTCTTTTATAATTCACTTGGCTGCAAAATCTAACCTGAGCTGCCTGAGGCTTTTTGTTATACTTGTTGATCCCACTTGGTGTGAACAGATGTGTGTTCTGCTGAAGAAATCCAGTGTGTTTGATTGCAAGGTACCTGCCTCTGCAGGCCCCATCAGGGAATGTTATGTAAATATGGTATACACACCTATTACCTGTCTGAAATCAGAAACACCTCATTCCAAACCCATCTGACCCAAGGGCTTTGGATACAGGATCGTGGGTCAGTATTGTAATCATTTATTGGTTCATCTGCCTCTTCCCAATAGACAGGAACGGCCTCAAGGGGACAGATTACATCCTAGTCAATATTTTTGTGTTTCCTTAGAGCCATAAAGAGTATCTGGCATTGCGCAAATAAATACTCAGTAAGAGTTTGTTGGGTGAATGGATAATAATGACTAACATTTATTAACATTTATTAAGCACGCATTGTGTGCCAGGCTGTATTTTAAATGCTTTAGTTATTTTCACTCATGTAAGATTCACAGCAACCCTCTAAGTATGTACTCATTTCATCCCTGTTTTTATGGATGGGGGAATTGAGGCAGCTGAAGGTGCTTACCTGGGTCCCACTACTTAAGCCATTAAGTAGTGAGGTGGGATCTTTGAACCATGCAGCCTGATTTTTCACCATGTGTTATGTACCTCAAGAAAGGAGAGAGGCAGTGAACTTATCTGTTCAGGTGAAATCATAGGAGAATGTGGAAACAATGGCAAGGACTCTGCCCCACTGCAGTGTTTGTGCTCTTTTTGCTGTCACAGGGCTGAAATATCACCACTTATCCTGAGAGCATTTTTGATAGAGTTGTAAGATGATTGGATGTGTGGTTAAAAAAAAAACAGTTTCAGTGGTCATTGAGTTCTTGCTAAGTGTGAGACGGAGCTTGGTACTTATAGAAACAGGCCATCAAAAGTGATAGGTGTCTTAGTGATCTTGTTCACCCTTTTGCTTGAGAAGCCCAGAGAGGCAAAGTTATTTTCCTGAGGTCACACAGCACAGTGGGTTGTTGGGGCTAGATCTGATTCTCCTCACTGGGTTCCTCTTCTGTTGCTCCACATTGCAGGCCCCCACCAGTGCCGGAGGTGGAGGGACCTGGGGCTGAGTCGTCCTTTAGTTCTCAGTCCAGCACCAGTTAGTGTGCTGGCTGACCATGTGACTTGTGATTGGTATCACAAGTCCACTTCTAGACATAGAAGCTTCTCTGTGGCATCAAAGGGGAGTGCGGTATGTGGGGATCCCCCTTGTCCTCTGCCTCCCCCCCCCCAACTCTCCTACTCTCAGAGCTTCAGGCAGAAGAAACTGAGGCTTAAGTTTCTAGTCTGTGTTGCCAGTTAGAGAGGGTGGCTGCTTTTATGCCTAGCCCACAAACATCAGCCCCTTCCTGGGATTCCCCTGGGGTAATGTTGGGCTTGTGCTGGGGAGGCCCTTAGTTGTGGATAAAAGCTGGGGCCAGAGGGACCTGTAGCAAAGATTCCTTTCTCTGTTCAGGACAAGAATTTTGCCCTTGACAGATTGATTGCCTACTTGGGAGTCCACTTCCAGGCACCTAAATCCAGTCTAATTTCATAGTTCTTTTTCTCTCCACCTGGGAGAGGTGAACTGCTTTTCCCAGGAAAGAGTAAGGCGGGTTCTCGCTGCCCTCTGAGAATTCAGCATGCAAAGCCTGTGCGGAAGGGGTGGGGGATGGGGATGGGGTGGTCAGACAGATTATTTTTTTTAATTTAATTGTTTTTAACTGTTTTCCTTAGCAAGGTTCATGTTCTAGAAACAAATTTTCTAGTACCAAAGGTAAAACAGTTGCTCCGTGATGATAAAATCTTCCCAGATATCACTGCCTGTTGCTCTCTGTCTTGTACACCCCGCTAACCAGCTCACTCCTGTCTTTCTCTCCTAGGCTTTCCAATGTAAATATAAGCAAATATTTGTATATATTTCCCTTTTCTAGTTATATAATTAATAATATTTATTAACATTTATTAAGCACGCATTGTGTGCTTATTGTATAATAAAAAAAACCCCAAAAGTATCACATTATACACCCAATTTTTTAACCTGCTCTGAGTGCCTGTTAAATCCCACGAAGGAACCCCAACGTGAGCATTTCCAGTGGCTGCAGAATACTCCATGGGGTGGCTGTCTAATTTATGTGATCCTCTGTGGTTGGACAGCTGGGTGGTTCAGCTTTGCCTAGATAAGCAGGGTGACAATGAACATCCTTTAGTATCCTTTAAAAAAAAAAATACTTCTTTGATCGCTGCCTGAGGAGACATTCTTCTGTGTGGAATTGCTGGGTTGAAATTATGTGCTTCTTTGGGAGGTGGGTGGGGTAGGGTAAGGGATAGAGGGTTCATCAAATGGTATAACTGACCTTTAGTTCTGTTGCTGATTCCTCAGTCCTTTGGCTTTGGGGCTCTCTGATAGGAATATAGACTCATTTTCATATTTGTGAATGATTTAGAAAGTCAGTCTCTAGTAAGCAGAGAGAGAAGGAAGACACTGGCTTCCTGTTGCATCCCCCAGAAGTAAGGTAACGGTAGGACCTGGGAACATTGTGACTTCACCTGGCGAGGAGAACCCATTCCATGACCTTATTTGAATTTCTCCCTGCAGAACAGCTCTTCTATATTTTATAGAAATGGAATTTTTAGAAGAGATTTTCAGCACCTCCAACTATCTTTGGAAAAGCTCGGTTGTAAAAGACAAGTAAATAATTTTTTTTCCTAAGGTAAATGGAAATATTTTGCATCCCCAAGAGCATGCTCTATACTTTAGACTCAGAGTCCTCAACAGTAAATTACTTGATTCCCTCTAACAATACCCCTGTGTGGGAGGTATGTATAAACTTCCATTAAGGGCAAACGACACAGTACATCGAAGCTCAGAAATATGTAATTTCTTACCCATCTGGGTGGGCCAGAAACCCATGGTGGGGTTTTACTGGGGTGTAACTGTGGATATGTGTGTGTGGGGTCACCGAGGGTGTAAAGAGGTTTTCTCAAAGACTTATTGACATGAGTTAGTGAAAAAGGATTTGTCCTGCTTCCCTGCCTCCCGCTTGCTTACTTCGCCTGTGTTTGAGCGTGAGAGTGCCTGGGGAGGAGCTGATGTATACAGTGAGTCCAGCAGGCTGTTTAAGGCATAATCAAATCAGAACCCTCATTTTTGGAGTTACGTAATTTTGCAGAACGGCCGCAGAAGCTCCTGGGAAAAGCTGCCTGTCCTCCTGTTAATTTTAAGGTCCATTTATAAAATTAGAAGCTATGTTGAACAGAGGAATATGAAGTGGAACTTTCCTATTAAAGTTTTTTTTTTTTTGTCAGATAGCCTTATTTAACCTTTCTGTGTCTCAGAGGTCGGTGGCCTTTGCCTCTGGCGCCTTCATGGAAAAAGTTCTAAAGATAGTTCCTGTTTGTTGTTGAATAATGACTTGGGAGTGCGGATGGCAGGGTTTCCAACTTCTTTCCGTCAGCAGGATGGACCGCGGGCACCCAGCCCCAGGAGGGATGGAGGCTTGAGTGTTAAGAGCTGCTGCCGTTGACGGCGGCGTCGGGGTCAGTGAGTGAATGGTGAAAGTCTGTCTTGCCCATCTCCTCTCCTCCTTCACCCCGAAAAGCCTCTAATTAATTCCTAACATGTGAGCATCTTCTGAGTTTGCCTCACAGGTGTTGGTCTTCCACGGGCCTTGGGAACCCTTGGTTATTGTCCTAACAGGATATTGAAGGGAGTGGATAGTGTGAGAAACTCTTGAGTTTTGGTAGCCTTGTATTCAGGGGAGCATCACGCTGTGGAAGAACAGGCGGCCTGGGAGTTCAGGTTCTAGTGCGTGTGGCTTTGAACATGATATTGGTTTCCATTCTTGGTAAAATGAACGCATTGGATTATGTTCCTTTCCCACCTCAAAGGGATTTTGTTTCTTTGGGGCCCAAATCCGTTCAAACTGAAATAATGAAACCTTGACGAACCAGCCAGGAACACACCGTGTAGTCTTCCCATCCGTATCTCCACATAGTTTCTGGGTGAACTTCCATCAGATGCAGAGTCTTTCTTCGTTTAGGCCTTCGAGATGGGAAAGGGGCAGGTAGAGAAGGTAGGAACCTGGGTTTCCAGTAGCTTCTCCAAAGGCAGGGTAGATGGGAGTGAGTTGGGATGTGAAGGAGAGGAATGTCTGAGACGAGTAGGCTGCTGCCTCACCGTGGGTAAGTCACGTTGCAGCTGCTCAAGAATGGCCTTAGTGTTCCTTTTGCCATCTCTGAGCAAGACCTGGGAGCCTCTCTGAGATGCGTCTCTGCAGAGTAGGTATCCTGGAAGCCCCAGTAGTTCCTGAAGCTCCATTTCACGTGCCTGGGGAATGCCTGGTGTGTGACTTTCCTTTGTATTCACTGATGCCAATGTCCTAGGTTTTTCCGGAGCTATCTCAGCGCTGTGAAGGCATTTTCAGCGGCACCAAAGATCAGCCTATTTACGGAGAAAAGTTTTCTGTTATTCTCTCTATTTTTAAATTTTAGACCAGTAGAGCAGCCTTCCACCGGGAGGCTATACACTTGGGCAGTGTATCCCTGGCTTTTTGAAGAATTACCTTCCTTTGAGTTGCCTTTAATATTATGGCCGTGATTTTAAATTTTCATTTAAAAAATGTCAGCAAAGGCATTTGTCCACCACCTCAGTTTCTTTAATGTATTCCCACATGAGAAATTTCTCTGGAAATTTAGTAATAAGAAAAGTTTGGTTCTCTCTGAGGAACTGATAAGGCTTCCCTCCTTTTGGTAAAGAAAAGTCTGATCAAGTTGCCCTTTTTACCTGGGTTACCAGGAAGTGCAGAGCCCAATTTGGAGCAGAGTCACAGCAGTTCACTTGACCTCATTTTTTATCTATTTATAATATCTCTTTTCCATGGGGCCATCTGTCTTTTGTTGTGTTTTATTGTTGATTTAATGCCTCTTGTTGTTAGTCACCTCAGAACCTTTGTGTAAAGAAGTAGGTTAAGAGTATTGTAGAAATGAACAGACACAAATGAAAGGGCAAATATAAGGCCTTCATGCTGTTAGGAAAGCTTTAGAATGCAAAGATGTTCTTCTCTTGAGGAAGGAAGGAAGGGAGAGAGAGAGAAAAGGGAGAGAAAGAGAGAGATTAGGAGCATGGATTCAGGAGCCAGATCGCTAAGAAGGTTCAAATTCTGACAGTCACTTAAGGGGGTACCCTGGGCAAGTTATTTAACCTCTGTGTGCCTCAGTTTCCTCATCTGTAAAATGGGAATGATAATATCTCCTTTGTGAAGTCCTTGAGAGGATTAGATGAATTAATAAATAAGACCCTAAGAAATGTGCTTAGCACATACACAGGCTATATGTTTTATCTACAATAAGCAAGACAACACCACTTTCCATCATTGTTTGTCCCATCCTCTGGGAAATGTCACAGTAGTATTTGATTTATTCTCTCCTGTTCCTCTAACTTTGACTTTGTACCAGACCCATTTACCAAGCCAACTATTTGCTGGTGTAATTAGCTGAGGTGTGGTTTGTACCATTTTAATTTTTTTGTTGATAAAAAAGGGAAAAAAACCTGCCTGCTAGGTTTGGCATACTTTTCCAGAAGATTGAGAGAAACATGAAGTACTTCCTCTTGTCTGGAGCTACTGTGGGGCTTGCCAGGCTCAAGTTTATCTGTGTGGCTTGATGGCCAGGGCTCTGCTCCACTCTGACAGCTTGGAAGTTCATTTTGCTCCATTCCATCCATTGCTGGCTCCAGGCTGGCAGGGACTCTATGTTCCCCCTTCATCCTGCACATCATGGCCACTTAGTAGATGTTTGCTGAACAAATGAATGAATGGGGATTGAAAGCCCTTGCTGTGCTACTGGTGGATTTCTTCTGAGTTCAAAATAAGATAACTGAAATGAGAGTGATTTTAGAAAGTTAAAAGGACCCTCAAATGGAAGGGTTTCTGATTCCTGTTTCTTACCTACTCTTTGGCAGTGGCGAAATGCTGATAAAATCTGAGAGTTGGATGAAATGAAACAGCCCATCAGGGTCCCCTGCCATCTGGGTAGGTGGTGATTAAAAATTGCAAGCCTCACAGCTTCCCCTGGAGGGCTGTCTGCAGTGGCCACTGAAGATGAGTGTGCAAAGGCACTAGGTTTCAGGGGTCGGCTGAGGGCTGGCAGGGAAGCTGGGAAATGCCTTTGAAGGTAGCACTCCCCAAGATCTCATTAAATGCTTCCTTCATTGGACTGAGCTGGAGCAAACAGGTTTGGGAATAGAAACAAGCTAAGACTGGTAGAAGACACCTAACTATGAATTTAGTGGCAATTAAAGCAGAAAGACATGAGCATGTGATATTTTTTTTTAAGAATAGTGCCCTATAGTAATCCTTTCTTTTTGATGGTTCATTTAAAATAAGCATAAACTTGGTCTGTTAGCCTGGCTGCCAGAGTTGTATATATTTATTTTCATGACTGCCCTTTTACATTGCGCAAGAACCCATCCGTAACAGTGTATTTGTCTGTGGATGTATTTTGGTTTTGTTGGTGTCCTCCTTCCACTCCCGTCTGCCATTTCCTTGAGAAGTCAGCAAACCTGAACTGGTAGATTTTCCCCGGAAGTGGATAATGTAAAGCCTGGTTGATTTCCTTCTAGCAATGGTAGGATGTTCTAGAATTTTAGGATGCGTACTTGCCTCGCAGCCCTTAAGAGACTGCGAAAGAAGTGGGCTGGTCCATCACCCACCCTGCCTTTACACCAGCCAGCTCTTCTCTGTGCCGAAAGACTTCAGAAAGCAATGGTACTGCCTGTTGTCCGTTTTGGTGTGTATTAACCACTTCACTGTGAGCAAAATTCTTGCTGTATTTTGCTGAGATCCCACAGTAGGCATTTTCAATCCATCCGCCCCTGTGTTGTCCAGCTGGAAGACAGAAAACAGTCTTATATTTGAGACAAATATATATTTTAGTTAACTAATTAATCAAATATGTCAAGGGTCAGCAAACTCTGGTCTGCGAGCCAAATCCTGCCCACTTCCTGTTTTTGTAAACAAACGGTTATTGGACACAGCCATGCCCGTTCATTTCTGTATTATGTATGGCTGCTTTTGGGTGACAGCAGCAGAATTGAATAGTTGCCACAGGGATTGCAAGGATGCAAAGCCAAGAACATTTGCTATCTGGCCTTTTACAGAAAAAAGTTTATTGACTCCTGAAATATGTGGTGAGGACCTACTATGTGGTGGATGGTATTTTAGGCACTGGAAATGCAGCAGTGAACTTAATAGAGTCCTGACATGAAATATGAATGGATACACGTAAAAGTTATATTGGCAAGTGGCAAGTGCTGTGAAAAAATCAAGCAGATAAAGGCACGGAGACTGACACCGGGAGGAGGGTGTAATTTTAGGTAAGACCACAGGCAAGACCTCGGTCAGGAGGTGTTTGCGGAAACCCTTATGAGCACGTGGATGGTGCTCCAGGCTCAGGGCCCAGTGGTGCAAAGGCCCTGAGGCAGAAGCTTGCTCATGCAAGGAACAGCGGGGAGGTCCATGCAGGAGGAGACAGGGTTGGGGAGCCTGGGACCCAGATCCCTTTAGACCCCAGTAAGGACTTGGTGTTTATTCTGAGTGCAGAAGAAGCCATGGAAGGGTTTTGAGCAGAGGATTGGGAAGAGAGGATTATATCCCAGGGGCCTAGAGGGGCAGAGGTGAAAGCAAGGAGATGGGTTGGTGAAAGCAAGTCCATGGTCCAGTGCTGGTGGGGGAGGTGGTGAGAAGGGAGTGGATTCCAGATTTCTTAAAGGCAGAGTCCATGAGATGTACAGACAACTGGGATGTGGCAAGTGAGAGGAAGAGGAGTCAAGGATGGCTCCAAAGTTTTTGCCCTGAACAACGAGAAGCATTGTCCTCCGGAGGCTGACGGAGATGGGGACGGTCAGCTTTGGAGGTGAAAAACAGCTTTTGGAAACCTTTCTGCCTCTCCACTCTCTCTTCTTCCAGCTGTCTTCCTCCCCTACTAATTTTCTTTGGGAGGAATTTTGAGGAATTATATTATTTTCATTGGGTTGGTGGTGGCACAATCTAGGATTAGGCAGTGGTTGATTCACCTGTGTTACACATAGGAGCATTTGAACCAAGCCTGACTTAACAACATCAGGAAATACATACAGGTTTGCTCTTAGCATTTCCTCTGTTCTAAGACATATTTGTTGTTCATATTTTACTGTATGTAAAATCTGGGTGTACCTTAAAATTGATGTGCAAATTTAATACGATGACGTTTCCTTTTTTCTAAAAAAGCTGTTAGTAGTCAGTGTGGCTTATTATGGTTGTTTTAACATGCAGGAATTGAGGAAATCAAGTAGGAGCTGTATATTGAGCTCTTACATGCCAAGAACCAAAATTTTTATTCTCTGTTGCTGTTACCCCCAAGCTTCACAGCTTTAAACAGCAAGTATTATGAAATTGAGTCTTAAACAAATGCCTTCGAGGTCAGATGCTTCTATAGAAGTCCTTTGACCTAAGGAATTCAGCCTTTGTGATTTTTTTTTTTTTTGGTGTCTATTCAAATTCCTAATTATAATCCATAAGAAGGAATGTGATTTTTTTTTTTTTTTTGGTATGTTGTGCAGCGGGGTTCACGTTTCATTCTTTTCCACGTGAATATCCTGTATCCTGTTATCACAACACCATTTATGCATATTCTTTTTTTTTTTTTTTGGAGTGCATGGGCCGGGAATCAAACCCTGGTCTGCTGCATGGTAGGAAAGTGATTTTAGTATTCGATTTTGTTGACGTGCTCATGTGTCTGCTAGTTTTTTTTTTTTCTCTTTAAATCCTATATCACTCTATGATGAATTTTCTATTTTGTTATGTTTCTCTTTTATTGACGGGCGTGCAGAGGAATAGCAAATTTCTATTAAAATATTTCTGGAGGAAAAACAGGAGGACTGCAGTCCGGCTGCCATTTGGGGCTGCGGTCACCTGGAGGCTCGGCTGGGGCCAGAGGGTCTCCTTCTAGGTCCACTCCTGTGATTGTTGGGCGGCCTCCGGGGGCTGCCTGCCTGCCCTTGTCACTTTGCAGCTGACACCCCCAGAGCTCCTCTCTGACTTCTTCCAGCTCTTCAAATCACCCTCCAGGCCTGGCATTTTAGCCTGGACTTCCAGATGGAGAAACTGAGGCTCAGTGAGGTTGGTGCACTTGTCCCAAGGCTACACAGAAGTCTGCGATTACACTGGGATGGGAATCCCCAATAAGACGACTCCATCCTCACTTTGTTTTCTGGCCCCCCCCTCCACCCCCCAGTGTCGTTCTTGTGTGTTTGTGATGCTGCCATCTCAGACTGGCCCCGGGAACCCCTTGCAGGTCATCGCATTTCACTGTGACTGTGTGACTTGTATCCCAGGCGCATAATTACAGCTTAAACCGTCATCTTATCCTTGAGGCTCATCTCACCCCCAGCCCTCACCCCCCAGGCACACCCGGAGCTGTGTCCTCCGGGAAGGCACTTGCTCCTCTGTCGCCTGCTGGCCACGGCATCCAGGTGTGGCGAGGATCCCTGCCCGTGTTCCCAGGCTGCCCCGCACCTTGGCGCGGGCAGCTGGTGTGGGCACCGACGCCGGAGCTGTTGGCTGGCGGGCACTCGGTTGGTGGGGCCTGCTTCCCTTCATGATTGGTCTGTGGCCAAACCCAAAACTGTGACTCCCTTCTTTTCAGAAAATGGTTAATGTAGTTTTTTCTAATTAGAAATGAATGCCTGCTCCTTGCAGAGAGTTTTAAAAATATAAGAAAAAAAATCGCCTACGATCCTACTACTTAGAGATAAAAATGGTTTAAGGTTTTGGTATATTATCAATTGTATATGTACATATGTATTTTAAAACAGAATTTTAACAGAACTGAAATCATTCCTTGATGTATGTGTGCATTTTTGGGGTATTTTTTAATGTAATAATATATGATAATTATTTTCACGTTAGTGGATTGAGAAAACATGGTTTTTAATGGCTGCATGTAGTATTCCATCAGCTGGATGTAAAATGTAGATATATTTTAAATACACTTTACTGTCGAGGAAAAAAACGTTAAAAGATTTGTTTTCATAGCACCCAAGATAGTATAGGGTTGAGAGGAAAGAGGATTCAGCTTGAAGTTAGAGGCCGTGGGTTTGAGTCTCAGTTTTGCTCCTTAGACAGATTATTTGAATTCTGAGCCTTGGTTTCTTTTTCTGTAAAATGAGGATAATATTAGGTATCTCACAGTTGTGAGAGATGTGTATCTCATTTATATCTCTTTTTAATGAGATGTGCTTGTGCACATCGTCTGTTATTCTTGTTACAGACTCTGGTTCAGTTAGTACCACGTCAGCTTCTTAGAGCCCCACACTCAGTCCTTTGGAATCGTGGATTTGAGTATTTGCTGCAGCGTGGTCCTTAGTAGACTGTGAGAATGATGGTGTTTCAGTGAGGACCAGTGGTCAGCAAGGGGGGCAGAGAACGGAGTGGGAAGTTCTGATGATGGGTTTGGAGCCTGGGAGTCCCTGGGGGGCTCGGTGCTGGCGGCAGTGGGGGCAGTGTTGGGGCCAGAAGGGGTTACTGACGCCGAGCTTCACCCCATTCTTGGTTTGGGGTCTTCCTAGCTCTGGGGAGCCACACTATTTCCAGTCAAGTGGAATATGGGAAAATTGCTTTCCCAGGATACATCTCTGCTGGGAATGCGAGGTGGGAACTAGGGAGCCAGCCCTTTCCTCACAGGATTGGGGAAGGGGTGTGTTCTGTAAGCAAAGGCATCCTGCAAACAGCTGTCACCTTTATTGTTGTGCCAGGGCTTCCCTAGAAAGTCGATGGGAGAGCTGTGTGGGTCTTCAGTTAAGAGAAATGAAGAGGAAATTAGAGGCCACCTCACTGCCACTCTCCACCCCCGATACCCACACTGAGGGGAGCACATATCTGTACCCTGCATTTGCATGTACTGAGGCATGGTGACACCTAAACATGTGTTTCTTTAGATGCTTTAATCCATCTCTACATTAGGTAGGCTTCATGAGACCTTCACCTGTCTTGTTGCTTTGTATCCTTGGCACCTAGAAGGCTGCTTCTGCACACAGTAGGTGCTCAGTAAATGCATGATGAATGAGCAATTGAGGAAAGAGTGCCAGACCAGCTAGACCAAAGGCTAATTGAAAGGGGGCACAGAGAAGGGTAAGAGCACAGACCCAGGTGTGCAGAAGGTCTGGGTGGGGTCCTCATTCCACCCCTTACCAGCCTCGTCGCCCTGGCCTCACTCTGCAACTCCAGCAAGTGGGGCTGATAAAACCCCAGGCTCGGAGAACCTGAGACAGTAAGTGCAGTGCACTGCCCGACAGGTCCGGCCCTCGCAACAGTAGCCACTACCGTTCTGCAAACAGGAGGCCCGTGGGAAAGGCAGAGAAAATGCACAGCCCGCACCAACCGCATTAGGGCCTCTAAGCTCACTGGCAGTGAAATATAGGGCACGTGGCCATGCCATTCCCATATTTTTGTTCAGGTGTCCGTGAAGGCATAAATAAAGAATAAGTAGCGCGGGAGCCCTGCGCAGACTTGTTGCGTCTCAGTTGCTCGGGGACCCTGAAGGCTGCATAACTCATAGCGGGGCCTGTGCCCTGCACAGCCAGCTATTGATCCCTGACCCAGGGAAGCCTTCCTGGCCATCGGCCTCTCCATCTTAGGTGGTACCCAAACCTTTCTTCCTCATTTTGGCCCCTGGCATGGCTTTTTATTCAAAATTTCAGTTTCAGTGTGTGCAGTTGATTTCCTCCACAAAGCAGATAATGTGGGATGAGCAGTTTGGGGCCCGACTTCCTGTCGCCCCTCCACTGCAGTGGTAGAGCAGACCCGCCCGCCCCTCAGAGCCCCTTTGTCTCCTTTGCAAGGAAATTCCTTTATTTGTTCTTGTAAAGCAACTGGCCTCTGAATATCCTTTCCAGATCAATTTGGCCTGTCATGGGTGCCTGGCTTAAGTTTTCAAGCTTCTAAAGAAGGTGGGGAGGGGAGGGGGGTGGGTAGGGGGGAGACTGTGGCTGGGGATCAGACTTTCTTTCTCTTTGTGGCTTTCAGAAGAAAATCATGCACGTTAAAATAAGTGATGCAAATATCTGTATTTTATATATCAAAGAGACAAATGGCATAAATGCAGATTATAGGGTATTCCTTAGAACTGTCCATCACACAAGAGCTCCTGGGAAAGGCGAACTGTAGTCTCAGCACCAGCTGACTCAGCCGAGGGGTGCCTGTGCTTTCGGGCATTCTCCAGAGTGTTGGCATATTTAGGTCGTCTCACAGATTGATTCAGGATCGTCTTAAAAGCCAACTGGTTTTCCAAGTGTTTCATCTTACATGCACATTTAAAAAAGTAAAAGCTAGTTTCCAATTTCTTATATTTGATTTGATTGACCAGCCTTCACGTTTTGCCTCCACTTGGGTGATTATTTGTCTTCTGGTTTAAGAACTGGCAGATTTGGAATTCTCTGCTCCTGCCTCTTTCCTTCCTCCCCTCTTTGGTTTTTGTAGCTGATTTGTACTTAAACTGATGTCCTAGATTATTGTCGTGGTGGGGAGGGAGGGAGTGCAGTTACTTCGGCTGCTCATGATTCTCAGCCTTTCTTGTTTCCACTCACCAGTCTCTCTCTGGAGGAACCTGGCCCCACTGCAATGCCAGGGAGTCCATTGTTTCCTCTTGAGGACATTTTCCTTCCAAGGAGAGGACACCGATGTAAGTTTTTGAGAATGTGAGTGGTTGCCGTTCTGTGCCTACAGCAACTAGTGAAGATTCTTCCGTGGTTCTCCATTGCCAGTTGAGGTTCTCCATTGCCAGTTGAGGATGACTCCTGGAGCCTTTTCCACCTTTCAGTGGTTCTGTGCTCAGTGTGCATTCCAGGCCATGGTCTCATGGAAAGTAGTTTTCCTCGCTGAGAATGGTTCTCCTAGGTCTTATGCCCTTTAGGTGTACCCATCCAAGAATCGTTCTTTTAAGGGATGGATTCAACTGCTTTAAAGTCGTGGATCTGTAGCTGGGTCATCATGTAATATACAGTGAGGGCGTTGGAACCAGGCAGACCTCGGGTCAAGTATGGAGTCCAGCCCTTTTTTTCCCAGCTGGTTGACTTTGTGTGATAACTAGCATTTCTTGACCATTTACTGTGTGCTAACTCATTTTAAAGCCATTATTTCTCATCTAGTCTTCAAAACAACACTGAGAGAAAGGTATTACTCTTAGCTATTTTATCCAAACCTGCAGAACCTGCTTCCTAATCCCACACCCTCACCTCTATAGCCTTAACTGCTATACTGTAACTCCTCAACACTCCAAAACGCTCATCCTTGGAGTCTCTGCTTCTTCTTTTGCAAAGTGGGGATACAGTGTCAACAGGATCCTTTGGAGGATAAAATGAGATGAAACGTAATAAACAGTCCCTGGGACGGAGGAGGTGCCCGGCAAATGCTAGTTCCTTTCTTTTGTTCACCTGGGGTAAGGGGTGGGGCATGAGAAGGGGGGATCCGCCCCACTACCTGTGGCTAGATCATTTCACCCCAGAAGTCTTCCCAGCATTCTGAGAATGGGGTGGGCAGCAGGAAGTTCTTCCTAGAGTGGAATGCACAGTAGGAACCCTTGCCAGGTAGCCCCTTGAGTCTTGGTTGAAAGAGCAGTTTGGGTACTTAGCCTTTTGACTGAGGTGGGCTTGGCATTGGCCCTGGTCCTGAGTGTGGCCCTGGAGGCTAAGTGGAGACTCCCTCTGCAAATTACGTTGTACCAAACATGCTCATTAGCACTCCTAAATCTACCAACAGGGGAGCCCTCTCTCTGGACACTATTACTCATCTTGGGCTGCTCTCCTTTGGCTTGCAGCCCTGGCAGGCCCTCCTGCCATCAGGCCTGGAGGGAGCCTCACCAAGGAACCTGGATTTGTATTACTCCCTAATTATCTGTTCCAGGCCCTTGAATTTCATCTCATTCTGTCCCAGAAAGTGTCTAGGTGGGAGCAGAAAAACTGGTGGGTGCCTTGTAAAACCTACAGATGCTACCAGGGAAAGAGGTGAGATTCTAGACCTGGAGCAAGAGGCTGTTTGACTTTTTCCCAGCCCTCTTCATTTAGAACATAAACATTTCAGAAGCATAGAGAGGGTCTCCCCATCTAGTATGGCCTTTCTAGTGGGTCAGGAAAGGAGAGGTCAAGTCTGGACAGAGCCTAGAAGCCAGGGGCAGAAGCCAAGAAAATGACCCCTGCGGCTCAGGGTGGTCCCAGGTAGCACCTGGGGACTTGTTAGAAATGCGTAAGCTCAGACCCACCCAGATCTTGGACTTGGAATCTTCGTCTTAACAAAACTCCCCAGGTGATTTGTGCGCGCAGGAAAGTCTAAGAAGCTCTGCCTTTAGACTTTGGGACTGAGAGGAACTAGGATTATTCCCTTCCGCATACCCACCTGCATTTTGTAAAAATAAAAAGATGATAATATAATGCATTTAGAAGATTGGAATTACCTAGCCTAACTAAAAGGAAGAACAGAATGAAACAAAACACCACCCAGGGCCTGAGTGGGGGATGGAATTGGGTGCTTTCTGGGTTGACCCCACACCCTCACCTTCTGGCTGAGGACCCCGCACCATCTGTAGCCAGGATGATGTGTGATTCCCTCTTCAGTCTGTGGGCTGCCTGCCTCAGCCTCCCCCGTGTTTCTCTTTTCTGTTTCCCTGGTGCGTTATGCTAATAACGTTACTTTTCGGGAGAGTGTTTGTAGCAAGTGGGAGCTGTGGGTAAATAGCTTTGTTGGCCACTCTTGCTTTTCTTGCTTATATTGTACACCTTAATGTGCTTTTTCTTTTCTTGTTTTATTTTTTTTGATAATGGCAAAATCGTCGCTTGTGGGCACTGCCACAGATAATGCAAAAAGCCCTTTGAGAAGAGCTTTATCTGAGCACAAAGTACTTGGAATTGAAGACCCCTTAGGGATTTGCCTCGATCGCTCATCTTTTCTCTCTCCTCTCCCTTTTCTTTTTCTCCCCATTCTTTTCACCCTCTCTCTCTCTGTCCCCTTTCTCTTTTCTTCATTCAAACTTTCCTTGGAACTGGAGTGAGCTACTTATTGCCCTATTTTCGGCTGATTTGCATGTTAGGGAGAGCAGAGTAATTGGTGTTTAACCAGAACAAAAGAGGGTCTGTTTTCTAAAAGAAAAAGAATTTTTGAAGTAGGCCCTATTGCATCTACTGCCCTTGTCTTTCCTCTCATTAGGAATTGAATAGGATGGGCCCGTAATGAGAATGTGGGAGATACCGCTTCAGTTGGGATGCTTTTTGAACTAATTGGTTTGAAAATTATATTTGATGTGGATTTGAGGGATGTTGGCAGAACACCTCGTTGGGATCTAGACATCTTTTCCACACACCAGCTGGAGGATCAGGCAGGAAGAGGGGTTTTGGGACTCCACTCACCTTCCTAGTTGAGTACACTGATGGGTCATCTCTGGGATTTTGATCTTTCTCCACACCCTCAGGTGGGGTCCCCATCTCTTCTCCTTGGGTGAAAGGAACCCTGTGGCTATTGTCCTCAGGAGCCCTGTAAGGAAGGTGGAATTCAGTATAAATGTCCATGGCCGATGATTTGACTTCTAGTGAAGAAATGTTAATTTAGGGTATTTTGGCAAAGAAATGAAATTGGAAAATGATTTTTTTATTTGCTTTGGTCAGAGGGAGAAGATCTAAGTATGGACTAGGAAATTGGCAGGATATCAGGTGAAAACTTCCGTTGACCAGATTTAGATTGCCCATTCCTCAGTTTATATCTGAAAATCACTTAGTCAGCTCAAGTGGTTATATACTCTTCCTTCTGGAGCTTACCAGCATATGAGCTTATGATGTAGTTTTGTGAAAATTAAGTGGCATTTTAAAAGATTTTCAGTAATCCTTCAGAGCCCATTACTGTTCAGAAATTAAAAGTAAAATAACTCTACATGAACTTGGAAAAATAGAAGAGGAAAATGAGTTACAACTGCAATATTCTAAACAACCACCGTTTTTAAATTTTAGTGTGTCATTCATTCTTAAATACGCACATTTTAAATTTGTTTATTTTAAATGTTTTTTAATTGCATAATATAACATATTTACAAAGCAAAAAAGCAGTAGTTTTCAAAGCACACTTCAACAAATAGTTACAGAACAGATCCCAGAGTTTGTCATGGGCTCCCATTCTGCCATCTCAGATTTTTCCATCTAGCTGTCCCCAAACACGGGAAACTAGAAGTAATATTAATACAGTGATTCTGTAGCCATACTCATTTGTTAAATCCCATTTTCTCTGTTTTACCTCCTCCTTCTCCTTTAATCTTCTCCCTATCTATAGGGACCTTAGGGGAATGCCTGTTCTGACTTTTCCCTTTTGAGAAGAGATGTCCACTGTAAAGAATAGGGGAATGTAATTAATTGATAATCCTGGAGAGCTTGGTCCCTCTGAGTTTCAGGATTTATCTGACCTAGGAACCCTCTGGGTATTGTATGTTCTGGGAAGGCAAACCTAGTGCATGAAACCTTTATAGAGTCTCAGTTTGAGCCAGAAGTGTTCTTAAGAGTCAGCAGCCGTGATGTTGATTGGAGTTTAGCAAACCATGGCAATTGGCACTAATGAAGCTTGCATAAGAGCAGCCTCCAGAACTTCCTCTTGACTCCATTTGCTCTCTCGGCCACTGATGCCTTATTTTATTGCACTTCTTTTCTATTCTTTTGGTCAGGAAGGCGTTGTCGATCCCATGGTGCCAGCGCCAGGCTCATCCCAGGGGGTGATGCCCCATGTCGTCAGGGAGATTTTTACCCCTGGGTGGCTTGTACCACATAGCAGTGGGGATGGCAATGATTTTCCTTGCAGAGTTGAGCTTAGAGAGAGAGCGGCCACATCTGAGCAACAGAGAGGCTTCCTAGAAGCAACTCTTAGGTCTCGTTAAGGGTAGTCTTAGCTTTTCCCCTATAGAAATAAGTTTCGTAAGAGCACGCCTCAAAATCCAGGGCTTATTATCAATAAAACAGAAAATGACAAGTGCTGGAGAGAATGTGGAGAAAGAGGCACAGTTATCCACTGTTGGTGGGAATATAAAATGGTACAGCCACTGTGGGAGGCAGTTTGGCGGGTCCTCAGAAAGCTAAGTACAGAATTGCCATATGATCCAGCATTACCATTGCTAGGTATCTGTTCAGAGGACATGAGGGCAAGGACACAAATGGACATTTGCACACCAAGTTTATAGCAGCATTATTTACAGTCACCAAGAGATGGAAACAGCCCAAATGACCATCAACAGATGAGTGGCTGAACATGTTGTGGTGTATGCATACGATGGAATATTATGCAGCTGTAAGACAGAATAAAGTTATGAAGTATGAAACAACATGGATGGACCTTAAGGACATTATGCTGAGTGAGATTAACCAGAAACAAAAGGACAAATACTGTATGGTCTCACTGATGTGAACTAACATCAGTGAATGAACTTGGATAATTTCAGTTAAGAACAGAAGTCATCAAGAGGTAGAAATAGGGTAGATTTGGGTAATTGGAGCTGAAGGGATAGAGATTATACAATAGAATTGATTGTAAAAATTCAGAAATGAATAGCACAATACCACCTAACTAATATAATAATGTAAGTACATTGAATGAAGCCGAATGTGAGAATGATAGAGAGAGGAGGGCTGGGGGTGCAAATGAAATCAGAAGGAAAGAGAGACAATAAGGACTGAGAAGGTATAATCTAGGGATGCCTAGAGTGTATAATGATAGTTACTACATGTACAAATTAAAAAATGTTTTCATGAGGAAGAACAAAGGAATGTTAGTATTGCAGGGTGTTGAAAATAGATGGTAATTCATATTTTAAAAATTTAACTTAATGTTTGAGACTAAAGTAAAAAATGTTTATTTGGTATGAAATATATATTTTGATAGTGCATCTCCTAATATAACTTGCATGAACAGTTTAACTGAACAGTATAAGTACATGGAACCTTGAGTAAGGCATGAGATTTTGTAGGTTTGTACAGAGTGATGCCCCGATGTATCCCAGAGTGATTTGAACAGTGAATAAAAAAGTATTTGCAAAGTCCCCTTGGGGAAATGGTGAGAAAGAGGGAAAATTCAGCTTCCCCATTTGGAGAGGGCCTGATATTCTCACAAGCAGTGGGGACAACCCAGTCAATAAGCAGAGCCTTCAGTCTTGGGGTTTGTTCATGTGCAACTTGTCCCCACAAAGGATAGGCTAAGCCTACTTTAATTTAGGCCTATGAGTACACCCCCAGAGAACCTCTTTTGTTGCTCAGATGTGGTCTGTCTCTCAGCCAACACAACAAGCAAACTCACTGCCCTCCCCCCCTCTACCTGGGACGTGGCTCCCAGGGGTGTAAACTTCCCTGGCTACATGGAACAGAAATCCGAGAATGAGCTGGGACTCAGCATCACGGGATTGAGAAAACCTTCTCTACTGAAAGGGGGAAGAGAGAAATGAGACAAAGTAAAGTGTCAATGGCTGAGAGATTTCAAATAGACTTGAGAGGTTATCCTGGAAGTTATTCTTATGCATTATATAGATAACTCCTTTTAAGTTTAAGGTGTATTAGAGAGGCTAGAGAGAAGTGCCTGAAACTGTAGAGCTGCATTCCAGTAGCCATATTTCTTTAAGATGATTGTGTAATGATACAGCTTTCACAAAGTGACTATGTAATTGTGAAAATCTTGTTCTGATGCTCCTTTTATCTGTGGTATAGACAGATGAGTAAAAAATATGGATTAAAAATAAATGAATGGGGGAACGAATGTTAAAATAAATTGGATAGA
The DNA here is from genome assembly GCF_023851605.1 of Tamandua tetradactyla. Lineage (NCBI taxonomy): Eukaryota > Metazoa > Chordata > Mammalia > Pilosa > Myrmecophagidae > Tamandua > Tamandua tetradactyla. Next base: position 38,345,110 of record NC_135332.1, read on the forward strand.
GGGAAATACTAGTGGTCAGTGAGAGGGAGGGGTAAGGGGTATGGTATGTATGAGTTTTTTCCTTTTTCTTTTTATTTCTTTTTCTAGAGTGATGTAAATGCTCTGAGAAATGATCATGGTGATGAATATACAACTATGTGATGATATTGTGAGCCATTGATTGCACACCAAGTATGGAATGTTCATATGTTAAGAATGTTCATGTTGTATGTTGACTGGTTTTATTAATAAAATTAAAAAAAAAAAATCCAGGCCTTGGCCTATTTTCTTGGGAGTCCCCAATGGTTGGAAGGGTACCTGGGGTTTCCCAGATGGGAGAGTTTAATAGTTCCATATATATATATATTCCCCCCCCCTTCAGATCCTCAAGGGACTCTACCAGTACTCTGTAATTATCAGCCCACCATAGTCTGAGATGTTTCCTGGTATTATATAAGCTATAGAGAAGTACAAGGCCTCTTTCCCATTCTGGACTCCAAGAGATTGGGTTATTTAAATGAGCTATCCAGTGAGTTTGATTTAGATTATGAAACACACATTTTTAAATGATTCTGGAATACTGATTACTTTAGGGATTGTGTTTAGGCAAATGTTTATTTAATAGTGCCAGCTAAAGGGTTTGGTGACCTTGATTCCTCTTTTAAGGTCACCCAGATTTGCAAAAAGTTAATATTATCTCACAAAATCTGGTATCACATAAAAAAGAGGTACACAGATAGTGGTGCTTTCCCTCAGAAACTGTGATTAAAATTTTACTGTCTTTGTTTTGTTACTTTATCTTCCTGCAAAACCTGTGAGATCAGTGAGGGTTAAGCCATCTTGACCCCATTTTCCACATGAGGAAATGGAGCTACGTTTAGATTGAAGGAGTTAGCTAGCAGTGCCCAGTCTCCAGGTTTACAGATCAAATCAGTCTTCTTCCCTCCACTTCCTTCCTTCCGTCTCTCCTTCCTTCCTCCCTCCCTCCCTCCCTCTCTCTCTCCCTTCCAACTTTTAATTTGAAAATAATTTAAAATATATAGTAAAGTTTTAAGAATAAATACAAAGAACACCCATCTACCTTCCATATTTAAATATGGATACTTTTTTAAAGTATGCTTGTGGTTAAGGTAACTAAGATATTCATTTTTGGTGGTTCTAACTGTGTTTGTTTTCTTAAATAATAATTTTTAAAAAGTAAATACAAAGAACACCCATCTACTTACCACCCACATTACCCTTTGCAAATGCTCCATCAATTGCTCTCACTCTGTAGACACATATTTTTTCTCCCTGAACCTTTGGGGAGTAATTGTGTACCCATCATGGCCCTTCACCCCAGAATATGTCAGTGTTCCTAAGAGTGGGGATGGCCCCTTTTATAACCGCAGCACATTTATAACCCTCAGGAAATGTAACACTGAGTCAGTGCTCTCATGTCATCCACCATCCAAATTCCAGGTTTGTCAGTTGACCCAATAATGTCCGGTATAGAATTTTTTTTCCCCTCAAGTACAGAATATAATCCAGGACCACATATTATATTTAGCTTTTTATGTCTTTTTAATCTCCTTTAGTCTGGAATATTTCCACAGCCTTTCTTTGCCTTTTTTGTAACATTGACATTTATGAAGAATATAACCCATCCCTCCCCCACCTTTATTTTTTTCAACAGGACAGTTTTGTCTAATGTTTTCTCTTGATTAAATTCAAGTCAGGCGCTGCTGGCTGCAATACTACATACATGTTTTTGTGTCCTCTGGTCTCAGATCTGGAGACATGATGTCCTTCTGCCCTCTCTTTGGTGATGTTAGTTTGATCACCTGGTGAAGGTGTTATTTGATTTCTCCATGATCTAGTTATTATGTTTTCCTATTATTCTGCTTCTCTTCAGAATTTCCCCTTAGAGTTAGCATTCACTTCCTGATCTACCCTTTACTGTGATGGCTGTAAAGTGATTTTCTGATTCGTGAGTTCTTCCACATTTACCACTTGGTCACTTGGCGTTCTCCTGAAAGCAAGCACCCTTCCTTCTCCCCCATTAATTCTTTTATCTACATATTGTCAGTATGGACTCATTGAGTCCTAGTGTTTCAGTGGCTTTTAACTCATTCCTGTACTTGATTATTTTGGTGCCTTAGTACTGTCCCAGATTAGCCCAGTGGGAGACCCTCCTTTGTGGTTCTTTATAATATACCTCCATTATTTTTTGAGCACTTCTTTACTTTCTGACTTATCTAGTGTCTGTCCTGCCCCAGCTCTCGAGTTAGTCATTTCTCCAAGGAGCTGGCTTTTTGGGTGGGGAATTGATTTAGAGACTAAGATCTGAGTGCTAGGTGTGTTTATTGCTACTTGAGTGTCTTTGCTCCTTGTTACTGGGGTGTCTTTGCTTCTGGACCTGAACGGGCAGAGCTAAGAAATATGAGTTTAAGTAAGCATATAAACGTGTACATATGGATATATACATGGGAAATACACGTACATATTTTAGAACTCATGAGTTGACACCATACTTCCAATTCCAGTCCATTCTCAAAGGATTCCTTTTTTTGCCTCCCCTTTCCACAGTTGAGTGTTCCTTCTTGCGCAGAGAACCCTGGCTATTAACATCAGCACATTTACTTATTTGCTTAATCGTATAATAGATCTAAAGAAGAACCAGAATTGTTTGCCCTTTCCACTACAAAACGCAAACCTATTTTTAAAAAGTTCACACACACAAACACAGAGTTCAGGACTGCTTCAGAACTTGATCCTTGTTTACCAGTATCGTGATAGGACAGTCCATAGAGTGCCAAAAAGCAGCTCGGCTAAAATAAGTAAAAAAATACTCAATGTACATTAAATGAATGTCCTAACTACTGGAGCCTTAAGAGTTCTATAAAATAATTAATGTAGATAGGGTTGAGTCCCTAGGACAGGCTGAAGAATTGATGTGTGGTGTGAAGAGGCCCTTTCATGCACTGCCCCTGTGATGCCATTGTGTTTCTGGGTCATAATGTTCCCGTGATATGATACTGGGAACATGTCATGATTGGTGGGGTCAGACATTAGCTTAGCTGCTTGCTGGGCTGGAACAGATATCACCCCAGCATGCTCATCTGATGGGGTCGCACAGCAGCTCAGATTAAGCCTTGTGAATCCATGCTCAGGATTCCAAGGATGGATTCTTCATCGTGACCTCCACGGGCTGCTCCCAGGTCGCCTGCACCCCACCCGCCGTCCGTCCTGGCCCAGGGTCCGCATCCTGAATTGGAGTTTTGATGAGTTATTAGCTTGTACATCAGAATATTGCTCAGATTTTTGACTCTGTATGCATGTACCTTCATCATAGTATTTATAGAGCTATACTTGGGGCATGGCTATGGTTCTTCCACTTGTATTTCTTGAGAGTTGCATAAAAATCACACACACTTCTAAAGTTTGAAAAGTTCAACAAGTAATCTCTTAATATTTACCCTTAATAGAACTTGAAACATTGAATAATAGTAAACACGTTTGTCTCATTTTCTTCTTACCGCAGATGCAAACCCATTGAATTCGTAGACATGACCCATCTCTCTAATATATGCAAGAAACTGGGGTTGAGCCTTTCTGGGGATTTTAGAATATGTGGTCTCTTCTCAAAGAGCTGTAGCAGTATCATATCACGGGAACATTATGACATGGGAACATATATACAGGGGGATTAAAATAAAACACAAATTTAATGAGTTAAATATTAAAACCAAGCAGCCTTTCTCTCTCTCTCTTTTTTCATTTATAACAAAGTTAAACAGAATGTTGGGTTGTGCAGAACATATATATGTATTTGTGTGTGTGTATACTTCAAGTTGGCTCGGTTCATCTTTTAAGATAATGCCTTAAAGATTCTGGGTCATATCTTAGCCACATCAAATGCCTACCAGTTATGTTTATGTCTTTGTCATGGAGTTCCAAATGGAAAATTTACGAGCATTTTACTGTAGCAGATTTTTCAGTTGAGCAGCCAGTAGTCAATACTCTGTTCAGCATTGCTCCTGGACACGAGCTGTAACAGTCCTGACCCTTCCCACTTGTTCTTATATTGCCAAAGATGATAGAGATGTGGGGTGTTCTGGGAGCAGACTTGCATTCTAGAAAGGAAGTGGAAATTAATGGAGCTCTCACAGTGTACCATCTTATCAGGATTTGAGTTATGAGACCTTTATTCCAGAATGACTCCTTAAAAATGATCTTAGCCATTCTTATTTTTAAATAATGAATGCGACATTATAGCAGCACTATTCAAATTCTAAATGAAAAAAAGAGGGAAGGTGTTCACCCATCACCCTGCCTGGGGGCCTCTTGCCTTCAAGTACTGTCCCTGTGTGTACAAGTTCATCTCTGTAGGTGTCATTGGAGTGCAGGTGTACAGTTTGCTGTCCTGCATTTCTCACTTAGCATTACACGTGTGGCAACCCATGGCTCTTTTTTTGAAGCTGTTCTGTCTTCATGATTGTGAATAGGCTGTTCAGTGAGGTCACTCCCCAGGGTTTCTACATGTGGCACCCCCTTGGTAGAGGAAAAATGAAATTTCTGTCCTGGGTTTCTTTCCTGGCAGAGTAGATTTGTCTCTAAGTTTCCCACATCACTGCTTCAATTAGTGTTTGCTGAAATTGGTGTTGTTATCAGTTCCTCTTCTAGTTGTGATCCTTCGATCATTTTTCAGCACACTGGTTTCCACGTGTCCAACTGTTCCTTCTTTGGTTCACAGGTCCTGCTTTCTGCCAGACCCTGGGTTAGTTGTGAGGGTAGAATGGCAAGCCAGCTCAGAGCATTTGAGCATCTGCCTTGTTGGCGTGCACAGTTCTTTTGTAGGACCACAAAGAAATGTACACCGTTCCTTTGTGCTTTGCTGCATGTCCAGCCCTCTGTCTCCAACTCATGCACAAATTGCAGCAGAGGGAGGTGAAGGTAACATTATTGTTGGAAGAATCTAGCATCTCTTCAAGCTTCTTAAGGTGCTAAGTTGTTTGCACACTTTGCTACTTAACTTATGTTACAAGTTAACTTGGAGTACATCCCACAACTGTTTGGACACACTTGTGGCAGTGGGTAGTGGGTATGAGACTTCTTAGACTAGGGCATTAAGGTTGGGGAGTCTTGGGAGGTTGGCAGTAGTGACAGATGCCTGAGCTGCCTTTACTGAACCAGGGTTCACTGTCCAGAGTCAGAAATTCACTTCCATACCCAGAGAAGATGAGCTCCAGGGGAATGGCAGCATTCCTAAGTTTAATATGTCTTCTCTTCCCAAAACCTTCTCAGGGTATTCTGGCTTCTTAATTCTGGTAGTGGGAGAACCACCATTAGAACTAGGAATGATCTGATATCGTTTACAATCATTCTTGTCAACGTGTTAACTCTCCCAGCTGTTGCCTTTAAGCCTTTTATCTCAAATGATGGACTGAAAAGCTTTGTCTGTAGTTCAGGCTTCCGAGAAGCCTTCTTAAAGTGTCTGAAGCAAGAGCCATCAGCATTCCTGGCTGCCCACCTCTTCTCTGTCCTGGGTTAGGGAGCAGACTGTCATCTCTGAACCTTCTCCTCTGCCTCCATGGGGATTCCCCTCTGCCCACTGACCTCTCCTTTCAGGTGATCACTGCTGCCTCTCTCCTGATCCAGCCCAGGGACTCGTGTGTGTGTGTGTGTGTGTGTGTGTCTGTCTGTCTGTCTGTCTGAGTGCTTTGGAGCAGAGGGGGACAAGAAAGTAGACTTGGAGAAGGAGAGCTCACAGGAGGAGCATAAGAAACTTAGGGGTTCTGCATTTAGTGCAGTCAGGGAGAAGCATTTACATCTTCTTGATGAGCATGTGTGAGTCATCCTGATGGTGATGAAAGGAAGTGGGAAAGGTCTCAACATTAGAGGGCATTATATATTCTGGGGGGTGGGGGGAAAGGAGGATGAGAAGTGACACTTGAGTGATTCCCTTTAGAAGTGCCAACTGTGTCCATTTATGTCTGAGTTCCATGCAGCAAATAACAATGATATAAATACTCTTAAATTGACTAAATTGAAACATGGAAGCACCAATAAAGTTAGTGTACATGTGTGCTTCTGTTCCAGCCTGCCTGCTCACTATCAGAAATAATGAAAAGAGTTAACACTGGTCAACATGAGCTTACCAAGCAGATAAACTTTAAATTTATTCTATTTGAAATATTTTTAAGCCAGTTTTCAGAAGTACATTTGCTTGAAAGCCTATAGGAGGGGTGGAAAGCCAAGAAATAATTTTTTAATTCAAGAATATTCTAGAAGTTAGTAATATCTGAAAACCACTTCAATATACATTTCTTCGCTATCCTTTTGGAAACATAAGAGCATGTCTGGTGGCTCTAATAGATGTCATCTGAATGGATTCTTGCTGACTGATGCTATGTGAATTATAAATGAACCATATGGAACCACTTTATATTAAGTAACTTGCGTGTTCCAATGATAGTTACTTAGGTTGTAATCGTCTCAAAATCTGTTGTTAATGACTGGTGGGTTTTCACCTGAAGTTATTAATGTACCAGACACTGTTGTTAACAGTGCCAGAGGTGTGTGTGTGTGTTCATAGAAGGATATTACTGTGAACCATATTTCATGGTCTGATAGCCTTTATAGTTTGCCTTACATCCCAGACACAGTGCTCTGTAATAGATATTTTAGGAATTATGTTTATTGTCCTAAATGAATGCCAATTTTTATTTTGTCCAAGAAAGGGATGTATTTGGAAACACATGGAGTATTCGATGGAATCACCATGTGATTGGTCTTTGGAGACAGCTCACTGCTTTAGGATAAAGTCCAAATGACTTGGCGTTGGCTGTAAGAGACGTCATCAGCTAGTCCATGCCCCCTCCTCCCAAGCATGGTCACTTGTCGTCTCCTCACACCAAGCCCTACGGAGCTCCTGAAGTCCTCGGTCTCCGGTTATTTGTGCTTCCCTGCCTTTGCTAATGGAACTCCCTGGCCCAGAATGCTCTTGCCTCCTCCTTGCTTGATGAAGAGCTACTCATTTGGCTTCAGCATAACCTAGTGTATGAGCCTCCCCTAGTCCTCTCCTCCAACCCCTCTTGTGCCCAGTGGCTCTGTTTACCTCTATCAATATCCATAACACATTTAAAAAATACAATTTTACTGAGGTATATTCACATGCCCTATAATCATCCAAAGTACAGTCATGGTTCACAGTATCATCATATAGTTGTGTGTTCATCACCACAATCAATTTTTGAACATTTTCATTACTACTTCAATAAAATATATATAAGAATGAAAAATAAAAATCCCAAAGTCCTCTGTCCTTTATCCCTCCATGATATTTATTTTTTTACTCATTCCATACACTTTTTAGACTTGTTGACCCGAGATATGAGTCAGGGTCCCTGTAGGAAACAGATGCCATGCTGAAGGGGATAACTGGAACGATTTAGGGAGGGAACAACTTAAAAAGGTATGGACAAGGTTGAGTTGCAGAAGGACAGAGGGAGCACCCGTGGGTTATCAGCAGTGCCTAAGCAGTTACTAGCTGTGGGACTGAAGGGGCAAGAAGAAGTGGAGTGCAGCTGTGGAGGGGGTACCCTGACAGCCATGGCTGGAGCCAGGAAGGACTGGGACCCTGACTCCCCCAGTCTCTCTTTCTTCCCACCTTCTCCCGACAGTGTCTTTCAATGGCCAAATCCAGCTGGAAGATGGATGGTAAAGGAGCCCAGGAGGTATGTTCTGGAGAGATCCGTCTTACAAAGCACAGGACAGGGAGGAAAAGTGCAGTTGATTGAGAATAATCACACCCATACATTTCTCCTATGGGGTATAATTTCACTAGGAGCCTTAGCCATATCTTCCTCATTTCCCTTTTCCCAGAGCCTGTTAGGGTGTGTTGGGATTGGGGCTTTGTTTTTCTCCCTAGTCTCTATCAGCACCTCCTAGCCACCACAAATATATCATCTAAAAGCTGCTTGTGTAGCTTCAAGACAAATCCCCAATCCATTGCTGCTTCCAAACCCCTTTGATTTAGAAATTCTGGAGCCACTACTGATCTAATGAAGTGTCTGATGCAGGGTATGTTCCATGTACACTTGTTGAAGGAATGATGAATGAGTGAAACAGTGAATGAATGAGAAAATATGTTGTATGAAGAAATATTGAGGGAAAGTGTGATCTGAGTTCACCCTTTGCATCCCTTTCAAATCTATATGGTGCAGGAGACTCTGAATGTCAGTCCTATGAAGGTAGGTAGGAATTTCTTAACCTGTTTTGTTGTGTCCCTAGCACCTAGAACAGTTCCTGAACGTTCTGGATGTTAAGCCACACTCTTAGATACATTTCTTCTCTAAAGGGCTACCCTGTGAGCTTCACCAGTGTATAAGGTCCCATTCCCTTTTGGGACCCAAGGGCCATTTGGGTATTTTTCCAAAGTAGTGAAATCTGTGGCATCCCTTCCTATTTATTTTCTTGATTTGTGGAATTTGAAAGGCAGAGCAGAAGACTGTAAATATGCTTCCTCTTATTTTAGAGAGAAAATAGGACTTTAAGATTTTGGTGAAAGAGAGAGGAAGGCAGATGCCTGGAGGTGATGGTTGGGTGAGACTCTCATTACTAACACCAACAGATTTGGTTGGACCCACGCAGGTTTGGTTGGACCCACCTTCCTCCTGACGTCAGGGCCCCCAGCCTTGCCTGGTGCTGTGCAGTGCCGTGCCTCACTTCACTCTTCCAGGCGCACAGGGTTCTGCAATTTTACAGAAGGAAGTGGAGTACCCTGGACGAGAGACAGAGGGCAGGAACAAGGCATATAAATGTCAGCTAATCCCTGGATAACTGCTCTTTTACAGAATCTGTACCTGGTCTGGGTTATAGTCTGGAAGGAGTAGTTTTCATGTTTTCAGATGCCTTGGTCTTTCGCCATGTGTATTTAATTTGAATGGAGTCACAGCCTCCCTGTAGGCTGTGGCCAGAAGGGCTCCTCCTAAGCCTCCCCTCCTGTGTCCCTTCAGCCCTTGTGGGCACATGGTAATTTTACAGGGTGGTGTTAAGAATCAGGGTGCGGAAGGCAGGACGTTCGTAATGACCGGACATGGTGAGGGTGACACTTGTAATTTTAAAGAAATGCTTAAAAAATTAATTGGTTCTCTGCTCTGCAGCTTTATACTGCTGAAGCCAAAAGGAAAAGTCAAGATGGACAATTTCCCACTGTGACGCCTATTATTTCTGGAAAGTTGAGTCATTTAATGATGATTTGAATATCAACAACCCACTGGCCCATCTCTCCCCAGACAGCTCCCGTCAGTGTGCTCCTTTCCAAGGAAGGATGTATATCTTTCCGTTCATATTCTGGCAACTCCAGTAGAGTCTGGGCTCCTGGGTCTCCCCAGATCGTTATTAGACTTTTGCTATCCAGGATTTGAGTGGGTTTTAACCTTTGCCTGTTGTTCCCTGTTTAAGGTCATCTTTGGACAAACTCGGGTGGAGTGGAAACAGGTGTGACAGTGCTGTCCATGTTGCCTTCAGGCTTGTTGATTGATGGTCCCGAAGCGCTGCTGGGCGCCCTACTAAGGGCCTCTGCCTTGGGGACCCTCAAGGAGCACATGGTTAGTGACAGATTCCCAGCACTATGCCTAGCTCAGTTAGGGACAAATCGAGGCTCCCTCAGGGACACTAAGGTGTGAAACACGGACTGTTACTTCCTTAGTTATTTAGGGAGGTGAGAGGAGATGGAGCGGGCAAGTGATTTCTCCTGTAGGGGTATTTGCTGAACCAGAATATCTGTTTCCTCTGGGAAGTCTTTGAATTTAAGCACTTTCAGTATATTAGATACTTAGATTTAACGGGATCCCGGGAAGGATGTTAAGAGCACCTTACGAGAACATCTTGTCATTTCCTTATTAACAGTTAGGCCTGGATGGTGCTAGGGTTGAACTGGCCTAGAAAATCCCCCTTTCCTCTTAATGAATAGTAAGTCAATAGCAGGAATCTGGAAGCTTTTTTTGTAAAGGGGGCAAATAGTAAAATATTTAGGCTTTGTTGCTTAAGTGGCAATATCAAGGATATTATGTAGGCACTTGCATAACAGGACAGAAAATAAGTTTATACAAATTTTTACTGATGGTATTCAATAGTAGAGTACAATGTTTGTAGTACAGATTTACAAATGAGTAGGGTGGTTTTTTTTTTTTTGGCTGGGGGTAGATTAATATTTTGCTTAATTGCTGTTCAAAGTTATTATTTCCTATCATCAGGTCAATTGCAAATGTTCATTTGTAAAAGCCATTCTTAGTTTGCAGAGTATATAACAACTGACCAGATCTGGCCCCTGGGCCATAGTTTGTCACCCCGTGGACTGTGACGTATCTCTGTTGATCTTAGTTGCAGTGGAAAACCTGAGGACATGAAAAGTGGCCCAGCATTCCATGCTGCACCTTGTTTGAGTGTCTGGGAGATACTGTTTGGAAGCACAATATCAGAATTTTGTATATTTACTCAATAAATAGTGGTGAAAGAGAGGCTAGGCACAGGGATGCAAAACTGAACAAGATACTCAAGGTCACTGCCACTGGAAGGCTTATTTTCTAATTGGAGAGACAATAAACAGATGCATACGTATAAAATACAATTCTGGGCAATGGTGATGGCTGTTGAAGAGGTGGGAAAAGAGGCTATTAGTGACCCTGGGAAAGGTGGTTATGGCATGCCTCTGTAGGTGGTGCCATTTGGATAGAGACCTGAATTAAGTGAGGGAATGAGCCACTGAAGCTTTAGGTGAGTCACCTGCAAGTGTATACATCTTGAGGCCAGAACAAACTTGATGAGTGTGGCCCAGCAAGACATAGAGAGGGGTGAATTTAGAGGGACAGGAGATGAGTTTGAAGAGAGCAGAGGGGCCAAATACGAGGACCCTTGAAGCCCATAAAAAGGAGTTTCTGATAAGACATCATTGGAAGGATTTAGGTCAGAGAATGATGTAATGGGGCTGACTATTGAAGAAAATCGCTCCAGCTGCTGGGCAGAAGTCATACTCTAGAAGGCAAGAGTGGAAGTGGTTTAATGCTGAGAATTGAAACTAGAACTAGTCTGAAAAATCTGGAGTCTGTGGTCAGTGAATATTCAGTATTATCTTACATGTCATAAGTCAGGATCCTTCTGGGTTCAAATGACCCAAGTCAAATGGTCTCAAGGAAAAAAGGGTGTTTGCTGGGCCAGTGTCACTGTCAAGTCCAGGAATTTTCCTGGCTTTGTCGCAGTCAGTTCCAGGGGCTCAAATGATGTCATCATAGCTCTCTCTGCCCCTCATCTCTCCTTTGTTCTGTGGGTTGGCATCATTCACTTTTACAGGTAAACTATTTCCATGATTTGGAGAAGATGGCTGTCATGATTCCACATTCACATATTAGCCTGGCAACTCCAGCAGAAACGTTGCTTCTTTCTTTCAGCATCTGCACATCACTTTCAGAACATTCTCTGATTGGCCTTCATCCTAAGTCAGGATCCAGCCCTTGGACCACCCTCTTTGATTGACAGCCCCTTTAGAACTACATGTGGTGAGGGAGGGACGGTTCCCCAGAAGGTGCTGGGCAGATGAAGCAACCTATGTCCATGACACATTGATGTATCTTCTTTTGGTCTCCTTATTTTTCTCTTCCTTCTCTACCTAGGTCATTTCTGTTGGGGAAGCATGTCAAAACCCAAGTGAAACCCATGTCCCTTCAAAATGCCGACCCATGAAGAAGCACAATCACATACTGATTCTTGGTTATCATTTTCACACCACATGACTCTCTTGCTCCAAGGGCTCAAGGGCTCAAGGGCTCAAGGGCTCAGCCCAAAACCTTCTTTGTTCTGGAAATGCTGTTTTGAGCAGAGAAGGCCTGGCTGAGTTCCAGGTTCTGGTCCACCTCTTACTAGCTCTGTGACCCTGGATAGGCCACTTAACTCTTAGGAGACTTAGTTTCCTTGTCTTCATGTCATCCTTAGCTGCCGTGTGCATCACCTGAGATGTCCACTAAGTACTTTGTAAGATGTGAAGTGCCATTTGGATGATAATTAATTGGTCTTTTTTTAACCCTTTGCTTGGGAAGGAGAGAGTGATTGGGGAAGAGAAAGAGGTTGTACTTCAATTTCTGGACCTTTCTGCTCATATATACCACCTTTTTTCTCTTTGTGAAACTTCTTTCCCAGTGGGCCTGTTTCTTTATTTTATCTTCTTGATACTGGCTGGACTGTTAAGTAGATATCCTTGGGTGGTGGATGCTGACGTGGGAGAACCTCCCCAGATTAAGACAAATTGTGTTTTGTCTTTAGCTGTAAGCAACTCTTAGCAATTTGACATAGACGTCATTTTAGATTTACGGAGAAGAAAGGACAACATGCTCTGTATTGATAAGATTTCAGCAAGACTTAAAAAGAAAAACACAAAACTTAATGCATCACTCTGTGGGACTTGGTTCCCAGTTCCTTAATGAGGCCTGTGGTTTAGCAGAGTGCACCATCTCAATACACAGATGGTTTTTATGTAAAAATATTTTTTCAAATGTTAATTTCCAGTGACTGATGTTCTCTGCCTAAATCATTTCCATTGTTTGTATTTGATAAGAACTGTATTTGAACTGCTCCTTTATAAGTCGGATTCTTTTGTAATGGGATTTAACTTAGTGGTTTTACAGGTGTATGAAAATGTTAAGCTGTGTATTGTATTTGAGAGTTGGAAAATTCTTAGTTGCAGCTAATTTAAGGAAAAAAAAATTAAACAGGTGATTAGCAGCTGCTTTTGGTTTTGAATGTCCTCGCCTTGGGGTTTTGTGTTTGCTTATTCGTGTGCAAATTGGTGTGGTTATTTTGCACACACCTCCCCAGCCAGCTGCCTGGGCCCATTCCACTGAACCGCGCGGCCCCCCCCCCCCCCCCACCCCAGTTCTTCAGGCTGATTTGTTCCCCAGGCTGGCAAGCCTGCTGTCTCCCTAATGATTCATAGGGCCAGGCCTTCCTGAGAAAACAAAGCCGCCCTGGTCCTTTTTCTCCTTGAGCAGGGCCTGGTTCGCTGCCACAAAGGCCTGCCTTTCTCCCCTTGGGCAGCCAAGAGCCTCAGGCCCGGGCGGCCTCCTCCCCCACCTCCCACCCCCCACCCCCTTAGAGTTCTGTACTTCTCCTCTCCTAAGTGACAAATGCTGGATGGCCTTGCGCTCCAGGACCCTCCAAGGCCACTCGAGGCGGGGTCTACGACCAGTGGGAAAAACAACCATTAGAAAGCAGGAGGTATAGAAGGGCTGCTCAAGGGTTCTCAGCTTCTGAGCCGCATCCAGGCACCCAGGTCTCCCTTTGGCGGCGCCCCGAGGCCTCCGCTCGCTCTGGCTCTGCCCAAAACATCGTGCTTTTTTGGCACTGGGGGGTTTGTGCTTGCTCAGTCCTGGTCAGTGTGCCTGCCAGGGCAAGGACGGCTTTGCACAGGCTGCTGCCGCGTACTTAGGAACGATGACGCCAGTGGGAACTGCGCCACCAGCTCCCTTTCCAAACCTTTGTGGCTACATCCTGTTCACTTAAAGGTGAAATCACGACCTGCCAGACTTGATTTTTCAGTTGAGGGGCTTTTATGTACATGTCTTTCTTTATCCAGTACGAGGATTGTGCTTTCATTGACGAAGATTTGATGAGTAAATAGGGAGGGAAAATGCTTGAGGGAGAAATACTTGCCCTCTAGATTAATAAATTAATCTTTTTTATTTTTTCATTTTTGGGGGTCGGCCCAAGAACTTTGCTGTTTCTCTTGACTGAGTCTTTTGTCTCGCAGCCCCTTTTTTCCTTGGTATCTTCTGACCTTAGCTGACTTGATAACTAGGATTCCTGTACATCCTCATCTCCTTTCTGGGGGCAGCTGGCTCCCACTTGTACTTTCTTGTTCTTTCTCAAGTGGTACTTTAGCCGAGCCCCAGAGTAGATGACTTTTGGGGGCTGCCGTTTGAGAGGGTACAACCTGGCAGGCCTGGCTTCAGAGGGACGAGGGGATTTTGGTGCACAAGTCTCCCAATTTAGACTTTGGCAACTGTTGGCCCCTGAAGAAAAGCATTAGTGAAAAATTGAGGGCAAAGGGAGAAGAGCAAGCCCTTGGGGGGGATTTCTTTGCTTTTTTCTGGGCAGCATTTCGTACCTGTAAAACCAGAATGACTTCTTCAGGCATTTACTCTCCAGCTGGCTCCAGTCACAGGTTGAAGTTGGCTTTTCCGAAACCTGCAATGAGGTTTAAGGTTAAGTGTATGTCAGGTCATGCTCACATCTACAGTTTGAGCCTCATCTCGAAAGTCTGCTTGTCCTGTTCTCTATAGGTGGGTGTTTTTGTGTTTTTTTTTGTTTGTTTGTTTTGTTTTGTTTTTTGGTGTTGAAACAAGCATATAATGGCCAGGATCACTTCAGAATTTAAAAGTGGTCTACCTTAACTGTTGGAGGTATTTTTGCTACAGCATCTCCAGGTAGAGCCCTGAGTATAACTTCTCACTGGGTGGAGAGGCAGCATCACTTAATGGGCAAGAACCCAGAGGAACGTGCCTGGATTCAGATAGTCCTTAGAGAGAGTCATGGGCAGGGTGTGTCTCTGTCCCCCCTCCATGTCTCTCCCCAATGCCCATCCCCTCCTGCCTGTTTCAGCGCCTCTTGAGTATTGGTTGCATGAGGACAATGAGTTTGAATCCCAGCTCTGCCACTAAGCATCCAGGTGGCATTGGGAAAGTCACTTAACCTTCTAAAGCCTCAGTATCCTAATCTGCAAAATGGAGCAGTTAGTGTCCAGTTTGTCCGTGCTGTGAGTATTGAATGGCATGTGGCACTTTCCACTTAACTGCAACTGCCTGGAACAGCACAGTTGAAAGAGACAAGCTAGTCATGGAAGAATATATACAGTATGATTCCTTTTACATAAGTTTAAAAACATGAAAAGTAAGTAACAGAGGCAAAACTGTAAAGAAAAACGGGATTTCTACACATAAAATTCACAGTCATCTCTGAGTAAAGAAGGAAGGGGATGAGATTAGAAAAGGGCCAAATGGAGGCTTCAAAGCTGACTATAAGTTTTTGTTTCCTAAGCTGGCTGGTAGACACATGCATGTTAGTTGTATTGCTTTTCTTTATAGTGTACATGCACTTTATTAATTTTTTTCATGTCTGTTCAGTAGTATTTAAAATGAAACAGAAGTTACCACACTGCCTGGGACATATAATACAATCAATAGTTGCTATTTTTGTTATTATTTGTGGTAGAATTGAGCAGTACGGCTTCAGGAATGTTCAGTGGAAGGGTACAAGGCTGCCATGTATGGTTGTTCATTCCAGTGTGAACTGAAAACCAAGCTTTGTTCCAGGACAGAAGGCTGTGTCCTCCTGGAGTAAAGGGTGTGTTTTCCTAATTAACACAGTGACATTGTATGGGCCTCGTGGTGACCCTCGAAAGGTGTCACTTAAGTACACGGATCTGTTGGAAAGGTGAGTTTGGAGAAGGTTGAGCATTACAGTGACATACCAGGAAGGTGAGTTTGGAATGTGGAATCCTAATCATTAGACTGTGGAGGAGACCTTGGAGATTCATTAGGTCAGGACTCTCAGTGTGCAAATGAAATTATGCCCACAGAGAATCAAAAAACTAAAGATCACACAGTGATTCTCTGAATATCAGAAGTGCAATGCTTGAGAAAAAAATAATTTTAGGAGAAATAAAGGAAGTGCTATATTTTACAGCAGTTTTAACAGTATTTGTAGAAATTGTTATGCCTAAAATATTGCACATGTTGAAATGAAAATATGCTCAAGAAGAGTATAGGTAAATTCAAGAATGGTTCCTTGCTAGGGGCTTTTGAAGGCTGTTCCTAATACTTTGGATAGGTTTTTTAGAGGGAGACTATAGTCACCTGCAACAGTCCATCAGATCTTGGGTGGGAGAATGGAGCCTGCTCTTCAGACCAGGTAACAGGTGGTTCTCTGTCCCATCGGCAGTTGTCCCTCTTTTCTCCAGAGGAATGGTTTTGCATTTTATCTAACCCTCCCCAGTTCCTGGAACCCCTGAAATCTCTGCTCAGAGCTTTCCGGTCAAAAGCCATTTAGGTCCCCACTGTGCAAATCGTTGTTCAGATTCAATGTGCATATTTTAATGTTATTATGAATCCAGCTGCAAAGGAGGTGTAATCAGCTGACAGTTAAGAGCATGGCCTTGAAGTCAGAAAGATGAGGACTTCAGTTCCAGCTACCAGCTTTTGAAAATGAGGGCAGGGTCTTACTGTCTGAGCCTCAGTTTATTCTTCTGTGAAATGGATATCATGGCACCCTCTTTCCCCAAGCTTATGTGAGTGTACCCTCAGTAAAGGCTGGTGGTGGCATTATTAATAGTGCTCAGTGGCGGGGTGTGTGCTCAGCCCTGGCTGGAGTGATTGTTTCTGTTGGTCAATGGTGGGGGTCAATGGTGGGGGTCAATGTATGACACCCCAAGCTGGAACATGCACTCTTGTCTACCCCTGGAAATCCCTGTTGTTGATTAACAGGCCAAAACCCTGCTGAACTCTTGGTGATCCCTGCTACAATTTCCTTTATTATTGACTTACTCTGCTTTCTTTTACAGTGGATATATTTTTAAATTCCCTTATAAGTGTTCTAGTAGTGACTTTATCCCCTTTGCTAAGCCTCCCCCTACAAACCCGCCACCATGTGATGTCATTGAGCACTTTTATTTGTGACGAGGTAGTCTGGGAAACTCCTCAAGGGCAGCTCAGACAGAGCCTGGCCTTCCATCTCATCTCTTAGGAAATCCCTGTTGGGTGTCCCGGGGTTCAGCGCCAGAGAAATTCTATAGGTATGGTTTTCCAGAAATCTCTTTGCTCTCATACCTGCTAAGGAAGTGAAAGCTTCAAGCAAGTGAAGAGGCACTGGAGGTTGCCCTCTTTTGCGGTGGTGGGGACTTCATCAGCTAGGTACCTGCAGTCCCTGGGAGCAAGCCAGGGGTCTTAGGGAGGGAGCTGGGCCATTCGCAGATGCTAGCACGTATGTTCAATTTGGTTATCGGTGGAATTGATATACCTTGCTTCACTTACAAAGGGCTTGAGGTCCAGGGGTTCAGCAGTTAACAATTTTGCCTTTTCCCAACTTCTCTTTGAACCTCTGATTTCCAGGAGAGGTCGCTCAGCAGGTACATTTGGGGTCTCTTAGAACGTAATGGGTTTTGGCTTCATTGAAGAGAACCGCAGAGGTTGGATAGAAAGAAGGTGGCTGAAGTTCAGCTGGGGAAAAACTTGTCCAGGGGTGCTGAGTTCCACTTCTCAGCTGCAGCAACAGCTTGTTCCTTTGTCCCCAAATGCTCTCCTGGCCTGTGAAGGGCCGCAGAACCCAACCAGTTTAATGTGGTAGCACTGAGGTCGATGCTGTTTCTGGACAGTCACATGAATCCACGAAGGTAAAATGTTAGAGCTCAGCTTTCTGCCTAGGCAGTGATTCTTCTCTGGCTTCTCAGTTCTATTAAATTTTTAAAATACTTTATTGCTTCCGCAGGAGAAAAAAATTTGGAATATAAGAAAAATGAATATAACATTTTGTTCCATATTAAAAGTTAATTTAAGACAGAACCAGAGGCCAAGACAAGTGTCTTGTCTTTTCTTCTTTTGGTGATATAATTGACCCTTCAGAGCTCCATACGACTTAATATTCATTCAGCACAGGCTAATTACAGGGTGTGTGCAAGCCGTATGGTTAGTTTCTGCGTGAACTGCTTAATTCTGAGGGTTTATAACTTGTCCATAAAATTTGCTATGGCTTCTAACAAGTGGAATATTAGCTCAGTGTGTGAGGGAGGGTCTGAGCTGTCTCCCACCTGCTTCCTTTCTGAAGGGGTTTCAGCCAAACTTAACGAGATGTTATGTTGTGAATAGTTAACACACTTTCTGAACCCCAAATTGCATCATGTGGCCTAACAGACCCTCCCTACCCCCATGCCAATTAAATTATGTGGTTAGCCTTGTAAAGATAGGACAATGAAATATTTTCTCATATATGCCACACATGGTCTTTGCTGAAAATAAGAAAATACATGAAATCTGAGCTTTCCTGGAAAGGAGGATTCATCTCTGGTGTTTAAATTATGGGCCATGAGAAAGGGGATAGCCTCGGTGACCCCTGATCTTGACTTTTTCTTCTGGAAGTGAGAAACCCCTTATTTGCCCTGTGTCCCTGGGGAAAATCCATCTGTGTGGGTGGTGGCTGTGTGGTGGCAGGATCTTTGGAAACAAAATGAGGTTGACTTCAGTTATCAGAGAATGAATGCCGGAAACCAGATTGCAGTTTGTGGAAGCAGAGTTGGGCTTAAAGTTGCATTTCAGTGTTGCCCTGTAATAGTGTTGATTTTGTTGTATTGGGAGGGGGTGGCAAACTTTATTCCCTAAACTGTGGATCCTATGATTTTCTTGAGATGAGGGCCTCCTGAGTGGTTGGAAAAGGGAAATGGTGAAGCAACTACCTCTTATTTCTCTGTCCACTATGGAAATTAATATCTGACCCAGTTTTGTTTGCCCATTGAGTTTATGGCTTACATAAGTGGCCGTTGTAATGATACATCGACTGTTGCAACTGCATTTCCTGAAAATTATATTTTATAGTTCTGAACTTCTAGTCCATAAATCTTTCGAATTTGGGGCTTTGAGTTGGAGGAACCTTGTGGTTCTAGGAAAAAAAAGTGTCCAATATATTTTCATGACTGTTAGCTTTTTCCCCCTCCCTATCCCGTTCTTTTCTCCTTTCTTCACATGCCACCCCTCTGATATTTACTACTTGAAAAAAATCAGTTTTAAAGTTTGCTCTTCATGTAATACCACCTTTAGAAAATTTGGTATTTAAAAAAAGATCTAGAGAGGGCCATATTTAATAAAAATGCACTCATGGATTGTTACTTGTATGGTTTTCATTTAAAAATGCAGGCGGAAGGGACGTCCTGTGTGGGACTCACTGGCTCTCTTAAACTAAGCAGGTGAGAAACTGTCCTGATGTCCTCTGAAAAAGCAGCAGTGTCCAGGCTGCTCTGTCAGGATTAGCCAGCTGACTTTACCCCAGGTCCCTGGCCTCCTCCTGGGTGGTTGTCCCCGTGCTGACATGCATTTTCCTTCTAAGTGGGGAGTTGGTGAGCCCACGTGAAACCTGTTTTCCTGGTTGCTTTTTGTGATAATTATTGTGTTCTATTTTAAACTGGCTTCTCTGCATTTGGTCACCGTCTGGGATTCTGTTTTGTTAAGTCACCCGGGTGAGACACAATAAAAGAACAGAAAGACCTGGTGTAAGTGGTGAGGAGCAGAAGGCTCTGCTGGCTGAGTTTGGAGACCTGGTTCTCTCCTGTGCAATGAGAAACCTGATTCCCTTTTGGTGAAAGCTGAGAAAAGACGTAACTTAAAATCAGAGAAAATACATATTTTTGCCTCTGCTCTAACTGTTGGAAACAGGGTTGGCTCTATCACAGCAGGTGGCTGAGGAACTCAATCTGTGGAAGGCGGCAGTGCTTTCAGTGCAATCAAAGTTAAGTGCAGAAATTTAATTAAACGGCATCAAGGATGGCAGAAACTTTGTAAAGCTGCAGTGCATTGTCAAATTCAACAATTATTTCAAGGAACACAATCCACAGATGGCATCTAATTGATAAATTAAGGTTCTGCTTTTCTAATGTGCTTGCATTTAAGCCCTTTTTCCACCCATACAATAACCATCACCTCCACTCAAGGCCTCTTTCCCCACCGGCCCTCCTTGAATCCTGCAAGTAAAAGTACATCACGTCCCCAAACAGCTCCCTGGAAACATAGCATTGGGTCATGAATGTTCGGAGTGACAGACCTCCGGCTTCTTTTCCTGCCAGCCCAAAGCCCCCATTTGGGATCGGGTCTTGCCCTAAAAAACAGAAGCTGGGATTTCTTTGGGCTTGTGTGTCCTTTCTGCTCTGCAAACTTGGGTATATTGCTCAGAAATGACGAGGTTATTTTTTCTTTTTCCTTTTTTAGCATGGCTGAATTTATCGACTTCCATGGCACAGGATTTTGCCTAAAACGAAAGTCTCGATTTATTTATTCTTTAAAAAAAAAAGCCTGTTTTAAAGACCTTGGGGTGCTTCCTGTCTGTTAACAATTCATACACAACTAACTTATTTTTATTTCAAAAGGAAACACTTGTTATTGGAAAAGATACAGCTATGTGCAAAAGAAATGCAACCTGTGTTGAGAGTTAATTAAAAAATAATCTGAAATTTGAAGATCTTGAATATTTACCGAAACTTCATTTTGTGGATGAGAAAATTGAGGCACAAGTGATTTCATGTACCTTGCCTGGTAGTTTTATGAAACCATAGGATTATAGAGCTGGAGAAGAGACTGTCTGGCCTACCTCCATTAAATGGTTGTTTCATTCATTCATTCATTCATTCAACTGACAAATATATTATGAAGTGCCTACTAATGCTTTTCTAGATGCTAAGGGAGAATTCATTAGTGAAGGTAGATACACAGTCCTTGCCCCCATGGAATCCACAGGAGCATGTGGAGAACAGACACTAAACTAATCCCACTTATAGCTGTATCACAGGGGTCATATGTTGAGAGGCATCAGGGAGGGCTTCTCTGAGGAGCAACTTAAGCGTGAGTGGGGCTCAGTGGAGAGGAACGGAAGAGCCTTTTGGCAGAGGGAAGAGTCTGCTCAGAAGCCGTGAGCTGAGGAGCTCAGGGTCGGAGAGGGAGAAGGCCTGGACGGGAGGAAATGGCGTGAGGGTGGCTGGAGAAGAGCAGACGAGAGTGTTTCAGTGGCAGGTCAGCTCCCATGTATCGAGGGCTTACTGTATTCTGGCGGCTGAAAGAGCTTTTCTACAACAGACCTTGTCTGATTCTTTATTTTCTTGGTTGCTGTATCTCAGCATTTACCACACTGCCTGGCACATAGGAGGGTCCCAATAAATGCATTGAGTAAAGGAAGGAAGGAATCCTCCCAGTCGTGGGCGTTATTATCCTCATTTTACTGCGGGGAAAACTGAGGCCCACCGGGGGCAAACCCATTTGTCTGAGGTCTGTTGTCTCTAGTAGGGCCGAAATCTGTGCTGGACTCTGACCCCCGGCCTGGGCCCTTCACTTCTGCCCCCGACTCTGCCACCAAAGGGATGCGGTCCGCGTGGTGACGCAGTGTGGGCTCGGCACCTCTGCCCCCACCATCAGTGTTTTCATCCCTTGAAAGAAAGACGAAACAGTAAAAAAAAAAAAAAAAAAAAGCTGACGTTTATTCTTGCACATGCAGTAGTTAGTGGTGGAGAGGGCCAATTTTGAAACGGAACCTTTGCAAAAGCAGGAGCACGGGGTCCCAGACTTAACCAAATCAGTCACCCAGGCCTGGGCTTTTCTCAGCTATGGCTGAGGGGAGGAACGAAGGGGGTGGAGAGAGCAGAGGAACACATCATATTTACGTATTTGTGTGCTTATTTCTAAGGAATAATTGTGGGGGATGCTGCGTCAGAGCTCTTTCTAATTGCCTTTTTTTTTTTTTTATGGTAGTGCGGGTGGCTTTTAAAATTCCGTGTGGTTTTTGGCTACGAGCGTCCTGTGCCTGGGATGCCAGATGATGTAGTAGAATGGCTGGCGGCTGTTTATTTGCTAGTCTGTCCTTACCAGCACAGCAGACTCAAGTTCAGTGGTGCAATGGTGTCCCCCCCGCCCCATACCTAAATATATCCACTAGTCAATCAGACTTGGCAGCCGGCAGGTCTGTCAGATTCAGTTTGCCTGCATCCTCTGAACTATTGGCTTGTTTTCCAGGCTCGAAAATGTATTCCAAGAGTGATATCAAAATTAGACTTGCAAACGCACACCCAGGTAGGGGCCGTGTAGGGTAAGAATGAGGTAGCGCTTTGGTATAAAAGTGGAATTTTCTTCTCCTCCACTGTCGAGGCTGTTGGGGAGACACAGAGCCTTGCTGGGGGCCTGGTTTCCCCATGGCTTCTCACTGGGGGAACAATTTTTTTTAGCCAGGAGAGAAAATGAGAAATTGGCGCTGGTAGAAAGTAGTGTATGTGTAGTAGGTGGAGAGTGGGCGCATGGCTGGGAGAGGAAGAGGGGAGAGGACACACATGGTTTGGGCATTGAAGGAAGAATGGCCCCTGATGATGTGGCCTTAGCCCGGGGTGCTTGGAGCCACCCTTGAGCACTGGGCCACCTCCAGCTTCTCCTGTAACCTAGGAACAGCACCTACAGCTCCTGGGTCCCTCCCCGGAGGCTTGTTAAGGGGGATCAAGAAAGCTAATCAGAAGATTAAAAAACCTACCTGAAAGATATCCTGAGTTCTCCAAGAAGCGAGGCCTCTTGTAAATAAACGTCCTGGGTGCTCACCTCCCGGTTGCTCATGTGCAGAGAAGCTGCATCCGGGAGGAGGGCCACGGTCACCACAGCCCAGGCCTGGACACGCGGACTCGCTCCCCTCTCCCCTGCCAGCCTTGCAGAGCCCCGGAGGCCTGGGTGGGGGTTGGCCTGTGCAAGTTCTCCCCCCAATGAGAGGGAGCCACAGCTTGTGGTGTCGGGGTTCTGGGTGTTGGGTGGGGAGGGAGAGGTTAGGGGAAGTTCACCAGCTCCATCACCAGGAACATGAAAGTGTGTCATTCAGACCCTGCCCTCAAGCAGCTCCCAGAATTCCGAAAACACAGACCTAGAGAAGAATGAATTAGAACAGCCGGTTCCCAGATTGTGGTCCCTAGACCCCTCAGGCCCTTTCAGGCTCTGTGATGTCAAAACTCTTTTTCATAGTAATTCCGAGTTATTTTGCTTCCTTAACCCTCCTCCATTCATGAATATACAGTGGAATTTTCCAGAGGCCGCTTCATGATCTGTACTGACTTCATCGTTCTGATGGCTGGTAGAATGCCTGTGTGTGTGTTCCTGTGTTTAAAAAGGTCTCAGCTTTAATTTCTAATATGATAATATAGATTGATATAATACACATAAACAAAAGCTCTCTGGGAGTCCTGTCACCAAAAAGTTTGAGAACCACAGAATTAGAATGCAGTCAGATGAGTGGCAGGTTGGAGTAGATAGTAGGTCCGATGGTAGGCAGCTCTAGGGGTAGACAGTGGTGGGGATGAACTAAAAGTGGATTGTCAGAGATGGCTTACAAGAGGAGATTCTTCGTACTTGGGCTTTGATAATCGAATAGGAGTTTATCAGGTAGACAAGGAAAGGAAAAACATGTTAGAAAGAAGAAATAGCATGTATAAAGGCACTGGGTTGAGAAGCATCATGGCCTGTCAGGCTTTTGTCATCAGTCTGTGGGGCAGAAGCAGTTTTTCATATTGACCTCTCATCATGGGATTTTCTCTACCATCGATTTCCAAACCATACTGCATCTTTATGGAAATAGGTAAAGCTATTTACCTATAATTATCTAGTTTTCCAGTGTGATTTTGATCCTTGATTGGTCTCACTGTTTGCTTCTGGTAGCAGGAATGACTGCATGCTCTTTGTACCATTTTGAGTTATTTTATTGAAAGTAGCATCACAGTTGTCTCTGCAGTAAGCCAGAGTCACGCCCATGCTGTTGGCTATGTCACAGATGTCGAGCAGGTTTCACTGGACATGTGCTGTCCCCTCCTCACACCACCTTAACCTTAGTGTAAGGAGAAGGGATAGTCCATTGTAGTCTAGGAACCGTGAATTCTGAGACGTGTTTGCCCCTCACTGCTGAGCAGTGTGGCCTTGAGAAGAGGCTTGCTGTCTCTGAGCCTATCTTTTCCTTCCAGGAGTAAACTGGGTGGACAGCCCTCATTTAATAGGCATGCCTTAATGTCTGTGAAAGGGACCCTCCTGCTGATGAATTCATTCTGGTTTTGTTTCCTAGAAAGTATTCCATGGGGCACACCATCTTCTCAGCTGCTCTTTGTTGTTATGCAAAGGAAGACGTTGAAATGTTTAGATTAACAATTTAGACAGCTTCTGAACCACCAAGGAAAGGACCAGAGGAGCCTGGGGCTCACGTACTGGACACTCACTCTTTGTCAGGCTCAGATCTGTGGGCTTTTTGTGGATCATCTCATCTAATAGACCATTCCTGTGAGTAGGTGTGACTATCCCATTTTACAGATGAAGAAACAGAGGCATGGAGAGGTTACCTGTTCCAAGGCCAGGCGTTCTGGCTGCATGCCTTCTGCTCTCAACACCGAGTCCTGTGCCCCTGGCAGAGAGGGGGATGGGCATAGTCTGGAATGGTTCAGAGGAAAAGGAGACAGAGGAAGCCCCACTCCTCCTTTCTGAACAAGAATAGAAGATGGAATAAAGGACACAGAAATAAAATGCTGTTAATCAGACTGGTAAATCAATAGACTAATTAAAAATCGAACACCTTAAAACAGTGTTGTTGGGTTAATTGTAAACCAACTTTGCAACGTTAAAACTAGCCCTGCCCACGGGTTTGAATTATTAACTGAGTGAGTTAATTTCAAGCCTTCGGTTTTGGTAGTTCTGAAACCCGTGGTTAGTAGAAGGGGAATTTGCATGTCCTTTCCTGCTCAGACCTGCTGGGCACCCAAGATCTTGTTATTCTACTGCTGTTTTTGTTTTTTATTGAAATATCTTAAACACGTAGGCTGAACCTCCCAGATTCAGATAAATTGTGGGAAAGGACAGTTTGAATCAGTAAGGGGTTGAATGACATGTATCTTTCCAAATGGAAGACATGCCATTCTGTTGTGCAATGTCCCTGAGTCCTAGAGGGAGAAAATGACCTTTTTAAAGTCCTTTAGACTTGCAGTGTTTTCTTCCAGGCCACTCTCCCACCTGCTGCTTTCATTGCTCTCTGGTGTTCCTTTCAGCCCAAAGAGGCCCAGGTCTCAGGCTATGTGCTGTTAGGATTTAGCCCTAAGACAGTCTGCTCTGAAATGGGGCTTCTAGGATATTCAGCGTTGTGCCACTGGATCACAAGGTGTTATGTTTTAAGTAGAGAACTTGATGGACCTGCTTTGATTACTAGGTAAACTCATTGGAAACCAGCTGTATTGATTTAACTTACATTAGCTGTATTTCTAACCTGTCTGGGGTCATGGATCGCACAGGGAAAGTTAGGGACCTTTTCCCCAGAGTGAGTGGATCCCATAATAACGTGGAGCTTTGCACCTGGGGTCAGGATGCACAGATCCCTCGGTGCTTGTTCACGACCTCACCAAGAGTCAAGACACCCTGTGTTGAAGTTACAAAAAACCCAAAACTTTTAATGATAATGACAGTATCTCATTATTACTTATATAGGTGCCCACCCACTACCCCCAGAAGTCTCATTTGATCCTCGTGAGAATCCTGTGAGGTCATTTATGTAGGCTCTGTTTTACACATGACAGATGAAAGTAGGTTAAACAGTTTCCTTGTGTGTTGCTGTTTTCTTGTTAACTTGCTAAATAGGCTTTAAAAAAGGAGATAATTGTAAATTTCAGCCCCATGAAATAGTCACATTTCAGATGCTTGCAACTTAAATTCATTAATTAAAAAACAGCATAAAATGCTGTTCCAACCACAGTCATGGAAAGTGAGTAATGTTTGTTCCATCTAAACAGTGATAGGCTAAAATTACAAGATTGGTCTATGATTAAAAAAATGGTTGACTTCAACTTTGGACATTTACAGAGAAGAGAAACTTGAGCAATTTATTTGTTTATTGAAAGCGTTCATTACTGCTTCTTCCGTACTCCTACAAATTATAAAAATTGGGGGAATTTTTGGAAAACCGTAAGAAGTAAAAAATCCCCTAATCCCATCATTCACCATTTTGTTAACATTTTGGTGCATTTTCTTCCAGTCTTTTCATACCTATGTATTTATATATATACACACACAGATGTACACATGCACACACCAACACACATATTATTCATCACTACATGGTGAATATTTTCCCTATGTCATGTACTATGTGTTATGGCATGATTTTATTGTCTACATGGTGTCGTGATGTATGGTAATACTCCAGTTTATTCAACCAGTTCCTCTTGTTGAACAGTTAGCTTGATGATTGTTTTATTATAAACAGCCCCGTTTGAACAGCCTTGTACATAACCCCTTTGTGACATCTCAGCCTCCTTATCCCTAGATATGGATTTGGGGATTAAAGGCTGTTGGTCCTTTAAAAAATACATGCATGTATATACACCATATTGCCCCCATAAAGATACTTGTACTTTATACTCTTATCAGAAACATGAGATTAACTTAAAGAAATTAACTGGCTTTTACAGAAATGTGTTTATGTGTTGTATTTTTATTTGTGCTGAAAGCTTAATTTTTAGAAGACTGATGCTTGGCACAACTGGAATTAAATTTATTCTTTGGAACCACCCCTCTTCAGTTTGCCTGGGCTTTCTATTTGGGGTTTGTTGGTTTACCACCCACTTATCTATCAAGTTTGGACCTACCCACCTGTCTGTCTGATTCAGTTAATATTTATCCAAGTTTGAGGATAGGAATAGTTTTTCTCTGAATCAGAACTTTCAGTGTAACATTCCAGAAAACTGCCTCCACGGATGTGAAAAGAGAGAGAAAATGAGGAAGTCCTGCACTGTCTGTTTTATCCATTGGGGTAATAAGAGTGGTTGGGTCACAAGCCTTTTGCATTTCTTGTTCTCTCCCACCCTGAAGCATCTTATCCTTTTATCATTATAGTACAGTGGTTCTGGAAGTTTTTCTTTTTCCTTAAGTACTCCCAAAGGATTATTGATTATATTTTTAAGTGAAACACCTTTTCCTTGATTGTAAAAAAACTCCTTAAGTATGACAAATTTGGAAAATGTCAAAAAGTATACAAATGAAAAAAAACAATATCCCTGAAATCTCACCACATAGACATCATCACAGTCAACATTTTATATTTCCTTTTTTGGGGGAAAAATGTACATACAGATAAATACAAACTTGAAAACAAGATGTGCCTATATTGTATTTATTTATTTTTGTACAAATAATTGATGAGGCTTTATTTTGTAAAAAAAATATATAAGCAATACAGAAACCCATACTACTACTTTGCTTTCTGGAATAAACAATACATGAGTATTATGCATACCCCTTCTTTCCCTACCACTTACCCCCACCCCATTGTGGTCCCTTTCCTTCAAAGGGCATAAATACATTTATTATTATTTTTATTTCAAAAGTGAATTTCAGCATTACAGAAGTAGAGGACAACTGGATTTAGAGTCTTCAGGTGTTAAACATGTTAGGACGTTGGAGACTTTCTAGTTTCAACCTCTCATTTTACGCGTAAGAAAACCAAGGCCTGATAGAGATTAGTAAAGTTGCTTGCCTCAGGTCAATCGGCCAGTTAGAAACAAAATTAAAATTTCAGGCTTCTGGTTTGTGTCTTATTATTTTTTTAAATGAAGATATGGATCTATTTATTTATTATTTTTTTGCAGGGGCAGGCACCAGAAATTGAACCCAGGTGCTGGGCATGGCAGGCAAGAACTCTACCTGCTGAGCCACCTTGGCATACCCAATACCAATCTATTTTTAAAAAACAAGAACTGAAGCCGAGTTCTGGTCAGGTTTCAGTTGCAGAGAACTGAATCTACTCTGATCTAGGCTTGTACATGGAATGCGTGAAAAAATCATTAGCAGATCTAGAGAAACCTGTAGGTTGTGCTTTCAGAAACAGCTCTCAGAGCCACATGGTACATCTGAGTTTCTACGTAGCTGCTGCCTCTTCTGTGACCTGGAAGCCACTGGGAAAATACTGTGGCCATACTCCCTGGTCAGGAAGCCACCACTACTGTTGCCAGCTTGCCATGATCTTTCCCAGCAAAATAGATTCCCCAAGAATAGTCAGAGGATACCCAGGATACTGCTGCAGAATAACCAAATGCCCACCTGACCACGCTGCTAGAGAAAACACTCAAAGCACAAAATCCACTTCACTTGCCCTTTCATATCCAGCTGCAAGAGAGCTGGAGACAGTCATCCTCAGCTTTACAGTTCCTGTAGAACAGAAGGGTGCTGGGGGAGAAGGTTGGAATGGATAATGGATCCCAATTTACCAAAGTCCCTCAGCAATTTAGTAAACAGATCAAATGATAAGAAACATGCTTGTGATCTATGTTCTGACCATGTAAAGTAGACTAGCAGAGAATCAAAAAACAAAAACAAAAGTGGAGGGAATTGTAGAAAATAAAAGAGACAAATAGACAAAGAAAGAAGCTATATGCAGAAGCATATTGTCCTGGGGTAGCAGTATTGCCTTGTAGTGTTTTAGGATATATCATTTAAAGTTGCATTTTTGCAATAGTAGGTGCAAGTGGTATGTGATAATTGACCTGACTGAAATTAAATTAGGTCTGGATTCAGCCTGAGAATTGAAGTTTTTCTGTCCTGCCCTTGAACTTGTGTTCTGACATTTGTTCCTAAAACTTTAACTTCCTCAATATCATTTTTTCCTACCCTTTTCTGGTGTTATTCTCTCCATATTATTGAGGGACCCTTCACTCCCTCTAAAAATCTGAAATTTAGATAGGAAGTTTGTCTTTGATTTAGCCAGAAAATCACTTAGCATTTATTCCATGTACAGTTGACATTTGAAAAGTGCTTTAGGCAAGACGGCAAGCAGAACACAAGTCCTGTATGTTGTTGGAATGATCATCTTAGTTTCCATATCTTTAACATCTCTACTGGGACTTTGTGGCACTCCTGAAAATTCTCCAGACAGATTGAAACAACACCACTATTTGCTATTCCTAGTCATTGCCAGCTGAGTGCCTAGTGTTTACACAGCCCTGAATTTAGATTTGGCTACATTGATGTGATATCTTTACTGAACCAGGAAGTTTATTCAGGAACATCCAGCATGATAACATTGAAAATGCGACTTATGGAAGAAGAAGGAAGAAATAAATAGATAAGGACTCAAAAATTAAGAGAAGGATGACATGAAGTACAGCGATCAGCTAGTTTAAGCCCCTGGCAACAGCTGATCTGTAGCCTTTGCAGGTCAAGTTGGTCAGCAATTCTGATTGAAGGGCTGGGTGTAGAACATTCTATTGGTGATGCAGTGCAAGGGCTAGGGGAGAGGAAACCTAAGACAGTAAAGATGCAGTTCAATCTCCAGTGGAGTTTACTTCTCTATTTGGGTGGGTGAAGCCTTGCTAGAAAACAGTTTCTGAGCTGTGCAAACGGTGATGAAATACAGAATTGAATGCCAGCTGACATAATGGATTGCTGAGCGACATTGGATGCCAGGATTCACTGGGGTGAGCAGAAGCTGGGGGGCAAAGCCAGGTAAGGCTGAGGAATAGCTGAGGTTTAAACAAAGATTTGAAAGAAGGAATGGCTTAGGCTGGGAGAGAGAAGGATATGGCTTTAGCGCTGGTCTTTGTTCCCAGCTCAGGTGTCTTTGACAGTGACTTGGAGCTTCCTTTGACCATCAAGAAAACACTTAGGGCCATTGTCCCTTAGGCTGGCCTTTTTTGGGGGACGGGCGGGGGGGCAGGACTATCTGGCAGTGGAAGCGTGGAATGGTTTCTAATGGACAGGCTTCTTCTCATCATCCATAATGTCACCTGGACATCCAGTTGTCTTCACTTCTGTTTGCGCATCTTGCCTGCTGGGCACAAGCCCTCCTTGCTTTGGGTATTTTAAGGATGAATGACTTGGTATTAAATGCGCCCTGTGCCCCCTTCATCCATCCATGTGACTGAAGGGCAGGGGGCCCATGCAATTAAGGAAAATCGCAGAGATGTCTGTGAGATTTTTGGACTGGGTAGGTTAGTTTTTTAACTCTTTTAGCTCTGTGGCTTTCTGCAAATGATTCAACATCCACAATCCTGTGTTTCCTGAGATGTAAATGGAGATGATGAAACCTAATTCACTGAGTCATTGGGAGGATTAATTGAAATTTAGAATGAACTGGGCTCATTATACACACTTTCAACGGCATCCATTATCGCTGTTGTGGTCCCTATTTTTTGACCTTTATAACCTCCCAATTCTTGAATCTCGGTACCTGCCTAAACAGGTCCATCCCAGGACCCAGCCTCAGGTGGACATGACATGCCTTCCTTCTGCTGTCTTCTTTCTTTCCCTTCTCTATGTCTCCTTCCTCTTTTTCTCATCCTGTACTCTCATTCCTTTCTCTTCCTCCTTCCTTCTTGATTTACTGAACCTTCCTTCTTGATTTACTGTGGTTGGTTGATTTGTAAAACTTAATACGTGTTTGATAAAGAAAAGGTATTGTGTTCTTAGAGGAGAAAATGAGACATAGCCTATATGTCTTCATATACCTTCAAACCAGACAGGTGTAGGCTAGCATTGGGGTGTGGACTTTGGAACCATATTACCAAGGTTTAGATTCTATCTCTACCCTTTGCTCTGTATTTCTGTGCCTCAGTTTCTTTTTATCTGTAAAAGGGGATAACAATAGGCTCTACCTTACAGGGTTGTAACTGAGAATTAAATGTGTCAGCATGCGTTGAGTGCTTAGAGCAGTGCCTGTCCACATAGTGAGGGCCTCAAAATGTAGGCTGAATAATATTGATGATGGTGATATGATGATAACATTATTATGTCTTCTCCCTTAAGAATTCAGTAGCAGTTAAGGCAGTGTATTTTACATATACCCAAGAAGAATAAAGGCACAGAGGCCACTCTGAGTGAATGTATTGGGGGGTCCCTAACACCTTTGGGGGAGCTGGTGTTGAGTGTGAATAAGAGGTAATTTTAGTGGTAAAGGATGGTTGTGCTACTCGTTGCTTTTTCCTTCTCCCTAGCACGTGTGCGGCCCCTATAGCTGACAGTGTCCCTCTCCACAGCAGAGGCGCACACCAAGTCCCATTTGCTGATACTTGTTCTGGCCTCCCAGGAGCAGCAGGCTGAGTCAGCCTGTCCTGCCCTTGAACCTGTGCTCACCTGCTTGCTTTAATTAGATGATATATGGTTTCCCTTATCTTCCTAAGAGAAGATTGATCAGCTGTTGATGCCAGTATGGGATTAGAGGTTCTACTCTCTGTTTCCCCCTCAGGCCCTATTCCAGGAGGTATCAGATGGAAAAATCACACGTTTGGGCAAGTGATGGGTGAGTGGCTTGGTGAGTCCATGAGACTGAGCTCTAAGGCCTTTTCAGATTTACGAAACACTTTCACACATAATCTGACTTGATCCTCACAATGATGCTATAAAATAACCCATCTCATCTCATCCCATCTCACAGATGAGGAAACGAAGGCTCAGAGAGGTGAAGTGTTTGATTTAGGGTCAGACAACTAGAAGTCAGCAGAGCCGGGAGCCTAATCCAGAACTGTTCATTGTTCTCTCCCAGTCATGCCAGTATCCACTTTGGACTTGATTTTCAGTAAAGATTTTTATTCGTTCAGTTCAGTTCGACAAATGTGTTGTGAGACCATGTGTTACCGTCTTAAACACAATCCAGTACATACAACACAATATAACATCACCATAGCGGTCATTCCTTTTTCCAGCTGCCAAAAACTGAGATCCCTTCCCTCCTAAGAAGAGGGTCACTGAGGGGCACGGAGCCAAATGGGTCAAGAATAAGCATGTGACCTCACACCTATAAGAATGACTGCTATTAAACAAATAGGAAACTATAAATGTTAGAGAGGATGTGGAGAAATTGGATTACTTCTACACTGATGGTGGAAATGTAAAATGGTTCAGCCACTGTGGAAGTCAGTTTGGCGATTCCTCAAAAAACTAAATATTGAGTTGCCCTATGACCCGGCAATACCAGTACTCAGTATATACCCAGAAGAGTTGAGGGCAGTGACACGAACAGACATTTGCACACCAATATTCATAGTGGCATTATTCACAGTTGACAAGAATTGGAAACAATCCAGGTGCCCATCAACAGACAAATGGATAAACAAAATGTGGTATATGCATATGATGGAATATTATGCCACATTTAGACAAAATGATGTCCTGAAACACAGGACAATGTGATGAACCTTGAGAAGATAATGCTGAGTGAAATAAGGCAGACACAAAAGGACAAATACTGTATGGTTCCATTATTATGACTCTGATAAAGCCACCAGTGTTTTGGAGCAGGTAGAAGGAAAAATCTGAGATGAAGTCAGGGTAGCTCATGACAAACTCTGGGAGCTGTTCTGTAGCTGCTTGTTGAAGTGTGCTTTGAAAATTTTTGCTTTTTTTTCTTGTCTTTGTACATATACATTTTATTTTACAAGAAAAAATGGTTTTAAAAAACTATAGGCAATTATAGTAATATTAGATAAAATAAATTCCTGAAATAAAAAATTTGAAAAAGAAAAAAGAATAAGCATGTGAGACCTTGACCTCTCCATGAGGTCAAAGAGTTGAAGCAATTTCTCTTAGTTGAATTCATTGGTGGTCTAGTTTTCAGTTGTGATTTTTAATTCTCCTTAAATCAGACATCAGAAATCAAAATTGTGAGATCCACCATTGTTTTTCTAACTCCCTTAAAGAGTGCTCTGTTTATGAGCAGCTGATGGCTAAACATTAAAATGTGTCTTGATTTTTTGGGAAGTTGAGACCTCTCAGTTGCTTTCCAAAATCAAAAATGTCTCCTTTTGCCTTTTGATGTATTTGCTGATGATACTACATATGAATGAGAGGCCGTCCTTCCATGAACACCCCCTTCACCCTTGGCCCTGCAGAAGGCAAGCACGTAATCATTCTGGGGGCCACTTTGACCACAAGTATCTCCTGTAAGGTGTTTGGGATAGAATCAGAAAGAAAGAGAGGAACCCACCTGTCCTCTGGTATTTATCAGACAACCTTTAGCCCTGGCTTGAATCAGAACATCAAATTCTCTACGACATTTGCTTTGGAAGACTTCAGCCCTATTGTGTCATCCCCTTGTGTCACTGTAGTTGGCCACTGAATTGGACTTCTATGTTGGGGAAAGGGTGGAGAATCTGGGGCCTTGGCCAGGTGAGCGGGGCTCCTGCGCAGTCAGCCCAGCAGGTGTTGGTGCAGGTGTAGCTTTTGCCATTCATCTCAGCAGTGACTTGTCCTGTGAAAGCAGTCATCTTTTCCACAAGTACCTCACGCATATTTGACCACAAATGTATTTCTCTGGATTCTGCAAGTGGCAGAATTTGCTAAGAAATGCATTAATTTCCTTTCCTGCTCCCAGTTACTTAACAGAAGAAAAGCTAATTAAAAACAAAAAACAGTTTTATTCACGTACCATGCAGTCCATCCAAAGCATGCAGTCAGCGGCTCTCAGTATAATCACAGTTATGCATTTGACACCACAGTCATTTGAGAACATTCTCATTGCTCCAGAAAGAAAAAACCATCCCCATTATACCCCCTCTATTTTATTTTAATGTGTACAGCTGGGAGACGGATAGAATTAGGTAAAGACCTGTCATCTTTTCACTTCGTCCCACCTCGGAGATTGAGGTGTTGCAGGAATTTCTTATTTTTAGTGGTTTACTCGTGTAGCTTTCTTAGTTACTCAATTTCTTACTTAGCTCACTAAGTGTAGGGGTGTCAGCGTGTTAGGCTTTGAGTATGGGTCACTTGGAAAGAAGATTCTGGAGTACAGATGTCTCCCACCAGGAAGACCTCATGGCTGACCACCTCTCTCCCTCTACAGCACTGGCCTGTGGAGCAGAGGCAAGCTGAGATGAATGGAAGGTGCATTCTCCTCAACCCACTTGGATCCAAAATGTCATGTGTGTTGAGTGGCTGGGCTTATGTCGTGTGTTAAAGACTTCGCACTGAGCTGCGGGCCGAGTCCCGTGCTCTGCCGTTCCTTGCATGGGGTGCAGCTGCAGAAGCCCCCACTGGCTTTCACCCTTTCTCACATTTTCTGCAGTCCCCTTGGAAGTAGTTATTTCATTCTTTACCCCCTCCTCAAACATACCCACCCCCAAACCCTTCAGAAACAAAACCCCACAGTCCCATTGTTTTCCTGTGTGGCTTTTCTCTCCATTTACCCCACATCTCCTAGCATTTGGGTCCCCATATTGAAAACAACAAAGAGAATCCATAGCCCACCTCTGCAGCAAACTCTGCTTCCCCCAAACACTTCTGTATCTCAAAGTTCAGTTTCCCTGCGGCTTACCCTGGGCTGGGGGTGGTGTAGGCTCTTCGCCCTGGTACTTTATGGAAGGATGTCTTTATTCAGTTTGACCGTTGCTATTATGTGGCAAAGCAGTCAATAAAAATTGTGATTTATGAGATGTGTGTGGCTGCGGTTGTTTTTTCTTTTCTTTTTCTTTTTCTTTTATTTCTTCTTCTTCCTTTTTCCTTCCTCATCTATCAGGGAGAGAAAAGCCAGGCCCGATAATTTCTTGGCATATCCTGTGTTCAGTTACGAATGTCAGCTGTCTGCTTGTCAGGAAGTTATTTCTTGGATTGGTTTCTCCCTCCTTTTACCTCTCCCTTTTAACAGGCAGAGGCCCCTCCGTCCTGTGGGTGGGTGACCTGGGAGGGCTGGACGCCGTGGGGATGGAGCGTGACCCCGCGGCCTGTTCCACTCCTCAGCGCCCAGTGTCCCGTGCTCTGTCAGCTCTTGATTGCTTAATAGGAAGAGGCAGGCAGGGCCCTTTCAGGAGGTTTTCAGAGTTTTCTTTGTTCTCGAATACAGCAACCCCCTATCCTCTTAGTTTTTTTGGCCTGTCCACTTTAGAAATACTTTCCTCTTTTTTCTTTCCTTTCCTTTTGCTTTTCTGAGAAGTATGTGCATGCTAGATAAAAGGCTCTTGAATAGAAGGCCTGGCATAGTGGGTATTGGCTGCTGAAAATAGGCTAATTGGAGATGGAAGCAGGTTGTCACAAAGGTGCCTGTGGCAGGGGGTGGGGAGGAAGGAGGACTGTCCCCAGCAAATACCAGGTTGACTTCTTCCACCTCTCCCCTCCTCCTGCTTTTATTATTAGCTGTTTGCTGAAATGCTTCTGAGTCTTTGTGGAGCCACCTATAAGCAGCGTTAACCCAGTCGCTCCCCTCCTCTCCAGCACCTGGCTAAAGTGACTGGACTCGGTCCATGCCGAGCCCCCCCGAGAGCATAAATAAATCTGTAACCCACAGCGTGGGGCCAGGCGGGGACAGTGGAAGGCTGGGCTGCTGCACTTGGTTCCCCTCCATTCCCCTCCATTTCAGAGTAGAGCCGGCCAGACTTTCCTTCTGGTCAGGAGCAGTGCTGGCCGACAGGGGGGAGCTTGGAAGGTCCGGGTCTTCCAGGCCTCTTAGCGTCAGCGTGAAGTGCCCACTGGCCGAGGGACAAATCAGTGCCCGCCGGGCTGACCGACACAGGGTCTGTTCAAAGTGCGGTTTTGCCCCAGATTTGTATTGGGCTAGATGAGTTGGCCTAGGAGGTTAGCCATCCTTGCCCCCAGCCCCCGTAGCACCACGTGAACATGGGTTTGCCTTCCAGTTGTTTACCATCTCAGAGGGCAGGACAGTTCTGCTTCTGTGAGCATCTCCCGTCCTTTGAATTCGAACATTCTGTCGCCCCCAAGAATAACCCGTGCCTGGTCATGGAACTGTTACCACCAGGGCGCTTCTTCCCTCCTTCCTGTTGTGCTGATGTCATCCACCCAGCCCTCTCTCCAGGCAGTGGTGGGTGCTTTCTGACCAGTGGCCTCTGATCTGCCCCCTCCAGGCTCACGTGTAAGCTGCTCCCAGGGAGTCAAGAACAGCCCTCTGCCTGGAATTCCTGGCGCACCCCAGCCCTTCCTGCCACGTCTCCTGCGTGTCCCCATGCTGCTTTGCTCTATGGAACATGCCTCTGAACTGCACTTTATGGGTGTCCTCATTCTCCAGCCTCCTGGAGTGCCCTCCCTTTCTTTTGCCTGGGAGATAACCCACCTGTTTTTTTATGACATGTCTCAAATATCTCCACTCCTTCCTTGAAGCCTCTCCTGCCTTTTTTTTCCTTTCTCCTAGGCAGGGACAGCTCTCCCTTTTCAACTCCTGTAGCTGTTTGCTGGTTCTTTTATAACTGGTTAATATATCTTTTCTCCTGGGCCTCCCTGTACCTGTTGGATGTGCCCCACTGGACAGTTAGGCATTGGGAGCCAGGGCTATCTATGTCAGCCCTATCCAGGAGAACTCTCTGTGCTGATCGGCATGTTCATTCTGTGCCATTTGATATATGTAGCCATCAAATATTTGAAATGTGGCTAGTGTGACTGAGGAACTGAATTGTTGTCGTACTCAATTTTAATTAATCTAAGCTTAAATTTAAGTAGCCACATTTAGCTAGTGGCTGTTGTATTGGGCAGTGCACGTCTATATCTTGCTTTTCTTTGCATTTTCACAGGCCCCCTAGCACTCTGCCTGCACAGGGGAACACCAAGTCCTGCTGAGTGAGACAGGAATCATGTATATAGTTACAGTTGCACCACTTGTGTGCTCTTTGCCTGTTTTCCATGCATTTGATTTTCAAATTAAATTCAATAGATTGATTATATATTCAAGCACCGAAAATGCTTTGGGAAATACAAAGATGAATAAGACATGGTCTCTTCCTTCAAGGAATTTAAACGTAATGAGTAAATGCCTAATGATACTATGAAGCAGAATGGAATCAAGTGCCACTGTTCAGAACAGTTTACATCCTAGGTGGGTGTAGAGAGAGGGGAATGGTTTATGGTGACTGGGATTGGGGAATGCCTTTGGATGCTTGTTTATTCATTCAGCAAGTAGTGAATGCTTCTTATGAACCAGATCCTGAGAATATAGTGGTGAATAAAACAGACAAAATTCCTGACCTCATGAAGCTTACGTTCTGGTGAGAGGGAATTACCCAGAGTGATAAGTACTGTGGAGTAGGATAAAGCTGGGAGAAGGGCTGAGGACTGCAGGGTATGGGATGGAGTTCCACTTTTTAAATAAGGTGGTCATGGAAGCCTTGGTCAAGGTGGCATTTGAACAGAGACACCTGGACTGAGGCTTGGAGAATTGTGACAGGCAACATTCGGCAGAAGGATATCCCAGATAAGGGGGCAGCTTGAGTGAAGGCCTGCGTGGGTATTTGGGTCGGGGAAGCTTGGCTGGAGCCTGGCGCTTAGAGGGAGCTGAAGGTGAGGCTGCAAGGATGGTTTGAAACCTAAGAAAGAAGGGCCCCGAAAACTGTGCTGAGGTGTCTCTGCAGATGCCTTGTCTCTCTGATGACAAAGTTAGCCCCCAAAGACTGTGGTCCTGGTTTTTACTTCTCATTTCTCTTCCCAAAAGGTTTCATTCCAAGTAGCTACTAAGAAATTGTGTTGATTCGGGGACAGTTCAAACTAAGCCAAATCTCTTCATGGTGACCTTTTCAAAAAGAAAAGCTTTGATCAGCTCAGGTGTCTCCTCTGGTTTAACTATACTACTGGCTTTTATTTTCTTTTTAGGTTTCTCTTTGCACAGACTGAGTACATTGCAGGGTCCCAGTTGACCCAGTCCTGGTGTTTTAACACATTCCTTTGACCTTGGTCAAGTTGGGGTGCCAAAAACCTGCAAGAGGCAGGGCCTCTGAGAAGCAGGAACAGGGTGGAAAATCACCAAAACTGGCCTGTAGGGGGACGGGATTTGTGACCAGGCAAAGGAATGTCACATTTCCTAGCAAATCTGGAGGGCCAGAGACTTGGCGGCTGACAGGAAGTGAGTTGTCCTGAGCCACAGATGCCGCTTGAAGAGCAACTGCACTCAGTGAGTCTGGCTTCAGATAGATCTTGGGTGTTAAGAATCCACATTTTACCTAGGAAGGGAGGAGGGCATTTGGCCAAGAACAAGAAAGGGCTTTTAAAACAGAATTGCTATTTAACCCTTTTTAAAGAAGTTGCCTGGAACCACTAATATTTACAGTGATAGCAGATACAAAAACCAATTCTCCCCAGAACCATGGGGCTGTGTCCCACTTAGTGAACCGCTTTTCTTTGGCTTTTCTCCTAGTTTTATGGCTGTTACTTTGGGTCTGTAAAAGATGATGGGATTTTTCCTGAAACTGTCCTTGTCCTGATTTTAATGGCTACCCAGACATTGGTGAAGTCATTCTGAGTTATCTGTCCTGATTTTTTCCCTGAGCTCCAGAACAAATATACGCAAATTGTCCTATGGGCACTGCAAGTTCAGCATACCCAAACTGAACACATTTATATTTCCTTTGCAAATCTGCTTCTTCTGCATTCCCTGTGTCAGTTGGTGGCACCGGTAAATTTAAGACCCCATCCTATCCCCAGTCTTGCCAGTTACCCACCCAGTCCTGATGATTTTGTCTCCTACTCTCTCTCTAATCTCTTCCCTCTTTGTTATGTAAAAGATCCTTGCTTTAGTTCACAGTCTCTTCATCATGGACTATTGTGATAAGTTCTTGACTTGTTCTGGTTTCAGCCCTTCAGATCCAACTTCTGCATAGTGAATTGTCTAAAACACAAAGCTGTTTAAAATCTTTGGTTACCACTTGCCTACAGAATGAGGTCCC
Source organism: Tamandua tetradactyla (assembly GCF_023851605.1). Lineage (NCBI taxonomy): Eukaryota > Metazoa > Chordata > Mammalia > Pilosa > Myrmecophagidae > Tamandua > Tamandua tetradactyla. The sequence continues at coordinate 38,383,499 of NC_135332.1, forward strand.
AGCTCCTTGCTTATCTTCGTGAACTAACCCTAACCCTTGTCCACATCTCTATCCTATCTCTCATCAAAGCCTCCTCTCCACTTGATTTCTAGCAATGACAAACTTTTAGTGCCTCAAACTGACAGAGTTAATCATATCTCTACCTGTCTCTTTTGCATACTCCTGTCATTGTGTCTGTCAGGCCCCTGTGAAAATTTTAAGGACAGAGAACTTAATTCTTTTAGTTTGAGATCCCAGGGCCTGGTAGGGACCAGTAGTCACTAATGTTGGATGTTGAATGGAATTAATCAGGAGCCAGGTGATGCCGACACTGGAAATTTTCATTGAATCTGTGATTGCCAGTAGTTCCTGGCCCCAGCCCTATTTTACTGGACCTTTATCTAGTTTCTTATAAAGTCACCAGTTGTCCTTTGTATGTAAAGGTGCTCTATTAAATCACCGGCTATGGGACATGCTCTCTGTGTATGTGTGTCCAAGTAGTAGGGAAGGGTTTGTCTGATTGAGTCCAACAGGACCCTCCTGTTGCAGCACCTTCTGTTAGTCTCCTTGAACAGGAATTTGACCAGCTGTCCTTAGGAATGAAGACTTTAATCTCATTAGTGCCTGTGCTCAGCTTAGCAACAAGGAGTGTTTGGAATTACCCAAGGAGAAAGAGAGGAGACAGGTCCCAGGGACCTTGAATCATTCATAGACTGTGTGAGTCAGAGCAGAGAACATTCATTTGCTCATTCATTCAATCCATATTTTTTTAGTGCAGCCATTCTCTTAGGTGCTAGAAATACCCCCGCGAACAACAGAGATGCAACTTCCCTAATTTTATGGTGCTTCCATTCTGGAGGGTGATTTGACCATTGCCTGGCCTGATGGAGCCACCATCCTGGAGGTCGTCCTGACCATGGCTGATTGACCGGGAGTCTTAGCCTGGGGCCTCGTGCAAAGTAGACACTCAACAAATGTTTGTGTAGGGAAAGACTGAGTGCTGTTGGATAAATGAGGTTAAACTGGGCAGATTTTTCTTCCTAGAGGGAAGGGAACTGGACTTTATTAAGCACTTGCCAGGTGCTGGGTGATTTCCCCTTAGAAGACCCTGGTCTTGCAGGCAGAAGTGCCGTTCCGAGAGAGCCGTGCGCCATTTGCTAGGCTGTGTGGCTGATTTGACAGTCCTCCAGAGTGAGCTACAAAACGAGCCCTCCACGTTTCCGCTGACAGCTACGGGTCCCCAGTTGCCTCTCTGCCTCAGTAAACAGCCAGCCCAGACCATTTAGCTGGGTTGGACTTGTTGGGCAGCATGTCTTTTCTTTCTCTCTTTCTCATTGTTTGGTTGGCCCAGGGCAAGCATTTTGAATAGAACAGACAACACGGCTGTAAAACATCTGTAACACAACACATTTAGTGAAGTTCTTGGCGGACTGGTTCTGTTTGATTGGTGATATTTTTGCTGCGACTGTTGTTTCCTTGTTTCCCCCTGCTTATCCCTGTGGAAAATAAAGTTTTCTTTTACATGAGGATTTATAGAAATATGTGGCTAGCATGAGGAGAGCATGGACATGCTGGGATATTGGTATAGCAGAGAAATATTACCTCCAAGGAGAAGACAGCTTTATCTCCTACAGAGAATGACCTTTCTAATGGGGAACAATCTGTAAGGGGTTGCCTAGGTTAAGGCAGATAAAGACACTGCTTTGCCTCGATAACATCTTTTGCTGGAGCACCCACAGCCCTTGCAGTACCAGAGCTGGCCAGCATCGCTGCTGGATGGAGGTCGGCTCATGGGGTCAAGAAATCCAAGAGAAGTGGGATCAGTAATAATTAGTGATTAAATTAGGTGGGTGTGCTTTGTGTCTTTCCAAGTGCTTTTCCTTCTGTTGTTGAGTCTGTGGGATAAGCAGAGCAGGCTTGGTCCACTTCCACAGAGTTGCAGGTGGGGTAAAAGCCACTGGTGCCCAGTCACTGGTTGGGAGGGAAGATGGCAGGAAGTGAGAACTGTAACATAATGATTGCCTGCCATCCCAGCCCCTGTGCTGATCGGCACGTTTCATGGGTTGGTTCTTTTCTGTGGTGGGGGGGGGTGGGGGGGAGAGTGCATGGTCTGGGAATCGAACCCGGGTCTCCCACATGGAAGGCGAGCATTCTACCACTGAACCACCCATGCACCATGGTTTGGTTCTTTTAATCCCATTTAGTAAGGGAAGAACTAAAGTTTAGAGAAGTTCAGTCCCTTCCCAGAGTCACATGGTAAATCCATGACAACATTAGAATTCCCAAGTTGAATCTCTTTCCACTCTACCACTCAGCCTGCTCAGGGTGCCTGCCCATCCCCCCATCTCCAGGTCTAGTGTTCTTTTCGCCCTCCAACACCCTCTTAGGTTCAGAAGATTCACCTATCTTTTTCTTGAGAGGGCAAGACATTTAGTAAAAGGTGGAGAACTCACTCACGGTCATCTCGATTTCACTGTTTTACTATAAACACTTTTTTGGATCTCCCCATTCCCTCAAAGGAAGTTACTTACAGAGGGTGGAAGGGACCCGACTAGCACATCCTGGTGGGGGCAGGGGGTTGTGCAGGGGGGATTTAAGGTTTTTTTTTTTTCTTGACAAGCAAAATTTATGACCTAACAGATGGCTGAGTATGTTTCCAAAGACCACCCCACCGAGGGTGCAATGTGCTTATCTCTCCTTATGCCTCCCTCCACACCCCCCTCGCCCTCCCACAACCAGGACGTTTCTGGAACAGCAGAATGACAGAGCCATAGAGACCTGCTGATGGGGAAGCTGGGCCCAGAGCATGCACATCACTGGGCCTGGTGACCATGCATCTTCCTTCCAATTCATGCTTTTTTTCTACTCTCACCAATACCGGCTCCTCCTTGCCAAGATCTAAGCATTAAGATGACCCAGCCCCTGACAGTTGCCCTACTTTTCTCTTTAGAAGACCAATTTAACAGTCATCCCCCTGCCTGCTGCCTCTTCTTGCATTCTACCCACCCTTATGCTGCAGACTCTTGAATTTACAGCCTTTTGGTCAGATGTTGCAGCCTCTGCTGTGGTCCCTTCTCCCCTTTCCTTCCTGGCTATTCCTGCAGACCTTCAAGCTGCAGGTCAGGCCTAGCCCTGTGCTCCCCAAACCCCACTATTTTACAAATAACATGCCTCTAATTAGACTGTCTCAGTGCATTTAGAGCCAAGATTCCACTTGACATCCACAGAGCCTATACAGTGCTTGGCACATAGTAGGTCCTCAAAACAATTGAAGAGAAAATGAATTGATGAGTATGGTTTGCCACCGGAGATACCCAGCTGCAATTCATCTTCCTCCCTTACCCTCTTGGTTTTCATTTTGGCTCTCCTGGGATTCAGCAAACATTTTTTGAGCACCTACTGTGTGCCAGGTGCTTTCACATACCACTTTTGATGCTTATAGGTTTACCCCACTTTGCAGGTGAGAAGGTAAGGAAAGGTGACTTTCCTAAAATTATACAGCTGGTGAAGCGGCAGAGGTGGGACTGAAGCCCATGACACCCTGTTTCAAGTCTCAGACTCTTTTTGCTCTTCCCTCAATTTTCTCACTCTCATGCACATTAATGGTAGTGACGAAAAAGAATCCTTTTGCCGAGGGATCCACCCCCATTTTTCTTCCTGCAAGATGGCAAAAGCACCTTTTTCTGAGCCTTGGATGCACACTGTAATTATCTGGGGAATATTGAAAAAATGACTTCTGCCTGGGTCTCACCCTGGACCAATGAAATCAGAATCACTGAGGGTGGGTTCAGGGTTTCTATAGATTTTTAAAACTCCTCAGAGGATTCTAATGGGTGGAGAGCCGCTGCTCCATGGGAGTGCCTGGCGAGCTCCGTGGATTAGGTACAACTTGCTCATCAAGGACTGATTGCCACGTGCATCTAAAATATGTTAATGAAGATAATCAAGGCTAAGGGTTAAGGCTTCCATTTGTTCTTTTCACGAAATCAGCTGGAGGATTTGGGGGATGGTACACCTTGGCATTAGAACCTGCCCCCACCAGTGCAGTTCTTAACTTTTCCTCTCCTAAGAAGAGCAGGCCAGATTGTTGCTGAAGAGACCTGGCCTTGGTAGTGTGGGGGGTATGGGTTCTAGAAGTCCGCTCTTGGGCAGTTGTCCCCCCAATACACTGGTACCCTCTGAAGCTTGGCTTTCCTTACCCTCTTATACATCCAGGGTCTGTACTCCTGACCACCATCCCTTGATGTTTCCTCAGTGTCATGTGGAGAACCAGAGGCCTCTGTGGGAGGTCAAGGTGAGGATATTTACTTCTGGTTCCAGAAAACTTCGACACTCATAGCGTTCATAAAGAAACCTTCACTTCTGTGTAGGAACCACTTCTCCATTAGTCGCTACCCAGGTGAACTGATACGTTTCAGGGGAAGAGCTGTCTGGGGATTAGGAAGGGATGCCCTGAACTCCTTGCTGTGGTTGCATGGTTTGTGGGGCAGCCCGTTCATGGGCTGGGGCCTGAGCCTGGTGAGGAGGAGAGCCTCGGGCGTTTCTCAGCCTGGAAATAGGCACCAGCCAGGGTCCAGTCCTGGGAGAAGCTCTGAGGAGAGTTTGTTTGCGAGACAGGCTCAGGACTTGACTCTGCGTTAGTGCATTTGTGGAGGATACAAGAACCACTTATGGACGGAGTTCTCCTTGGTATAATTTTACAGTTTTCTCAGATTGTGTCATCGAGGCCAGTGTCTTATGCCTACTTTTTTTTTAACTTTTCTAATTGTATAATATAACATATATACAAAGCAAAGAAATAAAAAAGCAGTAGTTTTCAAAGCACTCTTCAACAAGTAGTTACAGGACAGATCCCAGACTTTGTCATGGGCTAGCGTACGATCCTCTCAGATTTTTCCTTCTAGCTGCTCCAGAATATAGGAGGCTAGAGGGCTTAAATTTTTTTATCATTACAATCGACTTTGTTTCCTTCTTTCTTTTGAGAAAAATAGCATATATACAAAAAAGCTATAAATTGCAAAGGATAGCACCACAATTAGTTGTAGAATATATTACAGAGTTTGACGTGGGTTACAGTTCCACAGTTTTAGGTTTTACTTCTAGCTGTTCTGAGGTACTGGAGACTACAAAAGATACCAGTTTAATGATTCAGCATTCATATTCATTTGTTAAATCCACCATCACCTTTGATCTTTCCATCCCTCTCTTTAGGGGTGTTTGGGCTATGGCAATTCTAAATTCTTGATATTGGAAGGGTCTGTCACTAATATGGGGTAAGGAGATGAAACAATCTGATGTTCTGGAGAGGCTGGGCTAGGTTTCAGGACTTATTTGGACCAGGGACCCATCTGGAGGTTGTAGGTTTCTGGAAGGTTACTCTAGTGCCTGGAACCCTTGTGGAATCTTATATATTGCCCTAGGTGTTCTTTAGGATTGGCTGTAATGGTCCTGATTGGGGGTTGGCAGGTTGTGATAGGTAACAAGGTTTAATTGAAGCTTGCGTAAGAGCAACCTCCAGAGTAGCCTCTCAAATCTATTTGAACTCTCTGCCACTGATACTTTATTAGTTACACTTTGTTTCCCCCTTTTGGTCAGGATAGAATGGTTGATCCCACGGTACCAGCTTTGGATTCATCCCTGGGAGTCATCTCCCATGTCACAAAGGAGACTTTCACCCCTCGATGTCATGTCCCACGTAGGGGGAAGGCAATGATTTCACTTGCAGAGTTGGGCTTAGAGAGAGTGATGCCACATCTGAGCAACAAAAGAGGTCCTCCAGAAGTAACTTTTAGACATCCTATAGGTAGTCTAAGCTTCTGTGCTACCTACATAAGCTTCACAAGAGTAAGCCTCATGATCAAGGGTGTAGCCAATTGATTGGGTGTCACTAAAGTTTGACACAGTATCAGGGGATTCCCTGATGGTAAGGTTTAATAGTTCCATATTCTTCTCCCATCCCCCAGGAGACTTTGCCAATACTTTTTGATTATCTGCTTAATATACTCTAGGATGTATCCAGGCATTACAATAACCTATACAGGATTAAAGGACCTCTTTCTTATTCTGTGGCCCCTGTGTTTCAGTTGTTCAAATGAGCTATACAGATAGGTTGAATTAGATTATGCACAGCAGAAAATTTCAGTTCCAGACCAAATAAACCTTTCAAAGAGTATATGTGGTTCTAAAATATAGACACTGTCTTCTCTACCCCTGTATTCTGAATTACTTTAACCCCAACCTGTTCGGCTTCATTCTTATCTCTAAATATCAGGTTATATATATAAAACAGCCTCTCAAAATCCAGAAATAATAATCACCTCTCCGGTTTTTAATGTGTCTGCTCTAAAAGCTTACATTCTAGGCCCCTGTCTTCTTATAAGCATTTTCTAAAGGTGACCATACCACTGTTGTTATTTTGTTTCTGGCTTGTTTTGTCTCACCAGTGTCCCCCATGTTCATTCATATTGTTGCATGCCTCACAACTTTGTTCCTTTTTGTAGCAGCACAACCTTCATTCATAAGTATATACCATTGTTCGCCAATCTACTTCTCTGTCGGTGCATCCTTCAGCCACCTGCATTATTTGGGCATCATGTAGAGGGCCCAAAGTCCACAGTCCATCACCATTCTCAATTTTAGATAATTTCATTGTTCCCAAGAGACAGAAAACCAATAAACACACCCTCGCCAAATAGGAAATCTAAGCCTCCTCTTAGCTCTTGTCCCTCCCCCCATCATTTACCTCTGCTGTTCCGTGGTAGTGCTGATGGTTTCCTTTTGAACATAGCTCATAGCCTGCAATAGCAGTTTTCCCCCAGCACCCTGGACTTAAACACTCTTCTTTGCCTACTTTATAGCAAGGGGAAAGTGGGAGGAGAGCTGTAAGAGCCTCGTCCTAACCCCCTCCTATGAACCAGGGTGGGTTACCTAGTGTGTCTCAGTACACACAGATGTGCCTGAAAATGCAAAAGGCGGTGAGCACGTCGAAATGAAAACACTATGCTAAGTGAAATAAGGCAGGCACAAAAGGACAAATATATGATTCCACTTGCATGAACTATCTGGAGTAGGCAGATTCATCGAGACAGAAAGTAGATTAGAGGTTACCAGGGCTGGGGGAGGTTACTGATTAATGGGTAAAGAGTTTCTGTTTGGGGCGATGAAGACATTTCAGTAATGGATGGTGGTGATGGGAGCACAACATTGTGGATGTACTTAGCAGCACTGAATTAGATACTTGAAAATGGCAAAAAATGATTAATTTAAGGTTGTATACATGCTATAGAATAGAGCTGTACAACATAAAGAGTGAACCCTAATGTAAACTCGGGCGGACAGTTAATATAATTATAACAATAATGTTTCATTAGTTGTAACAAAGGTAGCATACTAATGCAAAAATGTTTATGAAAGGGGAAACCGTGTGTGGGGTGGTGGCTGGGAACATGGAACTCTGTAATTTCTGTGTGATTTTTCTGCAAACGTACTAGTACTCTAATTTTTAAAAAGGTTAAAATGACAGAGTTTATGCTATATAAATTATGTGCTACCACAATAAAAAGCATTTAAAAGGAGGTGTGGGTGAACAGATATAAAATACTCTGGACTTTTTATTACTGTTTTATTTGGGTCATTTCTGTAGGCAGAATCTCCCTGGGCCCTTGGTTGGGTCATGGGCCCTGAAACCATCTGTATGACCATTTTCCACGCTCCTCACCTCATCCTCCTGCAGCCTGGGTCAGCCTGTGCCACAGCCCACTCCCACGCTGGCTGCGCAGTCCCGGCGCCCACTGCTGGACTGACAAGTTCAGATGGAAGGAATTGAGTTCATACCAGCCCCACTGTCCCATCTGGCCCTTTCTTTCCCACCTCTTTTTTAGATTTATTAAGAATCTGCTTTGGACACCTTTCCCTTGCTGGTGTTTCAAAGGCCCTATTTTGTCTATGGAAATGTACGGCTTCTTGGCAAATTCAGCAACAGTAGAGGGTACTTATTTAATTTTACTAATACCATTGCTGTGAAAAAAAAAATCCTGGGTTTTAATTGCATGTCTTTATCAGTCATCACTGGAACACTGGAGAAAATCTTTTGGGGGCCTTCCCTATGGTAGGTCTCCCTGTGAGCGAGTTGGGGAGAAATGGGGGACCGAGAAGAAGGGAGGGATGGAGGAACCGCCTGCGGATGCAAAGCAGCTCCGAGACCGAGTGGGTGACAGCCCACCAGCCCCCTCGCTCAGCATCGGTCGATGCGTGGATCATGAGCCTTAATTTCCTGTGCTTTCCAAGGCGATGCTCCATCTCTGCACCTTTTTGTGTTACCTCCCTCAGTCCCCAATATGAGTCAGGACTACTGACGAGGATATTGCTGTCTGATACGAATCTGTGGACAGGTCACCACTGCTGGCTGCAGCTTTTTCCCCAAGGGTAAGAGGAAGTAGTATTTTTTAAATTAGCCTGGGAGGGAGCCAGCCAGGAGCTCTGAGATGGGAATGGGGAGGCTCAGTGCCCTGCTGAAGCATCCTGATAATTTCATGACAAGATCACATTCTCCTTTAGGGGAGTTACTGTTGTTTTAATAGGAGATAATGGTGTAACCTGACTATGTCATATAATTGTGTGTAAATTATATCCCAGCCCCATATAGATGAAGGCTGTTTCTCTGCTTCCAATTTTAAAGCTGTTTAGAGGGAATGCCAAATTGCAGGTTGAGCCCTAGTGCTCTCTGGCTAATAGCTAAAGGTGGGGAAGGAGAACTCAGAGAAACATTTGGGATTGTGTCTGTAATTAGTTTCATCTGAAGTTAAACTAATTTCTGTAGTCTGCAACATTGAAGAGTCTACACCTTTGTCCAGTGGGGAACTGTGGATGAATTCAGGCTCACGGAATTAGATGGGGGAGGGGCAGGGGGTGGGCAGCAGGCCTGGCACACTGTCTTGGCCGCTGGGTTCATTTTAAGCCCTTTTTGCATTTCTCCTCTTGGCTCGGGGATCTCTCTGGCCTGCTATTTTTTCATATTTACTTCAGAATCGAAAAGGACAGTCAGACTTGTTCTTTTCTCCCCTTTTCCCATTTGTGTGTTCCTGCTGGGAAGAATGAAGATGACACAGTCTTTAGTGAAGTTGCAAGGGGCATTGGTGAATAGACAGGGCAAGATTTTGACTCTCAGTTTTGTCACTTCCTGGTGCTGTGTGACTTTGGATGCATAACGTCTCTTAGCCTCGGTGTTTTTTATCCGTGAAAGGGAGGCTGAGACCTGTCCTAGATTTGGTGGGAGAACTGGATAAGGCAACTTGTGGAAAGGGCACAGAGAGGGCTCGGCCCAAAGAGGATCCAGAGTGAGGACAGAGAATTCTGTGCGGAAGGAGATTGATAAAAGGGCTTTTCAGTGGGAGAAGAGGTCCTTTCTCGTTGCTCAAAGCTTATTCGGTAGGGGCCCCTCCACGTGTAAACTCTGGCCACACTTTTATGATGGTTTTATTGGAGGAACTTAAACCCTTGTGCAACATTTGGGTTGCTTCTCCTGGATTGCTTTGTTCTCCTTACCTCTTCCCTTCCCAACATGTATCACCTTGCCCTTTCTTTAAAACTGGTGGTAAAATAGATAACATAAAATTTGCCATTTTAATCATATTTAAGTCTACAAATCAGCAGCATTAATTACATTCACAAAGTTGCTCAACCATCACCATTACCTGTTTCCAAAATTTCTCATCACCCTCCCCATACATAAACTCTATTCATTAAGCAGTAACTCCCCTTTCCCTTCTCCCCTCAGTCCCTGGTAACCTTTGATCTGTTTCCTGTCTCTATGAATTTGCCTGTTAAAGGTATTTCTTATGGGTGGAGTCATACCATATTTGTCCTTTAGTGTCTGGCTTCTTTCACCTAACATAAAGTTTTCAGGGTTCATCCAGGTTGCAGCATTTTTCAGAGCTTCATTTCTTTGTGGCTAAATAACATTCCGTTGTATGTATATACTACGTTTTGTTTAGCCATTCATTTGCTGACGGACACTTGGGTTGTTTCCATGTTTTTTGCCTCTGTGAACAATGCTGCCAAGAACAACCGCGTGCGGGTTTCAGTTCACTTCACCTTCTAAGGCTCTTGAATGGTGGGGATTTAAATGCTCGCTGTGTCCTTCCCTCCTTGGGAGGCAGATTTAGATGATACCCCTGTGGATGTGATGTCTTCTCTTCTCCTGTAACTGCTGGGGAGCGTCTGTGTGGACTTTGGCCCCAGTGTCACCAGAAAGTGGAAGGTCAAGCCAGCGGTGTCCTGGGCATGTCCGGAGTTGGCCTTTTCCCATATGTGACCTGACCCCATAACCGTCTGAAATGGGGAGATGCCCCGTGTCTGGCCCCTGTCCTGGTTTGGCATGCTGCTTGAGCTTTGCCGTTGGGGTCAGATGTGGTGGTGGTATATTGGTAGCAGTGGTGGCGATAGTGATAGTTTAGGGGCAGGAAGGAGGGATAGGAAAAATATACCTGAGGAAACAGGAATTTTCATGGGCAAGTCCCTTGGATGAAGCTCCCTGGGGAATGGGGCTTTGGGCTTTGGGCTTTGGGATTTCTGTGACCTAAGCCCTACAGAGAGCATCTTTAATGCCCAAAATAGGCTTCATTCTCAGAGTTCCCTGGGAGGATGGACATGTTGGCAGATATGTCTGCACATAGTTCATCCCAGATTTGAATGGTGAGCACTTTTGTTCTTCAGCCTCATTTGGTTGTGTGGTGTGATGGCTCGAGCCTTGTCTGGGGTCCAGGGAAGTTACTGCCTGCCTTACCTTTAGCTAACGTATTAAGTCATATTTCTCAGACTTGTTTTTTCCATCCATAAAATGGAGGTGACAGAGTGAGAGGTTTGCAAGATCCCATCCGGTGCGAATTCTGACATCTTTCATGAACTTTCTTTACCCTGGGATTCCCACAAATGAAGGAGCCTCTGTAAGTGAGCCTGTGTTCTTGGACTGTGAAGATGGCAATTTTTTCAGCAAGGGGAGTTTGAACTGTCTCTTCAGGAACATGATGATAGGAAAAGCTGACCTAATTTCTCTAGACTCAGTTAAAACCCTCCAGAGCCATTTCCTGCCTTTCCATGCATTTGTCAGGAGTAAGATTTTTTTTTTTTTTTTTTGGTTTTTGGTTTTCCTTGTGTGGTAACTACTATCTTCGGGTTAATGCTGTTGGAGCTAATTTCCTCCTTCACGCTCATTCTTAAAAGTAGTTTTCTCTCTTCTAATGCTCTCACTCTTACACACAGAAACGCACGTGTGCCATTTGCTTTATCCTATTTTAGAAAAATGCAACCAGTGATCTCAGATGAAATAGTCTTTTTAAAAGGGAATTTCAAAAATAAACGAAAAAATACCAGTTCTCTGGTTAGAGGCAGGAAGGTGGAGTGTTCTTCGCAGCTCTAGTTGGCAGTTGGCTTTGGCCAGTTCTTATGTGTAAACAGCAATTTCCAAAACTGGAATGGATGCTGGGGTTTTCTTTGTGGGGCCGGGAGTATGTGGAGAGCAACGCATATATTTAAACTACAGGTTTAGATGCTCAGCTTTGCTGCAGTGGTCCCTGAGAACTTGGCCACTCCCATTTCCCTGTCCACACACGCACACCACTCATATTGGCATGACACCCTAAACCAAAGAAGGGACACCAACTGGAGGAGGGGGCTGCCCCCAAGTGGTACAGGTCTCTAGGAGGGGGGATGGGGTAGGAGGGCTGGTGTCTCTAGCAGTGGAAAGCACTCACATCCAAATGGTTTTCTGCAGCCCTCCCCCCTACCAAAAACTCCATGCAGAGAAGGTAATTTGAGATTAACTTCCTAATGAATTTTGGTCTCAGCTTGCTCTGGAACAGATGGGTGGCTTTTTATCCTAGGTATTCGTGGCAGCCGAATCTGAGCATTTTGGTATACAGTGGCCAGCTTGCTATACCCTGGATGTTGAATCCTGTGCAATGTGAAGGGTGTGGGTTAGGGAACCATTATCCATAAGCCTAGAAGAGGAAGGAAGCACAGGTGGCTGGGGGCGGTGGAGGTAGGGGTGGGGAGGGTCAGTGGGTACCTTGTGCTGGTCACTTTTTCCACCCTCAGACAAGAAGGTTAAAATTATGGGGAAACTGGATGTTTCCTGGGGGCAAATAGAAGCTAGGACTCCAGGGCTGCAAGTAGACAGTTACTGCCAACACACACGTGGTGTGCACACATGCACATACACTACACACATATACGTCTTCCATTGTATTGATGGGAATTTGAGGACCCCCATTTCTTCCCTATGAGAAATTGGACGTAATGTCCCAGCCCCCAGCCCCCTGCTTGCCAAATTCCTCAGTAGCCATGGAGATGGAAGGGCAATGGGGAAAAGAATGTATGATTCTAGGGCCCTCTGCCTCTGCCTCACTGGAATGCAGCCCATCAAGCAGCCCACAGTCCATTTAGCAGTAAAGCTGTCCAGATTCCCAAAGTAAATCACTCCCATTTCCACCAGCACGCCCCTCGCTGGGGAGGTCACCATGCAGGGCCCCGTTGCCCTCCAGCTGTACCCTCCCCACCTGCGGCGGAGACAGGGTGAGCAGCTAACCAAGCGCTGCCCGTCTTCCCCCTAGCCTTTTCACGTTTGGAAGGTTTTGATTAAGCCAGTTTCCTTTCAGTGTTTGCTGAAGAGTGGGATCCATCACCGTATGTATCTGAGCTTGTTCCTGGGGAGGATGTTTTAGTTACTTGGACATTTCAGCGCCTGGAATTTTTCATCCTTCTTAGAAAATGTGTTTTAAAGGCTTTTTGGGGACCTGTGTAGATTTATCGCTGGGTGTCTGCCCCTGTGTTTAGGGCTCTGTCTAGGCAAGTTTACAGCTGTAGGGCAACTGGTGAGGGTGGAGAGTGTAAGAGGAGACCTTTTCCTTTAACAAGCTTCTGGGGAATGAACGTTCTGTTGACTTCTTTTATTTGGAATGAAGACGCATGTGTTGTTTAATTCTCTGGGTCCGTGTGAACATTTGGATTATAGATAGGGCCTGCTTTGTACCCACCCGGCTCTAAAAACATAAATGAGACCACAGGGTTCATTTTATAGAATGCCTCTCCCGAGTTTCTTTAAGTACAGAACTCCACGAGTGCATGCTTATGGATTACGTTAGTGTTTCTTTACAGATATTTAATTACTTGGCTGGGGTAGAAAAGGAATGAAAAATCTAAAATTAAACTCTTGGGAGTCTTTGCCAATCTGAAACCAAGTGGAAATGCAGGAAAGTGCTTTTGAAATTATAGTAGGAGAGAATAGGGGCAATAAGAGTTGATTTATCAGAGCTTTTTATATAAGGTGTCTTTTTGCTGCACATTTATTCTGAGCTTGAAGGATGAATTTAGTAACTCACTTTGGATTTAGTTACAGTGAACAGTTATTTAGCATCTACCAGGTGCCCTGCTAGACACTTTGGCATACGTTATTTAATTTAGTCCTAATAAGAGTCTTGTATGGTAGCCTAATTTATTATATCTCCATTTTATAGTGGATTAAATTCCACATTCTATTAGAATGTAAGCTCCAGCACCTAGCATTTAATATATCTGTTGAATGAATACATTAGGAAAGTTAGGTTAGCCAAATTTGGTGATTAGTGAGTGTAAGGAGAGATTTAAATCTGAAGAGGACCTGATGGCATTCTACCATGAAGGTGACCTTGATCCGCCTGGGGACACTTAAGGAATGAATGAGGGGGAAGGTGAACAGTAAGGAGGCAGGGTAAGATGCCCGCTAGTTGGTGAGAGGTCCTTAGAGCTCAGCAGGGCTGTGGGAGCTTCACAGAGTGTCCTCACGTACATTAGCTCATTCAATTCCCTGTACATCTGAAAAGGAGCGGGAGACGTCGAGCTGCAGCTTTAAACACCTCTGCACACGTCTGCATGTCTTGTAGGCAACAGGAGGTAGGCAGCGAGAAGGATGCAGAGTCTAGAATAGTGCCCTCTTCAGGCAGTGCCCTCTTCAGGCAGTGCAGGGAATCTGCAGCAAGGGCATTCCAGGTTGCTGGAAACCAGCTGCCACCATGGCATATGTCCCTGCTGGGAGCTGCTGGTCTGAAGCGTGAGCTCCCTGACGCCAGGGGCCCTTCCTCAGCCACGCCCTCCTCGCATGGATTCAGTAGCATTCAGGGTTAGGTGGGACCTGGGAGCTCTCTGGTCCAGAACTTCACACGATGAGTCCAGCCCAGAGATAACTCCAAAACTGGGTTTCCAGTGCCTTTTCCACTCCTCGGCACAGCCTGCCGGTCACCGCCAAACCCTGGGCATCCCTTGGCTGAGCAGTCCTGTCTGAGGTTATTTCGTTCACTTAGCCTGTGTGCGTGGTGAGCGTGGGCCAGGCAGCCATGTCACTGTCCTTAGGAATCCTCCATCGAGCTGTAAAAATACACATTTGACATTGTGCTTTTTTTGGTGTTTAACCAAACTGGTGAAACTGCACCTGATGGATTTTGTAATTTTTTTATTTTGACATTACAAACAACTCCATATAGCCAAAACTCAGACTTTGGAATAAGAGTTCTTTAAGTTCAGTCTCCTGCATATAAGGTTTTTGGTCCCTGTTCTGAATAGTGTATGCCATTGAGCTTCCTTCTTCCTTGGCTTTGAACTGGTAGAATTCTGAAGTGTGGTCACATTTGTTCACTTGTGCATCCACCAGACATTTAGTGTGAGCTTCTGTGCTCCTGACACTGTACTTGGCCTGGTGGAGGATTCCTAGGGCAATCAGGAGCTTGCCGACTGGGGCAGGTACAAAGAAAGACATGTTTGTCAGTAGCCCTAGCACGGGCGGTGAGGAGTGAGTGCTGTGAGAGGGAGATGGATGCAGCACTGTGGGCTTTTGGAAGAGGGAGGGATAGCTTCTGGCCAGAATGACTGTCTTGATAGTTTGAACTTTGGAGAGAAGGTAGTATTTAGTTGAGTCCTGGAGGATAGTTATTTGCCAGGGGGAGCTTCAGGAGTGGAGAGGCAATCTAGGGAGAAGGTCCTTTATGAACAAGGTGTGGAGACTTTGGGATTAGCCCGGCTTGACTAGAATATGGGGTGAACCGAGGTGAATCATGAGAAATCAAGAGGGCAAAGGGTGTTGGGGACAGAGCTCGGAAGGTTGTCCTTGGTTGCGAGGTCAGTGTCTGTCTTATTCCCAAACATAAACCGGCTCCTAGGGCAGCCTAGTGTGGACAGTCCATACATGCTTTTTAGTTACTTGTGAGTTTCTTGTTGAGTGTTCTTGGGACTACTTTTTTGGGCAGCAGGTTTTTATGCATTTAGTTCTGTTTTGCTCAAGCTTAGGTTTAAAAGAGCTTTGATGTATGACTTTCTTTCCTCTTTGTGCTGATACATCAGAATGAAGCTGGGTGTTATGGCGAAAGAGGCTCTGAAGTTCAGTGCACGGCTGTGTGAAACTCGAGTCTTTAGCCTGCAGCCTGAATGCCTGAAGATATCCAGAGCTACTATCTCTAGCATCCTTAGATTTCTAAAGAGCCTGCTCTGTGCAGCTTGAATATCTCTATAAAATTGCCTTCTTAGAAAAATATGGACAGTGGCTTGTTTCACCATCTTATCGAGTGCTACTTCAGATAACCTGGTTAACCCATGTACTTCCCTTGTCATTTCTTGCAGATGGTCACAAGAACAAAGAAAATATTTGTAGGCGGATTATCTGCGAACACAGTAGTGGAAGATGTAAAGCAATATTTCGAGCAGTTTGGCAAGGTAAGCGCTGCGTGGTGTTGGAGAGCGCAGGCCAGAAGCGTCCTGAGCAGTCTTTAGAATTGGCTGCCATCGTCCCTGCCTTTGCCACGGCTGCGTCCTTAAGTGCCTCATACTTGAACTGGGCCATCAGGATTTAAGTGAAATTCGTCAGGAGCTGAAATGGAAGCGTCTGGCTCGTGGTCCTCACGTTGCGCATGTGCCTGCAGGAGCAGACAGTGTGGTCTTTCAGTGAGGTTTTGCTGGCATTTGCCAGCCACGTGGATCCTGGGCTGGGTGCTGGCGGTGGAAGCGGCTGCTGAGGGGTGCGGGGCTGTGACTCATATGTGGCAGGGACTTCCAGGGAGGCTTCTAGGGGCTTGTGAGTTGGCAACAGGCTCCATTCTGGGTCTTTTTTTGGAAAATACATTGGGAAATGAGGCTCCCTAGGGCTTTTGCAGCTAAACCTTCCTTGTCTAATGCCCAAGGAGATGTGGGAAAGCTGCAGGGCCTGTACCTGTCAGCATTCTCCCACTTGAGTGTCTGAGAGACAGCAGTAAAATCATCCCCTGAGCTCTGCTGCTAGAATAGGCTGGGAGCAATATCACAGGCCCTAAGTCAGTCAGGAAACAGTGTCAGAGTCTTTGTGTATGTGACAGCCAGAGAGTGAGACAGACAGATAGACAAGGCAGGTAACCATGGGTGATGTACTTAATTCAGTTTCTTTCTGTGGGAAGACCGTGCCTTCGATAGTGGGTTCTGTCTGAAGGAGATACTCCCCCAGATGACTGTGTTGCCCCAAGGCTTAAGTGGGGTCACTTGTCAGGGGCTGGCTCTTTCTGGCGTTGTATGATGTCCTTCCTCTGGCTCCCGTGAAAAAGGCAGGTCCAAGTTGGCTGGCAGGTAAGTGGCTGAGCTGGTGCTACCCAGAGCCCTTCACTAACTGCATCTTCCATAGTTGGGGATGTTGTCCTAGGAGCCCAGGTGTTGTGCCTGCACAGATCTGGGACCTCCTTGCCGAAGGGCTGATGTGGCCCTTGCCAAAGGGCTGCCGTGCAACCTGTGGAGACACACGCCTGTTCTGAGCTCCTCACTCGTTTCTTCCTGTGGTTGCTTGCCGCAAGGGTGGTACAGAAAGGAGATGCTGCTCACTGGCTGTTTCTGAAGGTTCTGTGCTTTTTTAAAAATTGGTTTGCCCAGGGCAATGAACAGCTATGCCTTGTCTCTAGATATCTCTGTCTATGAGCTAGCTGTCAGGGGTTAGGGCCATGACCTTTATTTAGGCTTAAAATGGAGGCTTTCCTGCCTCTGGTGTTCATCAGATTTTGCATGGATGGGAGACCATGTAGCGAAGGGAAACCAGTCTTCCCAGCCCAGCCTTGCCTTTGGAATGGCACAGAGAAACAGAACTGATGGGACACACACACATACACATAAGTACATACGTGTATTTATTATGATTTATTATAGGAATTGGCTTATGCAACCATGGGGATTGGCAAGTCTGAAACCCCTAGTGCAGGCTGCAAGCTGTTCACTATGATGTAGGTGCTGATGAACTATCCAGGAGAAGCTGGCCGGCTGAAGAGAGAGATGAATTCTTCTTTCTGACCGCTGAAATCATCAGTGTGCCCTTTACGGCCTTCAGTAGATTGGATGAGACTTGTTGCTGAAGACAGTCTCCTTTACTGATAGTGGATGTAAGATGCAATCAACAGACTAACAATTTAAATACACAAAATACCATCACAGAATGAGTCAGGCCAGTGTTTGCCTGACCAAATAACTGGGCACCATCACTTGGCCAAAGTGATGCATGAACTTAACCATCACAGTCCACACCTTGTCACCTTGGCCCCCATATACATCTGCTCAAACCTACTTAATCTCCAAAGTAAAAACAATACCAGTCAAACATTATCCTAACAGAATTCAGCTATCCTACATAGAACCAGAAACACAGTAACCATTTCCCCAGTTGAAGATATAAGTCCTTGGCTGATATGCTTTCTTAAACTTGATATCCTGTAACTTTTAAATACTATGACGTAAAGTTAACACAAACTTATGTTATATGTTAAAGGGATAAAATAGTGAATAAAAAAATCTATTGCTTTATGTATCCATAGAGATGTATTCCTAACAAAACATGGAAAAAATACTTATAACCATCACAAGTCTTATTTTTGTAACTGGTCACGTGGCCATAGTATTTATAACTACTTCCACTAACCATCCCATATTCCTTTTACCCTTGGCAAGCACGTCATTTGTGTTTCTTGGCTTGGAAGTGGTGGTGACCCAAACCTTCATTCCTGAAGGTTCTGGGTCATTAGTAGTCTACCTTGATTGGATTATTGCAGTTTTCCATTGACTTTAATCATGGGGCGTGGTAGTACTGAGACACCCTAAGGAATCTCCTGTATTCTAAGCAAACTCTTCTTTACTTCCATTGTGTAGCAGCTGTGGTATTTCCCTTTGATAATTAGGATCAATCATCCCAGCCAATGTAATAATTCCCTTCTTTGCCTGTTGATTCAGAGGCACGAAGAGCACAAAGTGGCTGAGTGGCAGTCTTAACTTCCAATTGACTGGAATCGTTGTTGAGTCTCCTTGTGGAAGCATTCCTCCTTTTGAACTAAGACCTGTAGACCAGCAGAGCTTAAGATTGCAGGGAAAGGAAGCAAAAACTTTTCTAGGAGATCACAAGGGGTAATAGTGAATGATGCTACGCCCATTTCCACCCGTGAATCCTGGTTATGGGAAACATGGCACCAAAGAGTGATTATTGACATAGAGTATATTCAACCCCCTGGAGAATATTGCACCAGCCCTGCAAGGTATTGCTACCCAGTTACACCATAATTGAGTCTTCAAAAAGCTGTTTCACTGTTCTGTCAATCCCGATGCTTTAGGGTAGTGGGGAACATGGTAAGATCGGTGAATTATATGAGCACATGCCCATTCCAGTACTTCACCTGCTGTGAAGTGGGCTCCTTGATTAGAAGCAGTGCTGTGTGGAATACCATGATGGTGGATAAGGCATTCCATAAGTCCATGGATAGTAGTTGTTTTTTGTTTTGTTTTTTTTACATGGGCAGGCACCCGGAATCGAACCTGGGTCCTCTGGCATGGCAGGCAAGCATTCTTGCCTGCTGAGCCACCATGGCCCACCCTGGATAGTAGTTTTGACAGAAGCATTGTATGCAGGGAAGGCAAATCAGTATCTAGAATATGTATCTATTCCAGTAAGAATAAAATGCCTCCCCTTCCATGATAGAAGTGGTCCACTATAATCAACCTGCCACTAGATAGCAGGCTGATCGCCTTAGAGAATGATATCAGGGACTGAGCGTGGGTCTCTGCTGCTGACAAACTGGGCACTCAGCAGTGGCCATAGCCAGGTCAGTCTTGGTGGTTGAAGTCCATGTGGCTGAGTCCATGTGGTTATTGACATAGAATATATTCAGCCCCCTGGATAATATTGCACCAGCCCTGCAAGGTATTGCTACCCAGTTGTGCCATAATTGAGTCTTCAAAAAGCTATTTCACTATTCTGTCAATCCGGATGCTTTAGGGTAGTGAAGAACATGGTAAGATCAGTCCCTACCACTATGCCCACTTTGTTCATGAGCCCATTGGGCAATATCAAGAGTGGCTGAGGAAGAGGCTAAAGTATCCACAGAACAGGTCATCCTATCCACATGATTATTAAATTCTTCTGCTGAAGTCACTCTTGGGTAAGCATTCACATAGTGCACAAATATCTTCATGTTTTCCATCCATTCAGAAAAGTCTTTCTACCCATTTCTCCCCCAGACCCCTTTGTCACCAATTTTATGCTCATGTACCTTCCAAGTCCAGCTAACCTTTGGCCACAGCTCATGAATCACTATGCAAATGCAACTCTGGCCATTTCTCCTTCCAAGCAAAATGAACAACCAGATGCACTAGAAATTCTGCCCAGTGGGAGGGTTTCCCTTTACTACTGTCATTCAGGGATGTCCCAGAAAGGCCATAGTGCTGCAGCTGTCCACTTTCGGGTGGTACCTGTATATTGTACAGAATTGCCTGTAAACCAGGTCCAAGTTTTCTCTCCCTCAGTCAGCTGATTATAGGGGACTCCCCAAGAACCCATAGCTAGGGGTTGGGAAAGAGAAAGTAACGTGGCCAGACTGAAAGCCATGGGCATTTGGGCCACTTCCTTATGTAACTTACTTATGCTCGACCCTGATCTCATATATACTACTTTCATTTTTATGATGGAATGCTGCTGTGCACACCCAAATTTAAGGCTTGGTGGGTCAGGCAACAACCAGCTCATGATGGGCACCTCAGGTCTCATGGTAATTTGGTGGTCCATGCTGTCACCTGGGTCCTGCTAGCTCCAGATCCCCACATTGTATTTAAGCATGCAAGTTAAGAACAGCAGTTCCCGCAGTAATATCTGAATTAAAGAGTAGAGTGACTGTAGATATCTTCAGGGATGATGGAGCTAGTTTCACACATTTATTTCTCACGGTCCTGGTGAGAGGTATGTCCCCTGGATGTTCCTGGGGTCGGGGAGCAGGTCTTAACGTGATAAATCCACTCTGATATTCCAGTCTGTCTAAGCTTGTGGGTCCCCTCGTCTTTATTATACCAGAACAGTTCTGGCATTTGACTTCAGATAATTTCGGTCACCTTTTGGTCCATGCTTCAGTCAACCGCCTGAACAAACTATTAGAGCGCTTTCTAACCCCTCGAGCTGCAACATTGTATACAGAATCCCTATTTGGTGAGCCGGATCAGTAAATGCAGCTTGGTTCAATTTTATGTTTCTTCCACCATTTTCCCACACCCCTAATATCCATTCCCACACCTCTTCGTGGCCCACATTTTAGATTTCACCTTTCAAGACCTGTTGGGACTTCAGCCTAGTTATAAGTCTGGAAAAAAAGAGGGGTAGTTGTGGTGGGTCATGAGAGGAATTAACAGTGTCTTGCAAACCAGCTGCCTCAGGGCATTCCGTTAAGTTTCATCTGGTGAAACAGGGTTCATGTCTTAAAACAGAGATGTGAGGGCTCTTTCCTCAGGGGAGGCAGTTACAGGTTTAACAAGTACAACAGGGTAAATTTCTTCAGATGAAGGTAGGGATGACTGATTCCTCAGGGCAGACTGAAAGAGATATGGCTGATTCCACAGGGCACACCATTACCGATTTATCTGGCATAGAAGACTCAGCAGAATCTAGGGTTTCAATGTCCCCAACTTCAACATCAGCCCCTGTGTCACCATACAGATTTTCAGGATCCCATTTCTTCCTAGTCAAAGGTCTCACTTTCAACAGTCACCCTGCAATGTTGGGAATTCAATTTATGTTGCAATTCAGACACTTATCCAGTGAGACTCTTAGTCTGGTTTTCTGAAATCTCATTTGTGGCTACATGAAATAGGGTCTTTTCATGCACGTATTTGAAACTTTCATATCCTTCCTGTGGCAGTCGAGCTGGAAATTTGAAACCTTGAGCTCTCATCCCTTTCTTTAACAACTGTATTTGGGAACTGCCAGCCAACATCATTATATTTTTTAACCCCACAAAATTACTAAGGTACCAAATATACTGTCACCTGGAGCCTTGCCTCTTAGAAGCATTTTAGCAGCAGTATCCAGTGGTGACATTTTGTGTATCTCTATTGCCAGTTCATACCATGGTCTTTCGGTGTCCTCTTGATCATTGGAAATAGAGTCATTAGTATCTTTGAGTCTAATCAGATTAGAAAAGCAATTTCAAAAAACCCAAAATCAACTCTGAAATCCCATCCTTAAGATTCTGTTTCTCAAGAACCACTCTTGTTACCAAAATCTGTATTTGTCAAGGTTCTCCAGAAAAACAGAAATGACAGGATGTGTGTGTATGTAAATATGTATTTATATATATTTAAATATATAAACTTATATGTAGTTAAATATATATTTAAATATGTAAATATTATGAGATTTATTATAGGAATTGGCGCATGCAGCTATGCAGATTGGCAAGTCTGAGTTCCATAGGGCAGACCACAAGTTGGGAACTCCGATGAATGTTTTGATGAATACTCCAGGAGAATCTGATTGGCTGAAGAGAGAGAAATTCTTTTTTCCAACTGCTGAAATCATCAGTTCACCCTTTACGGCTTTCAGCAGATTGGCTGAGACTTCTCTCATTGCTGAAGGCAGTCTCCTTTGTTGACTGTAGGTATAGGCAGCCATAGCTGCAATCAACACACTAATGATTTAAATATACAAAATACCCTCACAGTAGCCAGTGTGTTTGCCTGACCAGAACTGGGCCCCATAATCCAGCCAAGTTGACACGTGAACTTAACCATCACAGGCACTTAGCTTGGTTTTGAAAGGTGCCTACCCCACTGCTCTTTCTGGCAAGGCCAGTGGAGGGCTGATTCATTTTGTCAGTGTTCTAAAGAGAAGCTAAGTGTGTTCATGACCATATATGTTACGGTGCTCAATACTAATATAAAATATTTAGGGAAATTTTGCTCCTCACCTAGCCCCACCCTGACTGGGAAGGGGGGTTAAAAATAATTAAATGAGGCAAGTCCAGTTTGCCTGAGGGAAGGCTCGGAAGTGTGAGCCCTCTCTGCTACTATTCTGTCTTTAAAACAAGGCTGGTAGTAGTGTTTGCAAACGTAAGGTGGGATTTCTTTTTCGAGCCATAACCTGCCTTGGAATCTCATGAGCCTATTTGTGGGTGTCGGGGAACTTGACGCTGCTCAAAAAGGCTGTTGGAGTATTCCAAACAGGCTTCTACTTGCCAATGCTTAGTACCTCTCTCCCTCCACATGCCCAGCCCTCTATTTTTTCTCTTAGTTTCTTCCTTTCCTTCTTCCTCCCTTCTTTTTTTTTCCTTTTTTCATTCACACATAATTTTTGACTCAGTGTGTCAGCAGCAAGGCTGTGGGGAGGCTCTTCAGGCTTTGGCCTTGCCCACATTGGCACCCATCACTGCCAGAGAACAGTTGTCCTTTTGTCTGGGAAGCAGTCACAGAGCATCTTGCTGAGTCTGAAGCTTCCTGGTTAATTTTGCAGCAGTGTTTGTAGATTCCTGCAGGATGTGCAAACTTATCAAGTATTTTATTCAAGCACTAAGGAAGCTTTTGAATGTATCAAACCATAATACTCTCTGTACTCATGCTTAGTAGCTTATTTCACACATATGCTCTGTGTATTGTCTGGTTCCGTCTTCAGAATAGCTTATTTCTCATTTGGCTGGTGGCTAGTGTTACATTTGTGTCCCCTTGTGTGGGCCCTGTCACCTTGCAGGATTATGTACAACATCTGGATCCAGAATGATCGAAGTAAGGGAGACTCTGCTGTAGGCCTTTGGGGCAATGAATAAATCTAGCAGCTACAAAAAAAGGGTAACAACAGATCATTAATAAACTGACTCTGCCCTTCAGTAGTTCAGGTTCTGGGTGAAGGAAACAAACACACACACTTACATGAACTATACTGACCTGCATGCACACACCTGCATACATACCTTCCTGACTGTGTGGGGTTGTTTTGAGCCATCTTCAAAACAGCTTCAAATTAGGGAAGTGTAAATGTATTACTTCTGGATAGTGGGTTGCCGTAATCATAGGAATCTATTGGCTCATAGTTTCAGAGACTAGAAAGCTTACTTATTCCTAGGATTGGAATCTTCTGACTGCCCAGCAGTCTTGGGGTTTCTTGGCTTTTCCATCACATGTCCATTCACATGATTGCCTCTTCTCCTTTCTCTCCCAGGTTCTGTTGACTTCTAGCTTCTGGCTGCTTCCCATGGCCTTACCTTCCATGTCCACCTTTCTTTGCCTGAAAGGATTCAGCCATATTGGATTAAGTTTGGGCATAACTAATAGCATCTTCAAAGATGCCGTTTATAAATGGGTTCACATCCCCAGGACCAGGGATTGGGACCTAAACATGCCTTCTGTTGGGGACATAATTCAATCCCCAAAAGATAACTAGACCATTTAATTATATTATCTCATTTCTTTCTTCTCTGGGAGGCTGGTGGTGGAATTCTCCATTTTGTAGATTGTCAAATGGAGTCTTATTGGAATTGAATCTTTGATTCTAGGTCACAACCCCCAAAAACATACAGCTGGGAGCAGACTTTCCCTCCAAGCTTATCTGATAACAGTCTGAACTCTGGGTCTGCTTCCAATGACCAATCCAGAGGTTGGACTTCAGGTGGGGAATATGCTAAGTAGAAAAGAGATTATGTTCCTTCAGGTTCCTTCAGTGGTGGGACCCTGGATGTTCATTGGCCTCACTTCATCCACATAGCAGTGCTGTGCTCTTTTGTTTCTTCAAGCCTGTTTGACCGAGATGCACACTGAGAGGCTCAGCAGAGTTCACCTAGATAAAACAGCATAAAGTTAGAATTCATTCCCTACCTCTTTTCCTCCAAGTGTCGAACTTTCCAGCCCTCCTTGGCCTCTTTTTAGACTTCTCCCTCCTTCCCTTCCTGTCTGAAGCTTCTTCAACTGTTTATTTGAGGTAGCAATCAAAATGGGTGAGACTGCGATCAAGGAGCTGAGCTAAGGGAGTTTAAATACGTCATTACTTTAACTGTAGTGGGCACAGAATGACATACCGAGTAGCTTTAAGTAACTGAAATTGGAGGCTTGTAAATGGTTTTGTGCTTTTCACCCACCTTTTCTCCAAAAGGTTTGCCTCCCAGGTTGGAAATGTCATTACTTGTTTTTATTTAAAATGAGGTCATTTGTGTTGGGACTCTGCTAACTTGAGATGGCCCTCTCCCCGTTTTGTGGCTGCTCTGGTGCTGTCATTGGAAAAGGGGAAAATAGGTGTTCTATACCATGGGTTGAGGGTCCACCCCACAGGGACACCTTGACAAGCCATTGCATTCCCAGTTTTAGTTTTTCATCTGGGGGAAGCGGTTGGACTATGTCAGGTGTTGGAAAACTTGTAAAGGGCCAGATAGTAAGTATTTTCAGCCTTGAGTACCGTATGGTCTCTGTCGCAACTAGTTGATATTGCTGTTGTATCACAAAAGCAGGCGCAGACAACATTTAAACAAATAGTCATGGCTGTGTTCCAAATAAAGCTTTATTTACAGAAACAAGTGGTGAACCAGATTTGGTCTATGAACTATAGTCTGCTGACCCCTGGACTAGATTATTCCTATTTTGGGTTTCAAACTTGAAAATTCAGTAATTTAGGAAGTATTTAAATGATAGGTAAATTGAATGATAGCTAGTAATCTCATGTATCTTTAGATGATGACCAAAACAAGATCTAATCAATAGTAATGAGCATGATAGAATAAACAAAAAAGTCTTAACCATGATAGAGTTACTTTCTGGATTTTGAGGTACAGTGACAGTGAAAGATTCTTTATTTGGGAAAAGCCACTATTTATAAACTGGACTCTTCATTCTATGAGCAAGACCCAGAAAAACCACAGCGTGCTTCTGACTCCCTATTGCATGTGCTAGGTCGAACCTAATCAAGACTCAGAATTTGTGAGATTCGGCTTTTACTCTGAAGACAATTTTACTATGTGCTGATGTTTTTGAATTAGAGCTCCATGTGCTTCGTGCTACTCTTTTAATGCTATTTTAAAAATTTGCTTCCCAAGGATGTCAAGTGGGGTAGGTGGCATATATATATTAGGTAGATAAAGAAACTGATGTTCAGAATCTAGCTAAAAGTGATTTGTCCCACATCACACAGCCCCGGCCTGGTTGTGCCCAGAGTCACTCAGTTTTGCACAACATACCCTCGCCTCTTTTCACTGTTTATTAAACTTCTCATCTTACCACCAAGCAGCCCCTTACTCAGATGGAGCAAGTTTTGTTCATCTGTCATAAATATCGAAACAGAGTAATTTATTTTATGGCCCCAGGGTTCTTCGTGGACGTTATCTGTGCTGTGCTTGTGGGTCCGTATGCACAGCATGATATATGTAGGCCATTCCAAAAGATGGCCCGTGAACGCTGCCCTGGTAGGCTCCTACAGACCCGGACGGTGCAGCGACCTGGTCTCCACATTCTCCCGCGCAGCCATCAGAGCAGCCCTGCTTAGTAATTAAAATGCAGGGGGATCAAAGAAACTCCAGGTACACGGGTTTCCTCTTTCTCCCATTTAGGCCCCTCCTTCAAGTGCCGGTTTCTTAAATTCTCACTTATAGGATTTTGGAGATCAAAAAGAGGCCTTTAAACTAAATGAATCCTCTGCTGCGTCCCGAATGGAGCAGTCCTGCACCTTTCAGCCGTTCGCCACGGCGATGAGGCTGCTCGGGGCCGCGTGCGCAGGTGATTCTCACTTTTATAGAACTCCTGTGATAGCCAAGCGGCCGTGTTTGGAGGCTCCCAATTATACTTCACATGGCGAACTGTGTAATTAGTTTGGAAGACTTATGCTTAGTCATTGGTTTATCCTAATCGGCTTTGGCTTTTCCCAACAACAAAGTGAGCTTATTTTCCTAAGCTGAAACAACTCTGCACCCTTTGTTCCTGCCTTTTATTGTCTCAATCCTTTCATTCTGTTTTACTGCCAGAGTTCTGTTTCATTAGGCCTACAAGTCATTTCCAATTCAGTGGGCTGCTACAATCCGTCCTTTATCTCTCCGCTGCCCTGGTTCCCATGTCCTTCTGGGCCAGTGCCCGAGTTTGTGGTAGGACCTGAGTGCTTTAACCCCTTCCTGGGCCAGGTCCTCATTGTGGCGGATGGGAAGAAAAGGATTGGCAGGAAAGGGTTTGGCAAGTTACAGCTCTTAAGGTCCCATCAAAGGGGAGCTCTGTGGAAATGAGGTGAAAAAGGTCCTTCAAGCTCTTTGTGGTGAATTTTTGGGTTGTGTGTGGGCCCAGAAGCGTTAACTTGAGGCTGGAAAGCTTTCTGGGGTGGGTGTGGGAGCGGGGTGGGGGGGGGGGGGAAGAAAACAGGAATGAATCTCCTCTCTAATATAGTGAGATCTCATTTTTTCCATGCGTGAGGGGGACCGTCGGGGAGCACACTGAGAAGTGTTTTACACCTATTATTTTCTAGCTCCAGGTTTCATGTGCAGGTGCGATTACGCGTCCACTGCCGCTGCTCAGATCCTCCTTTTGATACTGTGTGTGTGAGGAGAGCAATGCCGAGGAAAAGAAATATTCTAAAGCCTTTGAAATTTGAAAGGCAAGAGATTTGTGGGAAAACAAATAAGCCCGTCAGCATACTCGTGAGGACGGGCTGTGATCCGGAGGTAAAATTTCATCACGTCCACACGTGTGTTGGAGATAAACGGGGCTCTGTGCACCGTGGGGTTCCCTCAGATGCGGTCTGGGAAACAAAAGCCCTGCCTGTGCTCTGTGGGCACGGGGTCCCTGTGGGACGTTCTGAAGCGGTGTGTGCAGGCCGGGTCACTGGAGAGTGGCCAGCCGGCCGAGCCTCGGGTCCCTCTGACCATCCGAGCTGTGACTGAGGCCCTCCCGACCGGGAAGGGCTCTTGGCCCTCCCCTCCCCGTCAGCCTCGCTGAAGGCGACTTTTGTGTTTAAATTTTCTTCCTACAATAGCGCCGAACAAGGCCGACACTGTCCCCCTGTTTTATTAATTCTCTGTCTGGTTTGTGTCAGTCTCTCCCTTCGGAAGTGTGTCATAGGGAGGAGGGGATTTTACTTGCCCCCTGACCTTGGCAGGGATGCTCGGTGAGAAACGTCACAGTGGGAGGATGGAAAGACCTGCCCGCCCCGCCCGGAGGCCAGGTGGCTGCAAGCAAACAAGCAATTCCCACAAGTAATGTGATCCTTGGGGCTTCAGGTCCACCCTCCTGCCCGACAACTTTCTGTTTTCCTGTTGAATTTTTCCTCCGTAGACTGACTTTGTGCTCCAGCCAGTGCAGGGAATGAGGTTCAAGTTAGAAATAGATTTATTCGGGGTTCCCACTTTACTTCTCCTAAATCCTCTTTTTTTTCCATTTCTTTCTTTAAAAAGGAGCTCCTAAAATAAATAGTGGGTTTCTAGGAAAACTTCCCACTTCCCTTTTCTTGTATAAAATATAGCCAGCTGTTGTTATGTTTAGGCAAATGCATCAGATGTTATTATTGTCCCGTGAATAGTATTTTAAAATGTAGAAATAAAAAAATAGATTACATGTTGGGGAAAATTTGAGACTATGCTAAGCA
Organism: Tamandua tetradactyla; assembly: GCF_023851605.1. Classification (NCBI taxonomy): domain Eukaryota; kingdom Metazoa; phylum Chordata; class Mammalia; order Pilosa; family Myrmecophagidae; genus Tamandua; species Tamandua tetradactyla. The sequence continues at coordinate 38,411,349 of NC_135332.1, forward strand.
GAAGATGTCTTCATAGACGTAGTAGGTAGAGTAAGGAGGCCTAAACTTTCTGGCTTCACTGGTCATGTTTCCCAAGTGTGGTTGAGCTTTATTTGATTTTTCTGCTGCACCAAGAGAAGGACGGGCAGGGCAAGGGAGCTTATGGCCACGAAAGAGTTAAAGACCCGGGGAAGGGGCATTGAGCACTCCCTCCAGCTCACCTTCCCAGAGTCCTCCTGCAGGCCTCTGAAGAAGTCGTGTACAATGGAGCTGTTAGCATGAGAAAGAAAGCTTTCTCTCCCTGGATGTAGTTCAGTGGGAACTGAAAGTATACTAGAAATCCTGGTTTAGGCTTGTGCCAGTGGGTGCAAGGAGTGGTTCTTATGGAAGAGAAAGCTCAGTTCATTTTGACTTGGCATAGAAATTGAATTCCATTGTTTCCTGGAGTGAACATTGATATGTAGATTCTGCCCACCCCCCACTCCGTCAATAGGACACCCCATTACATGGGTCTTGTATGCTTTTCTTTCTTTTTTTTCTTTTTCTTCTTTTGTCCTCTTAGAATTAGTCTCTCTGTAGAAAGGCCGGATTTTTGTCAAGTCACCACCCTCTAAATTTTTACAACTCTGTACATTCAGACTTGGTATTTGTGAATTAACTCAAAGTGGGCTGTCCAGATCTGTACTTTATTTATATTTGAAGCCTTAATGGTGAGAGCCTCAGAGAAATGTTAATATTCAGGAAGAGGCAGAATGGTTGGGTTTCTGATTGTTGCTAACCTCACAACTGCCTTTAAAACCAATCATGAGGCACACGGCTGATATTTAATAGCTTTTAGCTTATTATTTTTCTTCTCCTCCTCTTTCTTTTCTATCCAGGTTGACCTGGGTGTACTTGAGCGGAAATGAAGTCATCCACATGCTGAATTAGAATAATCACAGGCTTCTAAGAATGAAATGGAAGCACAGATTAAATGGTGGAGGGAAAGCCAGCATTAATAAGCACCGGGAAAACTTTGCATAAAATAAGTAGGAGATGTGATAGATTGGATTTGTATATGCTGCTTACATTTTTCTCCATTTCATGTTATCTTCCTTGAGTTGAGTTCCCAGCAAAGTAGGATTTGATTGCCTTAAGTTCACATCCTTTCTGCAGTTGAGGCAATGGATGGATGGTCTTAATGAGACATTTCTATGACCAGGATGTTTCCAGGATGCAGGAATCTGGGTCGAGGGATGGCTACCAGGAAATATTGATGATTACTTGTTGCAAGTGCTGGGTGGGGTGGGAGATAACACATAGCAGACAAAGTTAATAAATATTATTGACATTAACTGGGAGAAGAAACAAGGCAGGATAAAGGAATGGTAACCAACTGTCCCGGCTTCCAGGGTCTTGAGACTTGCAAACCAAAACAAGTTGGCTACCTCTAAAAAAGGAGAAGGGGGCAAGTCCACACACTTGGTGTGAAACTCCGAAAGGGATGAAACCTTCCTTGACCACCTCCAGGGAGATTAAAATATTCCTTCCTGTGTGTCCTGGAACACTTACTTCATACCTATTTACAGTCTGCCTTTTCTGATTTAACTCAGCAGCTGGGAGCAGGAGCAATGCAGGACCTGCGGGCGTACAGGTCAGGAAGTGTTGACGGAGCAAGTGATTGGAGGAAGGCAGGATGGAGAGACCTGTGACTCTGCCCGCTGCCCCCCCACCCCCCAGGCCAAGGAGTATAGGACCTCTTTGGGCTCCCACTTAGGAATTATTTCTCTGCCTCTTAAAAATAAAAAATTTTGCCCTGGTGTAGCGAAAAGTGAGCTTCTTTAGTTAAAGAGTGAAATAAAGATTTAATTAGATTTTAAATCCCAGCAGAGTGGTTTGTTTCCAAGAAGTTGTTTTTAGGTGGTCTGCCGGAGAAGATGCAGTTTGTGGAGGTGGATTAGTTCTAAATTAGTTTGGTGTTGAGGTCCCCAATGGTCTTTTATAATTGGGGGCAGAGGCAGATAATTTTCAGACTTGCTTATTGTTTGTATTTGCAAAAACAATTTAAGGTGCTTTTCACTTAAGGAAACATAAATGAGATTACGAAATGATCAGAGATAGGCTTCCTGATCATATTCTCAGCTTTCTAATGCAGTGGCAGCAGGGCGGTGAGCATCGGGGAGATAAAGTACTGAGATAGTGTACAAGACCAAGGGAGCTTATAGATTCTCTGATAGGGAGAAAAAAGCATTTTTGATTTTTATCTTTCAAAAGACCACCCCATTTCCTTTGTCAACAGACCTGTTTTAGTAGCAAAAAGGATTTATTGATGTCACAGCTCTCCCTTCGAACTCATTTGGCATCCATGTTCAGATTCAGGGATTCCTGTTTGCCCGACCCTTTCCTGGGTTGTTTGTCTTGTAATTCTCCCAGCAAACCAAAGAGGTAGGTTGGATCATCCATATTTTAAAGTTAGGGAAGGAAAGCTGAGAGAGCTTAAATGACTTGCTCGATGTCCTTTAGCCACATGACAGTAGGCCCCAAGTGCGATTGTGACCTGGTGAGGGTGGGTCTGCTGTCCACATGAACTGCTGGCAGGGAGCCTCCTCCCGGGGTGTACTGGGTGCGTGTCCAGCGGATTTGGGGTGTGACTTTTTCCAGGGGTGTGACTTTTACTTGATAGTTGTTTGTTTAAACAAATAATATGACATAGAATGCAAAATTTGCATAGTTTCATTTTGATAAACCATGAGACTTCAAGGCATTTCAGCGTGGTAACTGGCTGCAACAATCTTGGGTAGAATAGTTGAGAATCACTGTTGTTTAGCACAGGAGTTGGCACTTTTTCTGTGAAGGGCCAGATAATAACCATTTTCGGCTCTGCGGGCCAGATGGTCACAACTACTCATCTCTGCCATTACAGGATGACAACAGCCAGAATGGATATGCAAATGAATGGGCGTGGCTGCAGGCCAATAGGGCTTGATTTGCAAAACCCAGAGGCTGCCCTTTTTGACCAGAAGACCATAGTTTGCAGACATCTCCTGGTTCAGCCTATTGCTTGGTAATAAGGGCATTCAGATCAATGAGGTCTGGCTTCAAATCCAACTCATCTACTTACTAATTCTGTAACCTTGGGCAGGTCATTTAAACTCTTTCTCTCTCAGTTCTTTATCTGCAAAAAGGTAATGGTGATACCACATAGGATTGTTATGAGGATTAAATGAACTTGTGCATACCAAGTCTTTAGCATCCTACTGGAAACAGAGTTCATGCTTCATAATAGTTAGCTGCTGTTGCTGGTTTTTGACCCCCTGAGATGCAGGTTTGGCCTGTGGAGTTCCCTCTCTAGTCCTGTCCAGCAGTAGCCCTGCCAGTGAAAGGGCTCCTTCTTCATATACACACCACACACATGCGCTCCACAAACACACCACAGGGTCTTCCACCCGGGAGTGATACAAATTAAAAAGACCTTCCTGGGTCCTCACGATGAGATGAAAATTCAGTTTTCTGTCACCTCCAATGGGATGCACCTTGCGTTAAATTCAGCTACCCTGGTACTTCCAGTTTGTGGAATTGACCTCCCATTCACTCTGGCTTTGACGGAAAAAGTTATACTGATCCGGATTGAAAGAGAATTCCTTTTTTTTTTTATCCTAGGGGATGCCATCTGGGAAATCATCCTAATATCATTTAGCTGATGCTTGTTAATATTTATGTGTGTGTAAGATCTTTTCACATCCTCATTTAACTTTTCCTTCTTTTTCTTTTACCATGATTCCAATAAACTTGGTTTTCTGGCTTTTGAATTTATAGTAAATATTAAAGGGTGGAATGATGCTAATAAACTCAGTGCAAAGGAGGAGGGAGAAAAACCTATAAAAACAAAGCTTTCAGTGTTAAAAAACATCACCTTGTAGGACCATTTAATGCAGGGAAACATCCGTCCTTCTTCATTAGGTCCAGAAGGCATTGTCTACAGCCTTTGTTCCTTTGTTTATTGATTCTCTCTGTTGATCTTGATTATCTTCTGAATGCTAGGCACTGTGCTAGGAGCTAAGGGCATATCCAGTGAGTGAACAGGCAAGATCCCTGCCTACATGTAGCTTAAGTTTTAGATAGGATGGGGTGCCGGAGGGGAGTACCAGCCGAGAACAAGCAAGTAAACAGTAGGAATCATTACAAATTGTGTCAAAAAGAAAGTGAACAAGGAGCCAAGAGGAACCCATCATGGGTATACAAAAAAGGGAACCATAACTTACTGGAAAAAACTTAATTATGTCTAGCCTCTTTACCTCCACTAGATTATATATTCCACCAAGGAGGGGCTGGATCTGCAGTTACTCACCATGTAAGGTAGCACTAACACTGGCCCAGTGCCTGGGCTCTAGTAAGTGCTCAGTAAATAAGTGACAGAATGAATAAATCTGGATCGGACGAGTAGGGCTGTGTCAGGCTGTCACTGGAGAAAGATTTTCAAATGATAACATTATGATTTATCATTTTACACATTGTACTTTAAGAGAAGACATTGGATTATCTGGAATATTGTTTTATGTGGAACCCATTATTCCCTGTAGCCCAGAATAAGTGAGTTTTTCCTACCCTACAGTAAAAACTGAATAGCTACTGGAGATTAATAGCTAAGGGAGGGTCTCGACAGCGTGGAGCTCATCAGCAAGGAGCAGGGCTTGCATAGAGGGTAGACACACGTAGCTGCCCAGAGGAGGAAAGAGTAACAAAGGGGAAACCTCGTATATATGCTTTTCATCTTTAATCTTCTCGCCTGCTCTGCTTTCTGCCTTTGAGGCTAAGAAAAGCAGTGGGCCTGCTGAGTGTGAGGAGTCAGTCGAGTAGGGCCAGTGGTTGTTGGAAGCAAGTGGGAGAATTCACAAGTCTAAGCTAATAGATGCCATGGGTCTCCCTTCGGTCAGGGGACTAGGTGGGCGCTGAGGGGCAGATTCTTCTTCTTTCTTGCCATTTGTGATCAGCAGGCTGGGGAGTGAAGACAGGTCCAACCACATGAAGCCAAAGCACAAACATCTCTGTGGTCGAGGAACCAGGCTATGGGGCAGGAAGAACTTGTTTGTGGGTACATTTTTTCCTTCGAGAGAACGGAGGAAGGGACATTACTGACATTTATTGTCAGGCTCTTAGAAGTTGGCTGAATTATGTGTAAGTTAAACGATGATGAACTTTGGATTTAGGAAGAGCTGAATTCAAATCCAGATGCCACCACTTATGACCTTGGGCTGGCGACTTAAGTGTCCCAAGCCTCTGAGCCTGTCAAGTGAGAATAATACTTTCATTAATGGGGGTTGTAAGGATTAAAAGAAACAGGTTTGCCCAGTTGTCAGGCACTGGGTGCTCAGTGATAGTCTGCCCTCCGTACTTACCCTCTCTTGCTCTTACACATACACATAGTGTCTCTGAAGTCCCAAACTTCTGTCTTCCCCAGGTCACCTCTCTCCTGTAAACGCAGCACCTTAATCTGCACCGTGCACTTCTTATGTGCCAAATGGATGGTTGGGTTTTTAAGGGACTAGTCCTTAACCCCTCCCTGGCTCTGCTGCCTGTGTGCATAACCATCAGCTCTAAGACAAATTCTGAGCCACAGAAGTTCCGCATCTAAGATCCTGCTAGATTTAACCCAGCTGGAGCTTCTGGAGGGGGAGGCCAATGGGAAGATTTGGCTTTTTTTTTTTTCCTCTTATGCTAATGAAGTGAATATGGCAAAGAGTCACAATATTTTCTTTCCAAGCAAAGAAATATTGTAGTAGGAGAAACAGCATGCAGGGAAGCAAATGTGATCTTACTGGATTCTCTCAAGGGAGGAATAGGACAAATTGTCAGCTTCTGTTGAGAAGATAATGCTCTCAGTATGATAAATGCCAAGTTTCTATTGAAAACCACCATCTTAATGGTGGCAGCCCCGAGTACTCGGTGCACGCCTGGCAGCAGAGGCCGCCGGCACAGGAAAGCAGTTATTTATAGGGGGTTGGTTGTTTTGCAATGAGAAATCAGTGTAAAGCAAATGAGTCCGCGCATTAAAAGCGTTCTTTTAAGGCAACTTTATAGAGCTAACTGGAGAGCTCCAGCACAGCCGGCACTTAAAACACACCTATGGGGAAACTTCCACCCTCAATAAATATTTCTTGCATATGACTCAGATTAAAGGAGCACAGGGGCCTGGAAAGCAGCCTAAAATAATTTTCCCTCCCATAGGAAGCAGCCACTGTAATTCACTTGCAAGTATTTCTAAAGGCCCGTTCTGATAGAATTGCTGCCTTCTCATGGACTGGGATTTTTTGAATACTGTCTGTTTGGAACATCCCTTCTCGACAAGGTCATGTCTGGTCATGTTTTATTGAAGGCTTTTCCTTTGAAGAGCTTTTCAGTTGTAGTTGCCTTTTTGGGTGTGCTTTCTGCTGACTCCTTCTAGCTTCTTCAGTGTGGCTGGTTTGTCTCATGGGCTTGAGCCCTGGAAGACCCTCAGGTCAGGTCAGGGGTGGTTTCAGGACAGTGCATCCTACAGCTCTAAGGATGCTGGGCCATCAGGACCCTGGCTGGGTGGGGCACTGTGGGGGCACTCAAGGAGGAAAGAAAGCAGCCTCTCTCAGCTGTTGTTGTAAGGCCCTGAGGCTGTTACGTTTGTCCTGCGGTGCATCCATTCAGCTACCCAGTGTTTGAATTCCTGCTCGGAGTTAGGCACCTTCCGGGGACCACCGCTGTATCCTGAGGTGGGTGGGGCAAGTCTCCCTCTCTCCTTCCTCCACATGCCAACACCATTACTCTGACAGGACCCAAAATAAATGTCTGTCAAGCACTTTTTCCGATTCAACACTCAGGTTGGCCCTGTGACAAATGAAGATGCTACCTGCCTGCAGAGGCTGTCGTGAGGAATAAATGAGATAGCAGATTTGCACGGGGGCTGGCACGGAGGAGGGGCACAAACAGCAACCGCCACCCGCATCACCACCTGTGAGGATGGTCGGCGGGCTACTCGCTTCCCCCTCACTGTCGTCCTGTTTCCTGATGTCTCCACTCCTCAGCTGCCTTCCCATTGCAGGTGGGGAACCTGCCTCTCTCAGCCCTCGGACCCTGCCTGCACCCTCTTTGGAAAGAACCAAATGGAAATTGTCCATTTGAATAGTGACTTTGTCTTCACTGGGAGGGAGGAGAGCACAGCTCAGATTGGATACCTCCATTCTCCTTGCCCAAATGTGTTAGCTGCTGAGGATGTGTCCCAGGATTTTCAAGACTCTCCCCTTCTTGCCATGTTCAGAATTTTCTTTCTGAGATTGTACAACTCACCCCCACCCAGAAACTGCAGCCAGGTTCTTTAGTTGGTTTCTTTGTCTCTGGCAGGGATGGAGGACACTATCTTTTTGGTGCCCGAGAGCCTCAGGGGACATTGATTCTGCCCCATCGGTGCCTCCCAGCTGCATTTAACCTGGGCTCTGCCAGTGAGGGGGTCTGGCAGCCCTAGGGAATTGACAAAGATAACTCCTCAGATGCCCCTAGGACAAAATGACAGTTGAAGTCAGTGGTTTTCTGCTAAACCCATAACTTCTAATCACTGGAGTGGAAGTTTGTGTAGAGTTCCAAATCAAATGTGTTACTTCTAGATAGCTTTTTTTAAAAAAAGGAAACAAAAAGAAATCTCACTTATTTTTACGTGTTGGGTCCTCCCAGTCTCTAGGGATCATTGTCACACTCTCTCAGAAGTGGCACATTCGTACTCATGATCTCTTTCCTAGCACCATGTTCCTGTGAACCAGCGGTTGGCCAGCTTTGTCTAGAAAGGGCCAGATAACAAATATTTTCGACTCTTTGGGCCCGAACTATTCAGTCCAGCTGTTGTAGCATGAAACGAATGAGTGTTGCAGTGTTCCAATAAGACTTCGTTTACGAAGGCAGGCAATGGGCTGGATTTGGCCTGTGGGCTGTAATTGGCTGACACCTGCTATAAGCATTCCCAGCTTCCAGCTTCAGCCTCAGGAAAAAATGATTTCACCTCTCTGTGTACTGTGTGGAGTTTCAGGGTCAGCATAAACTTATTTGGGGGGTAGGTAGAATTGTTTGGAGTAATAGTCCTTTAATGTAGACATACATCAAAAAGAGGCATCAGAAAGTGTCTGATGCTATCCTTCTGTTCCATTTGGAAAACTCATAGCAAGTAGCTGCAAATAGGAGGTTGACCGGAGAGAATAGAGCAGATCTAAGACCTTGCCAGTGGCTCCAGGGATGTCGCTGTGGACGGGCGAGGGTCAATCCTGTGGTCTGACTTCTTCTTGGGCCACATGGTTCTGCTGCTCGGTGACAGGTGCCCTGCTGGGCTGTGGGACCCACAAGCTAGAGGGACTCTCTCCCCATGAATGGTGTGGAAAGGCTTGCCTGCCATTCAGGCCCCACTTGTCCGGCCACATTCCTGAACCTGGAAGGCCAAGGCAGAAACTTTCTTGCAGCTTCATACAGAGGCTTCTTACTCTGATCACTCATACCTGGGAGCTCAGAATTTGCTAAAAGTCATTTTTCTAAAAGTAGAGGAAATTGGATTCACATAGATTAATTTGAACTTCTCAGAGCTTTAAAAACCCAATAACATTGATGTGTTGTGGAAATTAACACGTGGGAATTTTTATTTAAAACCTTTTTTGAAATTTCAGCTAAACATTCTAAACACTGAACACACTAAAAACAGCTATATATTTGTACTTGAAAAGCTCAATTTGATGCAAGCTGCTTATTTCTCCATTGTGATCACATGAGCTGAGGTTCTTGGTATGAAATGTAATTTACACAAATTAGTCCAAGGCAGGTAGAGTGTGAAATTAAATTGATGCCTTGATTTCTGTATTCTTTAGTAAGTGGTTCTTTGAAAATTTGTCATTTCTGTCCTAGGAACTTTGAAATGTGATTTTGTTTTTGACAGCGTAAAGAAATTCTTATTGGTTAAGGATATGAAACGACCTTAATCACAGGCTAAAGAGACATGTTTCATTTTGTTTCATGGCTAAATATTAGAGTAAGTCCAAATTGGGCTACCAGTGGACATAGAAAAGTTAGGACTTAACATGTCTATTAAATTTTTCAACTATTTGGAACAAACCGTTTAATTCCTTTGGCTGTAACTAGAACAGTTTGGGTCTTTTAGTTGTGTAGACCTGGAAGGGGCTCAAAACGGAAGCTCGAAAGTCCCATTGTGACCTTGGTCAATTCTGTTGTCAATATCTGGCATAATTGTGTCAGAAGCCACACTAAGAGTGAGACAAGTATGGGGTGTCCTGGTTCAATGTTGATAATCCAAGAGGAATGAGAACTACCACATGTTCATCAGAAATAATCCCCATGGCCAGCTGAGGGACCACATTAGCACATTCTAGCAAAGGCAGAGATGATTTTACTTGACCTTGTCAGCAGAAAGTCAGCCCACCAGGACTGAACCCATCTGCTGGGTCTCCTGGTAGCTCTGTTGACAAACCTCAGCTAAAAAGGAGGCAGTTTGCATGTCCAGGGTCTAGGATGTCTGCATTTGCATTTTATCGCTGTCTTTCTGCTAGCCCACCTCTCAGCAAGGAAAGCCTGGGTCAGCCATGCCGGCTTTGGAGTGAATCATTTCTGCCAAATAACTAGTGGCTGATGTTCGGAAAGCTGAGAAAAATGAATTATGGGCTCTCATGATTTTTATTTATCCATGGTGGCATGGGTGGTATTTATCTCTCTCGTTCCCACTCTCCCCCCTTTCAGAGCCTTTGTCTCCATCTGAGTCAGCATGACATGGTTTGAAAATTGCCTGTTTGCCTTTTAATGATGATTAATGTCCATAGCCATGTTTCAAATTTAGGATCTCTTAGAGTCTTGGAGATCGTTACCCAGAGCAACCCGGTGGGGGAGTTGATCTCGCAGCACTCTTTACTTCTCGAGCCTGAATTACATTCTCCTAAACTTCTCCAGCTTCCTTCCTGCATGATGCAGACTCTCCTTGGAGCTTTGGCGCAAGGAGCTGAGTTGCAGGGCATCGGAGGGTCCATCTGGCAAGCGTGTCCTACCCTCTTGGCCAGTTTGTTTTAGTGCGTCGCTGTGGAGTGCTGAAAGGGTCACTTCTTCTCGCCCCTTTCTCCCTCCCCCCAAATCAGGGGAGGCCAGTGAGGAGTTTAATTTCCCCAACAGCAGGTGCCTGTCATCTATCTGAAGATAGTTGCCAACATCTGGTACCATTGCCTCCGCAAACGCAGTAACAAGGCGGCCTGCAGTTCAATCGCAGAGCGAGCATCGCCACTTTAATGATAACAAGCTGTTGGCTTCCCCTCTGAGATGAATCCATCTCACAGATGTTTGTCTAGTTTTGGCAATCGTATCGCACTATAGCTTTGGTGATTATGCTCAACTGGAGACTATTACAATAAAAGAAGTTTGAACTTGTTCCATTTTTACATCCCACCCTCTTCTCCCCTGTACTGAGGTATAATTTATATCAATGGCTGTAATATTGGTTCCATTACTGAGGCCTCTTTATTTTTTATTATGTTGGTGGTGCTGCAGCTTATAGCCTGGCTTCCTCCACAGGTTAATGTGTTTTAGCTATGTTGCTGCTGCTAATGTCCTCACTTACTGGCCCTGTGTCAGTCCTTCTCACCCTCTTTTGAAGTGCATGTTGACGCTGAGAGGCCATGAGATTACTTTGACGTAATATCTCTGGCTGTAGATAGTTGTGGCTCATGTGTATATGGAGTGAATGAACGTGGGTCATGGGGGAGTTTGGTGCATGCACAGGACCGTGAGTAGATCAGAAGGAGAGGTTGTCATGAAGGTAACAAGAAGAGAGAAGGCCTGAACCCTCTAGAATGTCATTGGACTTTCTTTCCCTACCCCCTCCTCCCCATTCACTCTTATCCTTTCTCCTCCCTTAAAAGGTGCAATATACTTATATTAAAGTAAAACAAATCAGAACCATACCTTGGGAAAATGGCATATAGAGACAAACATCACAATACTCAGTATTTTGGGCCTTACTGTTACATAGGGGTTTAATATTTAATAATGTTTAATACTACACATCTTTACTGTTAAAGGTTTATATGTAAAAATTAGGAGAAACTATCAACCCATTCAGGTCATGTTCAGTGATAATAAATACTAGGTACTTTTGCCAGCAACTGTCACTGATTGGGTGTCTGCTGTATGCAGTCACTGTGCTGATGCCTTTATTGATATCTGGATATGTAAATGATAGCCCTGCAAGCAGGTGTTTTTATCCTTCTGTCACCGATGAGGAAGGTGAGGCTCAGGGACATGAAGGCACCTTGTCTATGGCACACAGTACCCAGAGGAAGAGGGAGACCTCAGATCAGGGTGGTTGAGCTCCAAACCCAGGCTCATCCTTGGGTCATCACTGGCACTACTAAACGGCCTGAATTGATGTCATGGAAAAATCTACCCATCCGAGATGTGGTGCATTATATAAATCCATACAAGACAAATCACCATCATCACTTGACATTTACGCCTTTTTTTTTTTTCATTTTAATTTGGATATTACTTTGTGAAGATTAGGAGACGTAATTTTGGCATGGTGTTATTTTTGGAAGTGCATTTTGGAATGGGTGAGTCAGCCTGAGTGTAGATGTGTCATTGGTGGCAGCACACCACGTGTTCCTTTCCTTGGCCCAGAAATAGATATTGGTCTCTGTGCTGGTGACACATCAGGGGCTTTGGACAATTGCACTGGGCTCTTGAGTAGGAACTTTCTGCAGGAGGCCGAGGGAGCTGCTGCATCCTGGCCTGGAACAGGATGCTGTTCTGCAGAAAGTTCTTCTAGTGTGTGGGTTTGAGTCCTATAGGGAGAAAGAAGATATTGCCTGAAAAATTAAAATAGAATGATCTCTTGAGATGCATGTCAAAATAAAAACAATAAGGCGGCTTGTGAAGAATATTGACTCTCAGTAATGGCTAAGAATGAAGCCTAAAATCTAGCAGATTATTGAAGATTTCAGGACAGTGTCTTTGCCCCCAGAGTTAGGTTTAAGTTATATGCTTTTCACCTGAACCATACAAGGAGACTTTTTTAGAGTCTTTTATTGTGAAATATAGCATATATAGAAAATAAGAAAAAGAGAAAGCAATAATTTTCAAAGTACACTCCAGCAAGCTGCTACAGAACAGATTTCAAAGTTTGTTATGGGCTACCATTCAGCAGTTTCAGGTTTTTTCTTCTAGCCGCTCCAAAATACTAGAGGCTAAAAGAAATATCAGTATAGTGATTCAGGAGTCATACTGATTTGTTAAATCCTATTTTCTCTGTTATAACTCCCCCTTCTCCTTTAAACCTTCTCCCACTGCCCTTTCCTACCTTTTCATGTTGAAAAGAGGTGTTAATAATACAGACTAGGGAGATGAAACTAGTTGATATTCTTGGAGAGGCTGACCCCTCTGGAGGTGATGGGTTTCAGGAAAGTAAACTTAGCACATGAGACTTTCTTAGAGCCCTAGGTGTTCGTTAGGATTAACAGGAATGATATTGGTTGGGGTTTGGCAAACTGTGGCAATTAGCAAAATCTAGTGAAGCTTGCATAAGAGTAGCCTCTGTAATAGCTCTCTACTCTGTTTGAACTCTCTTAGTCTGGAAGGCATTATTTATCCCACATGGCAGGGCCAGGCTCATCCCTGGGAGCCATACCCCACATTGTCAGGGAGACTTTCATCCCTAAATGTCATGTCTCACGTAGCAGGGAGAGTAATGATTTTCCATGAAGAGTTGACTTAGAGAGAGGCCACATCTGATCAACTAAAGAGGTTTCCTGGAAGCAACTCTTAGACATAAATAATACTCTTAGCTTCTCCACTATACAGAAATAAGTTTCCTAAGGGCAAGCTTCAAAATCAAGGGGTTGGCCTATTTTCCTGGGAGTCCCTAATGCTTGAGAGGGTACCCGGGGTTTCCCAAATGGGAAGGTTTAACAGTTCCATATTTTTCCTCCAGTTCCTCTCCCAATACCATTTAATATCAGCTCACCAGAGACTGGGATATCTCCGGGTGTTAACATTAAGCAGTATAGAATTACAAGACCTCGTTCCACTCTGGGCTCCATGTGTTTGGGTTGTTTAAATGAGCTGTCCAGATAGGTTGATTTAGATTGTGTGCTACAGAAAATTTAGGTTATAGACACAATAAACCTCTATGCCTTTGGTCTCATACAGTAGGTGATGCTCTAGAGTACATACGCTATCATCTTTTGTCCTGTATTCTGATTTACCTTAGTCCCAACCAGATCACAGCTTTGTTTTTTATCTCTAATTGAAGACCTGATTTCCTTTTGGTTACTTTAAATGGCACTGTATGTAGCAGTGCTGACTTTCAGAGCTGCAGAACTCCAGCTCTGAATCTTAGGTGTTACAGAATTACTTAAAGTTGGAACTTTATAGCATATAGCTCATTGGCTCAGAATCTAGAAATACACTTACCAGCAGATACACATATAGCTCATTGGCTGGGAATCTAGAAATACACTTACCAGCTTATACACATATAGCTCAGGGTCTCAGAATCTAGAAATATACTTACAACTTTGGTATAAGTATGACTGCTATAAGAGCTTACAATAGTCTCCAATTTTCTACTAAGTATTTTCTGAAAGAGACTATAGCATATTTATTCTTTTGTTTCTGGCTTATTTTGCACAACAAATTATCCCCAAAGTTTATTCAGTTCATTGCATGTCTCATGACATCCTTCCTTTTTGTAGCCACACCATATTCCATCATATAAATGTATTTCAGTTCGCCATTCTGCTTCTCAGTCATTCTGTCCTTCAGCCTCCTCCATCCATTGGGCATCATGGATAATGTCCAAAATAAACAAACCATGTCTTACAGTGTTCTCACTTGGTTGTATAGTCAGCAGCACTGTTAATGTTAGACAATTTTCATTGCTCCAAATAGACAAAGAACCAATAAACACAGCGTCACCAAATATCAATTCAAAACCTTCTGTAATCTCTTGTCCCTACCCCCCAATGATTTACTCTGGCATTTCTGTGGTACTGTTGTCGTCTTCCTGTTAGATATTGGCCATAGCATGCAAAATTAGTTTTCCCCCTATACCCTTCTGTTATTGACTCTTTGTGCAAGATCAAACCTTTGAAAGAGTTCATATGAGAACTTATTTATAATTATAGAGTTAATTAGTGGGATACATGACACTATGCATCCCCTTTCAACTGTATCATCTTCAATATGGTGATGTTATTTACGACTCCACTAATTAGCTATCATCACTTCTGTCCATTTGCTTACATTTAAGTTCTACTTCATTGGGTAGCCTTTTCCCTATCTCTAGCTCCTGTGTACCTGTAGGTCCCCTATATTCTACAATGTAAACTTTTGAAATTACCTTTACCAGAGTCATAATAGCAGAATCACACAGTATCTGTCCTTTTGTGTCTGACTTATTTCACTCAGCATTGTGTCCTCAAGGTTCATCCATGTTGTCATATGCTTTGGGACTTCATTTCGTCTTATTACTATATAATATTCCATTGTATGTATAAACCACTTTTTTTTTTAAATCTGTTCATCTATTGATGGGCCCTTGGATTATTTCCATCTTTTGGCAATTGTGAAAAGTGCCGCTATGAAGATCAGTGTGCAAATGTCTGTTCGTGTCACTGCCCTCAGCTCTTCTGGGTAAATACCAAGTTTTGGTATTGTTGGGTCATAGGGCAAGTTGATATTTAGTTTTCTGAGGAACTGCCACAGCAGCTGCACCATTATACATTCCCACCAGCAGTGAATTAGTGTTTCAGTTTCTCCACACCCTCTCTAACACTTGTAGTTTTCTGTCTATCCATTTGTATTTATTTGCTCTTCGGAAAAATATCTATTCATATCCTTTGCCCATTTTATAATTGGGTTGTTTATTCTTTTGTTGTTGAGTTGTGTCATTTCTTTCTCTTTTTTTTTGTATGCTTTATGGCGGGGTCACATTTCATTCTTTTTTCCATGTGAGTATCCCGTTATCGTACCATCATTTGTTGAATTTTTGTTTTGGTTGGTTTTTTGTTTGTCTGTTTGCTTAGGTGATTTTTTTTTGCTTTTTTGGGGGGGAAGTGCATGGGCTGGAAATCAAATCCGGTCTCCTGCATGGGAGGCAAGAATTCTACCTCTGAACTTCCCTCACACTCCTCTGTATCATTTCTTTACGTATATAGGATATCAAACCTTTATTCAATATATGGTTTCCAAATATTTTCTCCCATCGAGTTGGCAGCCTCTTCATCACAAGGTGATTTTAAAAGCCCCACACAGGTATTTAGAGACCTACCAGTGGCCCATGCCACCTGGGGACAGCATGGACCGTTTGTGGGCTTTGGCTCTCCCTTCTGTATAAAGTAGGACTAAATGACATTTTGGGTCCACTGTGGCCCTAGATTTGGCTGGGACCACCACCTGATTTTCCACTATTAAAGTGTCTGTTTCATGAGTGACTCTTAGGAGTTTCCTTCTGTGTCCTAACTAAGATACCAAGTTGCCCAAAGTTGTTTGAAATGAAGCAGTATTTACCATCTGGGGATAGCCTGTTGATTTGGTGTCTTCTCTTCCTCAGCTTCCCTTCTTCAGCACAGATCTTCCAGTCCAGCAGTCAGATATAAATTTCCATGCCCCCCAAGTGTTCTGCGTCAGGGTTCTCATCCTCTCCAGACTGGCCCTCCACACCAAATTAGTTGTTCCTTTGTGAGGCCTGGGCCAAACCACCAAAATACAGCAAAAACATGTGGTGCGGCTTTCCCCAGTTTTTCTCTCATGGTAGTTACAATATTATTAAAAATCCATTAAATTTTAATGTATCCTATAAAATATGTGCTCTTGTAAAAGCAAGCGCAGATAATTATTTCTGATGAATAAACCAAGAGGACAAGTTTGTATGAAGTTCATGCTGCAGCATTCAATTTTTATTGTATACATCTCCTGCAGGGGCAATCATTGTGATGTTCCAGCTGGTTATGTCGAGGGCCAGTCCTCCTTGGAGAGCCTTCGGGCAACGTGATCCCTGATCTAGCCGGCAGGTTCCCAGCACTCCTTATTGCAGAGAAAGAACGAGCCATGTGTTGTAGCCGTCTTCTAAGCTCTTCAAACCAAGGAATGAAGGACTCAGCGACTCAGGAGAACAGCACCGTCCTTCCAGTACTCTTAAGGGGATGAAGATCAAAACCGGACATAGGTTTGAAGTTCTTCTCCCCGATGGCTCTGTGCCACCTGAGCTTTGCTTCTGGGGAGCATTTGCTTCCTACACCGGGAGTGATAATTTTATCTGCTTTGGGGTTTGGCTCAGAGGAGCCTGTGCTTGCAATAGAGTCACTGACCTGTAGGTCCCTTATTTTCCTTTCCTCCTTTCCTGAGGATCCCTTGAAAACTGTTTTAATAGCTCTGGAAGTTGGAACACAGAGCCGCCCCCTGGAGTCCCTGAGCTTTAGAACCTCAGGCATCACTGCGAGTGTTTAGGGTGGTGCCTGGTGTAATTTTCTGAGGTCTCCCCTTGCCCTGCGGATGGAAGTGCCTCTCATGCCCTGGGGGTGGGCAGCAGCGGCTCCCTTTCTTGGAGGGGATGTGGCTTAGAGCCAAAGGGGAGGAGCTCGGTCCTGCTGACTGACCCGGGATTTATTTAAGGCTGTACCAGAGAACTGACACCTGATCTGCTTTGCAAGTTTATGAGACCCATCCCAGGCAAGGTTAGTCATCCAGCAGGGTCTGGCTCTGCAGAGGTGGGGGCATGATTCCGGAAGCATTTTTAAATGGTTTGAAATTACGGGCTTGTACAAACCTCTCTTGCAAGGGATTTGCATTATCCTCCCATTCCGGCTCACTCAGCATCCCAGAAAAAGAAAGGCAAGGGTTGTAGTTGGGTTTCATGGAGGTATTCTAGAATATTCCAGAACTCAAGCTGGTAATCAGCTGCTGAAGTCATGGAAGGAAGTGCAATACTCTGCATAGACTTGGGTGATCCGTAGGTGAAGGATGGTTCTTAATTTTTAAGTATTATGATTTTTTTTGAAGACTTAGGGAAAAAAATCATAGAAATAAAGTACTAAGAGTTCACCTCATATTTCATCTCACTGAGATAACCTGTAGTAACATTTTGGGGCAGCTTTCCAGAGGTCTATTTGCATGTACCAAAACATGGTTGTTTCCGCTTTTATATAAGCTGGATTGTGTGTTCTTTACAGAACTACCTTTTCCACTCAGCACCGTGTCTGAGACACCCTTGTGCCCTGTGTGATCATACTTGTGCCTCCATTGTTCTGTGATGTTGATGTGCGTGATTGACTTCCTCAGACCCTTCACTAGGAGTGTTTTGTTTCTTGGTATTTTCGTTGTGAAGTGTTGGAATGATACTGTCGTCCCTCCTGGGCCTGCGTTTCTTTCCTGCTCACACTATACTTCTGACCCAGCAATTTCATTTCTAAGAATTTACACTAAGGAGATAATACATTTTACCATTTGCTTTTTATTGCCAAACTGCCCCCGCAGGGTGATGGTGTCATTTACACATCCACCACTGAAAGGTGGTGTAAGTCTCATCCTGAGCCTTGACCTTGAAATTTTGTACCAAAGTTTTTCAAAAATTTTCATTCCTCTGAAATTTGTCATTTGAGGCCTTTTTTTTTTTCTTCCGATATTGAAGACTGAAGGGCCCATTTTACTTTGACTTCCAAATGTATTACACTGTCTGTTCCCTGATGATCCCGAAGCCTTGGATTATTTTGGCCACAATACGTAGAGAAGAGTTTCAGGGTAGACCTGGCGTTAAGTTTTTGTCTCAGATTATCATCTTGAAACAGAAATGGTGGCAGAGCAAATGTTTTCAAGTGGTGATTTTCAGTGGATTTTTAATCATTGTCCCTTTAACTCTAGCCATGTACCAGTTTTGTCCTAGCGAGGATGTTCCTGAACAAAAATAGTAACTTTTTACCTTCGTACGATGTATTTGTCAATTACTTACCACCTTGTAAAATGCATTACTATTATTTAAAGTTTGCATTGCTCCTTTAAGAGAAAGGTTCAGCTCCTTACCTGTTTACCTGTTTACCTTTTTCCTCCTGGGTGGGTCGGGACTGCAGACTGCTCCTATGTGCGCCCGCTGCAGCCTTGCGCCCTAGATGCACACTGGGCACTTCATGACTTTTCACCAGTCACAAAGTTTTAGCATCGGAAGGTCTCTGAGAGGTGGAGGAGTCCCCCCTGGATGTGTTTCTGCTCTTTTGCTCATTTTAATTTGCCAGTTCTTTCACTCAATAGGTAGTAGTTGAGAGCTTATCACATACCAGGGGCTGAGGTTATGGCACTGTGACAGTCACCCAGCCCTCGTGGGGGCTACAGGCTAAGCACTGGGGGCAAACAGTGACCAAGTTTCAGGGAGTGTCCAGTGTCCCCTGGCAGGCATGGGGGGCTCGGGGCCGCAATTCTAGCCCTCTGTAGAGGGCACACTCTCTGCATTTCTCTTCTCCTGTTACCTTTTACATCTGCGTTTGATAAAAACCTTCTACCGAGAAAGGATTAGAGCTCGCAGAACCCTTATTTCAATAGACTTCTACATTCGTCAGCCTGGGAGTGAAGGTTTGAGTTAAGCAAGGCCTGGTGAGGGAGTGTTTGGGGAAGGGATTATGAGAAAGCAAACTCTTTCCATTTGACAGGAAAGCAAGCAGAGCCAGGTGCCCCTAGGATGAGTACTTCTGAATTCCAAAATCATTGCTTCCATAGCTGTCCCAGGGCTGATGCCAGGATCATGTGAATGATGTTGTCCGATTGCTTGGAAAGATTCAGAGTTGTTGAGAGAAGCTCATCACTTCTTTTGGGAGGGACTGGCAGGAGCTAAGGCAGCAATGGGTGTGAGAACTTTACTGGCTGTGAGGAAACCAGGCCTGCTGGACTAGCGGGTGTGCTCAGGGGACCCCGCTACCCTCCAGCCCTGAGTAAAAGGCCTAAGTGCCACATTCCCTATCCTGTGTTTCTAAGGATTAAGTGAGGCAGCATATGTGAAGCACCAGACATAAATCAAGGGCTCGTAAATGTTATGATTTCATTAATCATTAATACATTGAATTAAAAAGGTTGTTTAGTACAACTTGCCCATCTAATCCATATGGGAATCTCCTCTGCAGTTTATCTGACAAATTTGATTTGTTAGGAAACTCATCTTTCCAAAACATCAACTTCCATTTTTGACCGGTTTTTAGTGGTTTAAGGAAGAGTTTTCCGAGAGGAAAAATCTGCCTCTCTCCTTCTTGGTGAGTACACAGTTCCTTGTTTTGGCTTTTTGAGCCTCACAGTGAAACAACTTGGCCCCCTTCCCATATAATATATTTTCTACAGTTCTTTGAAATCTTTCAGTAGTTCTCAAATCTGTGCATCAGAATTACCTAATCACTTTTGAAAAATACAAATTCATGAGCCCATCCGTCTCTGGGGATTGAGTGGGCCTGGGCATCTATTTTTTTTTTTCTTAAACTTTTTTATTGTATAGTGTAGCGTGTATACAAAGCAAAGAAAGAAAAAAGTAGTAGCACTCTTCAAAAAGTAGTTCCAGGGCAGATCCCAGACTTTGTCATAAGCTGCCATACTGGGCATCTGTTTTTAAGAGTCCCAGTGTGCCCTGAAGTTAGGAACCATTGCTTACCTGTCTTCATATGTAAAATGAGGGTAATCACTCTTCTAGGGGCAACGGGAGTTGAAGTAGCAAAAGCTCAGTCTTAAACCAAGGTCTTTTAAGCTCAGATTTCATGTTTTGTGTAGTTTATCATGAAACTTAATTATATAAGCACAGTTATGAGCCTGCCTCCTACCACCACGCTGTTGTTTCTTTTCCAAGGTGAATGACCCCAGTTTTGCTTCAGTTCTTTCCTACTCTATGGCTTGAAGTGCCCTCTACTCTTCTGGGTGACAACACATCTGCCACTCAGTATTTATACTTATATGAATCAATATTTGTGCATTCAATGCTAGGCATTAGGAATCAAGAGTGTCCAGAAGAGACAATTCAGAAACTAAACACAATGCTTTAGACACAGTCCTTGTCCTTAAGGCCGTCAAGATCTTCCCCAGAACATCTGGTCTTCCTTAAGTGGGGAGCATATCCTTCCTGGAGCTGAAAGGTGGCCTCAGGCTGACCAGGGCAGACCATACAGACCTGGCTTCCTGTGGCTGGGACCTTCTGGGTGGCGCTTTCCTTTTGGTGTTCTGCATTAGCCCTGCATTTCAGCCTGGTCCTACACAGCACTAAATTATGCAGCCTTGCTCTAAGATCAATGGGAAAGAGGCTAGCCCTGATTTTGGAAGCTTTTTGGTTTTTAATGTGCCTAAGAGATTAAATTCAATAGTTTTTTTGTTTGTTTGTTTTTGCCTTGCCAATGAGAGAAAGAAAAGCTGATCATGTGCTGTGTCGGATGCTGGGAAAGCCATTTTCATGGGGCATTCTTTGTACTGAGCATCCAGTGACTCTTGCTACTGTTGTCCTTCCCGGCTGGACGTTTTTGTGGCTTCCGTCCACTCCTCTGGCATCCTGGGAGGCTACGATGAAGTGACGACCATCTGTTAGGGAGCAGATAGCAAGGACATCTGCAGCCCATTGAAGGTTGGCCTGGATGACAAGCAAGAGCTTTTCATACCCTTCGTGCTCAGACTCCCCTCTTCCCACTCCTGCTTTGGCTTCTGGTTGGGAGAGTGGTAACTAATGGAGCTGTGTTCCTTCTAAGACAGAACACCAAGACGGTGAACCCCCCTGGTAATTCATATTCATCAAAAAAGTTTTTTTAATGTAAATATAGCTAAGCAGAGGGAAGGATTTTTGGTCTCATCGTTGAGAGCTAGCCACAGTGAGCATTTTGGTGTGTGTCCTTCAAGACTTGTGTTCTGTGCATTCACTCTGTAGTTGTCATATTGTTGATGAACGTGGATGCTGGAGGCAAGCAAGCCTGGCTGCCAGTTCTTGGTCCCATCACTTACAACCATGTGACTTTGGGCAAGTTAATTTATCCGTAAAATGGCGATGTAATAGGCTTGAGATTGGGAACCTTAAAGGAGATAAGTGCATGTAAGTCCTCATTAGAGGACCTCACACACAGTGAACGCTCAGTGCAGTGCTAATTTAAATCACACATGCATTATTATAAGAATGGGATTCTCTCCATTGTCCTGAGGTCATCAGTAGATGGCCATGAATTAAATTATCTACACATTTGCCCATTATAAGAAATTCTATTGCCATTAAAGAAAACTTACCCCAGAGTTAACGTGATGCACGTTTAATGGTAAACACCATCATTTTGCTGCACAGTAATTAGGCATGAATGGCAAACAATTAACATCAGTGATTATAATTAATTAATATTGCTTTTAAATATTTTTCCAGCCATATCCAAGCTCTCGTTCTTTCTTCTCATGTGGTTCTCCAGTGGTGGTGATGACAGGGTGCAGGTGTACATCTTGAGGGCAGGGGTGGTGGGGTCTACTTCGTACCCCAAGATCTGGCACATTGGAGCTCAAGGTCTGTTAAGGAATCAGGGACAAGAGTCTATTTGTTCATTCACTCACTCACAAGTCATCTTCATCTAAGACATGCACCCCTAAAGGCAATGGTCTTGTTTTGTATTGGATTTATTTTTATTGTTCCTGCTCTTTACCCCTTGTCTTCCAAGGTGAGAGACCCTGGCTGTCCTCAACAGCTTCTGCCTATCTGTCTGCTCCTCAAGACTAATGGTCTCTGAACACACACTTGCTGTCTTTCCCTGGCATGTGTGCTGTGGCCATCCTCTCACCCAAGGATGACTGTGCCATGCTGGGGAAGGTGGAAGAAGTGGGGTGAGGCCACACTGGTGGTTAGTGGACGGCATCAGAGCATAGGACAGGAGGGGACTCTGGTTCTCTGGCCTCAATGGTAAAGGGGGCTTAGCTATTTAGAGGGTCCAGATTGGCTGTCCAGTTCACATTCTTGTCCCGACTTTGGCCTTCGTTATGATTTTAAGACCATGGAAAAGGCTCCTCCAAGAACCGCCAGCACAATAATTTAATTTGTTCTGCCTTTGTCTGCAAAGCCTTTAATTGGAAACATGCCTTTCATTCCCCTATTTGAGATAAAAGGTCCACAGTTGTTGAAACCCACTCAACTTCAAAGGGTAATTGAAAGCAGCTCCCTCCTCTGCCAGTAAACTGGAGGGTGGAAAGCTGGGAGACCCCATAAGAGATGTCACCACCAAGGAGATGGAGATTCAGCCAATCCCAGCATGTCACCCATGGCTGCCCCGGAGTTACATAACCTCCATTCCTTATCTCACCTATGTTGGAACTCACACTCTGAGGTCAGACAGACTTGGATTCAAATCTGGCACTTATGGGACCTTGGGCAAATTACTTAATTCCTCAGAGCTCAGTAGCCTTCCTTTGAAAAATGAGGATAATAATCCCTTACGCTCCAGGGTGGTGGGCAAGCATAGAAAAAAGAATGTATACAAAATCTCTGTCTCAGCTCCTGGTATGTAGTAGATGCTCAGTAAATACTAATTTCTTGTCAAGCCCTCCAGGGTGTTGGGTGGGGTATTTTAGCATGCCAGATACCTGCTACCTTCATGGAAAATTCTAGCTAAGCTTGGATCATTTGGAGAGGAGGGGTTTTGTCCTTTTGCCCATTAGAATTGCTCTCCTTGATACTATGTTGACTGACCACTTTTAGTTAACGAAAGATTAAGCATCCAAGCTCCAAGAGACATTTAAAGTTGTCCACCCTGTTTTCCACTGGACCGTGTCCCTGTCTTTAGGCATCCTACAGCTGCAGAGCTTCAGTTTCTAATCACCTTTTGTCCCGAGCAGGCCCAGGGTAGGTGCCCTGCTGACCAATGGCCATCTCCAGTCAGGTAAGAAGGGGAAAATATTTTCATGTGTAAACTGCAGTAATTTATTTCTTCCTAATTGGTTTGAGTCCTTTTCACCGTTCTTTCATTGTGACCCCCCCCCACTGTGAAGAATAAATCCCTTCAGAAACAGCCTTTAGATGATGGGTCCAGGCTTGTGGGCTGGGAACCCAGGCTGCACTTTAAGGATCCGCCCTTTCTTCCCTCCTGACTCCCAGACAGGCCCCTTCTGCATGCAGACATCAGAGCCCTGGGGTTCCAGATGTCCAGCATGTGGGTTGTGGGCTGGTACCAGCTACATGGGCCTCAGTTGGCAGATGTTAGGTGGGTCACGGATAGAATCACCAAGGGATCTACTCTAGTACCAGTATTGTGAGTTGACTGCATGTTCCTTTGAATTTGCAAATAGCTGTAGGGGCAGGAGGCCAGGCGTGGCGGTTTAGTGGCCAGATCTGTTGTACCAGAGCAGTGTGGCACGTGCGTCCATATGCACCCTTCCATTCAGGCTACTGGGAGGCCAGAGGTACCTTTGGCCCAAGAGGAAGGATCTCTCTGCCACCCTGGACCAGTTTGTCAGCGCTCAGTCGCCTGTCTCCCTCCTGGGCCTGGCATACTCCTTCTCTGACCTCCCCTCTGCCCTATGGAGGACTTGATTGCAGAGTAAAGAGAATGGACCCACCGGTCAGGGTGGTTCTCATTCTGGTTCTGTGAGGAGCAAACACTCACTTGTGGGGAGGCTGAGAGAGACCCAGCTTTTTCTCTGCTCCTAGTAGCACCCAGCTGCACCCGGGTGAATTTATCAGCTAATTCCGTACATGTGGCCTTCCCTTGGGACGCAGCCTCTGCTGGGCACTTGGCTGGACGATGAAATATGGAAAGAAGGCTTCCTTCAACCAGCGTTTATGACTCACCATGTCTCTTGCAGCCCACACATTTCCACTAAGCCAAGCGTTTCTCCCCTCAACATGTTCAGTCTTTAATTGTAACTATTAATCACACCGAGCTGTGTCGCACTTCATAACCCTTCCATTAAATATTAAGATTTTTGAAAAAATTGAGCCTTCTTAATTGAATTATTGAATTACTGGGCACTTACTGTGGCTCTAGTGGATAAGTGTAGGATTTTAGTGTCGGAAGGGATCTTAGTTTCCTCATCTGTGACGTAAAGGTTTGTGATGCCCAAAGGAGCACCAAGGCTTGCTTAGGGTTGGTGGCCGTGATGAGACTTGAACCTGTGGCTCCTCTTCCCATGCTTTCCCCTGCTTCCCCTACTGCTTCCTTGTGTAAGAGGCTCTGTTCCTGGGTGTACAGCCATTCTCAGATTTCTGCTGTTTGCATTTTTCTGCTTCTTCCCAGCATCATTCATTTCCAGAGTTGGGTTTAGAGGGAGACACACATCTGGTCATTTGAAGGGCTACTCCTGTGTCTGTAATAATGTAGTCTGACCTTGGGCCTTGTCCTTGACCTTGGCTTCTTCTCTAGACATGTCATCCCTACGGTGCCTTCATGCTCATGGTCTCAGCCACCATCCCTCTCCCTCTACAGTTTCTACCTGCAGTCTGGGCCTCCCCCAGCCAGTGTCCCTTGCCTATCCCCACCCTCACTGCTGGACATCCCCATTTGAATGTTCTAGGCTCATCTCATGTTTCACCTGCTTCAGACTGAACTCACCAACTCCAGACTCCAGTCTCATCTTCAGCCCTGAGTTCCCGTGTGGTAGAACAGTCATGGTACTAACTGCTCTTCCTAACTTATTCCTTGAGACTTATTTTTACCTGCTAAGTGGCTCCCACGTTCACCTTGCCTGCTGCCCTATCCCAAGCCAGGCAGAATTGTTTCCTAATGACACTCATGTTCCTTCCTGCTCTGATCTGTCTTGCCCTCTACCACCAGACTTGTCTTCCTTAAACCCTGTTCTTCCTGGACAGTCCTCTGTTCCCCAACTTGCAGCAGCTCTCCATTTCCTTCCACAGCAAATCTACATTCTTCTCTACTCAGCGCATGTGGGTGAGCCCTCCCTTTGTACCAAGCTCTGTGATCAGTGCTGCCACCTTCCTTTAAGAAGAGAATTTGAGAGCTGCACTGGGTTGACGAGGAAATGGAGACTCACATGCTTTAGGTCGCTTCTCTAAGGTGGCATGCTGAGTTGGTGGGGAAAAACGGTGCTTTGAAACCAGATCTCTGTACACAGCCATCCACCCCTGTCTGGCCTTCGTGGATTTCTCTGATGTGGCCCCTCTCTGTGAAGTCGTAACCTGATGATTCCCCAGCATCTGTCTTCTCAGTTGACTGGTCCTCAAGAAGCACCTCTCCTTCACATTCACAGGTCATGCTATTCAGAACTTCTGTCCTCTGCTTATGCTGCTTTTTTGGCCTTCTTCTCCTCTCCCAACACATTTTTATTGGTTGCCTCCTATATGACAGTGCCTGGAGGATATAAGATGGGAAAAGTTCTTGCTTTCAGTAGAGGATTGAGGGGAAGGCACTCAGGTGGTAAGTAAATAAATAGCACAATTACCAGGTAGTGACTATTGCTATAAACAAAATAATATCAGATAGTATAAGAGAGAGTGTTCTTTAAATGAAGTAGTTGGGGAAGACTTCTCTCAGAAGCTGGCATTGTTAAGACCTGTATGAAAGAAGGAGCCAGCTCGGAGTAAATCTAGGAGATCATTTCTGACAGAGGGAATGAGCAGGCCCTGTGGCAGGACTGATCAGAAGGAAGGCAAGTGTGATAGAGTCTGGTGAGTGAGGGAAGAGGCAGAGAGGTTACCTGTGCCTTTATGAGCCATGGAAAGCAGTTTGAATTTTGTTCAAAGTGCCATGGAAAGCCTTTGAAAGGCGGGCAGATGACATGATCGGAGTTTTTAAACTGTTCTGTGGCGACTGGATAGTGGGGATTTGGGGTCAGCAAAGGTGATCTGACCTTAATGCCCCAGTTCAATTCCTTTGTCTTATACTCCTAATCCACTGTCCTCCCCTGAGCTACTCTTGCCCGTAATACAATTTGCTCACCATTTAATTAGAAAATCATTTCCTTGTGCTAAACACGGAAGGGCCTAAAACACTGGGCTGTTTCATATAAGCTTCTTTGGAATGCCTCACAGTTCTTAGTGATAGATTAATTGTTCTTCAGATGGTACTGAGTAATGGATTCATATTTATTTGGACTTGTCCAAGGTATAAGCAGTGGACACATCCCTCCTAAAAAGATCTTCATCTGTCCAGCAACTGCCATACTCATTTGGTATCCAACTTTTGACAGGAGAAGACACTGGGAATATTAGCTCCATTTACATATGGGAGACAAGCTCTGATTGTTATGAGAGCCCAGGTCTGCTGGACCATGAAACCCATGTTGACTTCCCTACACCATGGTGCTACAAATGGAAGCTTGGCCCTTGGAATGAATGCATGACTGAAAAATCTGTTGCTGTGTGCTGATGCTATAAAAATCAGGAAAGCTCCTAATAGATTGTGGAGGCAGGCCTGACTCTGCAGTGCAGTGGATAGGAGCTTTAGATTGAGATAGACTTAAGATCTAATCCTGGTGTAGCTGCCTATGGGCATGTGATCTTGGACAAGCCACTTGCCCTCATTGAGTCTCAGGATGCTGATCTCTAGGATGGGAAGAATAATAAAGTAACTATTACTGGGATATGATGATTACATGAAAGAATGCACGGAAGGGGCTCGGTACAGGTTGTAGCACAGAACATGCACTCAGTAAATACTTCCTGTTTATGACAGGAATGGAAACAGATTGTAGAAGAGGGAGGAATGTATATTCACAAATATCTGAGGGGAAAACTGTCATACACGTGTTCTGGACATTAAGTTCTATGAAAAGTATTAACAAAAGAAAGCCAATGCCCAGACCCAGATTTATTGAAGAGAAAGAGGGCCAGTGTAGTCCTTGCTCTGTTAAGAAGTGTTTTGGCAGACATGGGGAATGGAATTGGAGAGATTCAGGAGACCAGGGACAGAGGGTTTCCTGGGTCTAGGCAACCCTACCTAACGGGGGAAGCCAAGGGGTAAGAGGATACAAAATGGGAAGTCGGGTCCTAGGTTGTATATGGAAGTGAAAGATTACTAATTGCCATGGGTTCCGATAAAACTATTCCTCTGAGTATGACAAATATGAATCATAACATCATAATAGTTTTAAAAGTGGAAGGCCTAGGAGAGCATCTAGTCCCGCCAAGGTCAGATAAGGTTATTTTGCAAAGAAGAGTGCTGACAGTGCTCAGGTTTTAGAAGAAAACATTTCCCCTGCCCTTTTTTGTCCCCTCCTCCTGGGTTGCTTCCAACAATTGCTGTTCCTCACCTTGAGGGGTATTTGCGACTCAGATTCAAGGGCATCGGGGACACTTGCAGCTTGCAGCCTTGTGTGTGCAGTGTCGATGCAGCCTCGAGGTTGAGCCGAGACACTGATGTCGTGGGCAAAGTGTCTGTTTAATATCAGTAGGCATATTTCTGATCTTCCTGCAGAGAATGGAATTTTGGAGAGGAGGCTTTTGAATCTCATCCCTACATCAATTGTGGTATCTATTTTTAGAGCAATGACTTTACTTTTGGACTTTTTCCCCCCATTCTAACCCATTTCTTCATTTATTTTTTCATGTTGTATGTATTTTCCATAAGACACCTCAAATCCCTTTTGGAACAAAGTATTTTAGAAATAAATAAATGAAATCTCTTGGCTTTTGCTCACTGGTCGTCAAAGAGATGTTCTCATGAGCCAGACCTCTTTGGTACCAATGACGAACTTAGGTCAGGTCAAAACTCAAATTCCACATCAGGAAGGGGCTTGGCACTGAGCCTCTTGGGTGGGACTGCCTGGAGATTGTGTGGTAGGCTGGAACTGTATGGGGAAAGCATGCATGAAGGATTGGAGAGAGGAGGAGAACTCGATTTTCAGTGGGTGGCCCTGTAGAACTTCCATGTTCGTTACAATACAGCTTTTCCTTAAGCTTTTGACCTTGGCTCTGTATTTCCTTTGGTGTGGGGTAGGGATGTGTTTTTTTCTGGCTTCTGAACCTGGTGAAATAAGGAGACAAAACCAGACAAAAAGGAGAAGTAGTAGGAAAGTAAACAGGAGAATCCTGCAGTTCACATTGTGTGTCCCCTGCATCTGGTGTGGACCAAACAATTCTCAAAAAAGCCCAACCAGAACCAAGTGAGGGTCCTGTTTCTAGTAGCCTGCTGTTAAGATTTTCTTTTTTCTTCTTATTTATTCAATATATATTTATTGAGTGCTGGACATTGTGGAGGAGGCAGCCATGGTCTGCCTGGTCTAGTAGGGGAGACTGACAAACCAGTTGTCCCACATACATGCATGCAAACACACGCATGTGCACACATACACGCAAGCATTTATGTATAATTGCAAATTGTTATGTTTGCTTTGAAGGGAAAGCCAAGTGTGCTCTATGAGAAGGAGAAAGGGATCTGATTTAGATGGGGTGCTTGTGGAAGTACTCTCTGAGGATGTTCAGCTTTCATTTCATTTCTTCGCAGCAGCCTCTTCCTCCCCTGCATTCTCCAGTAAAGGTAGTTTGGGGGCAGGCAGCATGGCTTGAGTGGGTTGCCCAGGTGGTGATGTGCTAGGGAGAGGAGGGTTTAGTGAAGGAAGGAATGGGCTCTCCACAGCCAACTTGCCACTCTCCAGCTGGGCCACCTGTCCCAAACGGCCGGGTCCCAGGGGGTGGGGGGGTGGGGGAGCAGCCCTCCTGGTGGTGCAGTAACAGTGCCATTTCTAAGAAGGGGCTGACCGCAGAGATAAGACCACAGTGACAAAGGGGCCATAAATTGTTACCTGTGCCCTTCAGTTACCCTCCCTTCCTATATCCCCTCCTTTCTGAGCCTGTGGGGTTGGATTTAGCAACAGGGTTTCTGCTCGTGGGCTAGAGCTAAAAGCTGCCTTTCTGATGGCTGGGCATAATCACTGAGATGCAGAGCCCTGATAGCAGGAATCAATTTAATTTCTGTTGCTCTGTGACAAGGAGCAGGGGAGCAGGAAGGTCAGGACTATTTTGAAAGCCACAGTTCAGTTAAAACAAAACGCTCCTCCCAAGGAGTTAAAAAAAAAAAAAAAACCCACCATGTTTTAGGAAGAAAAAAATGGAAATGACTTGAGATGATGGGTTTTAATCAGAGGAGCAGGGAGACAGGGTAAGTAAACACCACGGAAAGGCCTGTGGAGTCTGGAACTGGTGCCTGAGACTTGTAGCTGTTCCCTTAGGAAAAATTGCCTTCTGTGTCCATGTGCTTGAATCACTCAGGCCCTGCTGAAGTAGCGGGTCCTGTCATTAGGTGTCCATTTCCCGAGACACGTTTTCAGGGCACCGTTCTCTGTCCTGCTGTCTAGGCTGCTGGGGGAAGGTCTTGGCTTTTCTGGCAACTTACGGTTGCTCTGATCAAGTCTGTGTGATTCATGGAATTGCTACAAATTTGGAGGCTGAGAGGCCTTTGTAGATATGGGTGAAGATTTGTACTCAGCCTGGATTGCAGAGCTGTCTGGTCAAACCAGAGCCCTGCCTGACTTGGAGACCTTGGAGGGGCCTGCAGAAGCCCCTTTTTGATGGATGATAGAAATTAGCTATTTTGGGGGAAAGAGTTGGGCCACCCCAAGCCTTTCCTTAGACATGATAGAGACCTATTTTGAGGTGACTTTGATTCATCATGCTTTGGTGAGGGTGGCAGTGTGCAGGTCCTGCGCCAGGTACGGGGGAGACAGTCTTGTCCTAAGGAGTTCACAGCACGGCAGGAGGCTCAGACTTTGTACCATTTCTTAAGAATTTGATAAGTGGGGTGGTGCGACCGTGGCTCAGCAGGTAGAATTCTCCCCTGCCATTCCAGAGACCCAGGTTCGATTCCCAGTGCCTGCCCATGCAAAAAAAAAAAAAATTTTTTTTTGATAAGTGAATACATACAGAAGTCTTAGGGGAGGGCCCAAAGTCGAGGTTGGCGTATGAGGGCCAGAGGGAGAAGTTAAAGCAATGAAAACAAAAGTGAAGGGTTAGTGCCCAGCTAGTAAGGGATCCTAGCCTGCCCGATGCCCTGGCATATAAACGTCAGTCATCTGTCAATGTTGAGACGGTAAATGTGGTGTAATGAAGATAACTGGATGACTGGGTACATGCCTGCCTCCCCTAATTAGGACCACACCGTAAACACGTGCCTGTGATGCTTGGGATGGGCTGGTGCTCCTTTCCGGCTAAGATGCAACACCGACAGTGTCTCCTTGATAACAGCTTGCCGTGAGGGTGAGTGGTCTATCCTGTTTGGTCTCCCAAATTAGGTGGTTTCTTCACCAGGATCACCTTCTGTTGGGAGTTCTTGCCCTAGAAGCCACGTGAGACAGTTTGAACTGGGCTGGGAAGGGAGGGAGTATGAATTGGGAGCTGTACGGTGGCGGCAGAGCACCGTGCACTGGCTGTCGGGGGTTTGAGAGGCAGCCAGGTCCTGCTGCCAAGCATTTTGTTGGGGCCTCAGAAGCCGAGCCCCTCATGCCTTTTCGTATGTGTTTGTGTGTATGTGTTTGTCATTCCTATGACTTGGAGACCACCTTGGATCCTGTCTCTCTGGGCTCAGAATCAGTCAGATCTTGCTTCTCAAACAATGTTACCCAGGGTTTGTTAGGCCAGGGTGTGTGTGTGTGCGTGTGTGTGTGTGCACGCGCGCGTTCATAGCTAACTTGGATGGGTCAGAACTGGGCTGTCCATTGAGCATCTAGCTAAAAGAGGTTAAGAGGGGGCAGAACTCACACCACTGCTGAAGGCCAGAGAACTTTGCTGAAGAGCTGGTCATCTTCGAAATGAGCTGATCTATTTATAATTTGGCAGGCTGCCACAGGCCTTTAATGAATGGCAGTCTGTGCAGACTCACACACTTTGTGTACTGAATCTGAGTTTGTGTTTGTTCATTTATGTGCCTTTGTGCCATTGGTGTGGACGTGATTTCACAGCGCCCAGGGGGAGGAAGGCAGGGTTGGGATTGCAGCTCTTTGGAGAAGAGGCAGTAGCTACCTTTGTCCTTAGAGAATTGACTCCTCTGATGTTTGAGTGCTGGAGCCACCTTTGAGGAGGTAGGTGGGCCTGGACAAATGCTTTTACTCCTGAGGAAACAGAGACCTGAATGGGTACCCAGGGCTCAGAGCTGGCCTCAGGTCTGGGGCCACCCTGGGCTGGGTCTGTGGCTCTTTCCTGTCTCTCTCCTGTTGCCACTGCTCCCTGCTGCTCTTCCCAGGGCTACGGGGCCCTCACTGTGCTTAGCAGACAGCTGTTTTTCAGGCCATGCTGCCTTTTGTAGGAGGCAGTGTAGCTCACGAATGGGAAGATGGAATCTTTGTGTTTCCATTGATGGGGATGG
The DNA here is from genome assembly GCF_023851605.1 of Tamandua tetradactyla. Lineage (NCBI taxonomy): Eukaryota > Metazoa > Chordata > Mammalia > Pilosa > Myrmecophagidae > Tamandua > Tamandua tetradactyla. Next base: position 38,442,578 of record NC_135332.1, read on the forward strand.
GTTTGCAGCACCACCCATGCTCCTGCCTGCTCTGGTGATTCATGTGGATGAGACAGCTGACCAAGGAGAGGGAGGGGGTCCCACAGCTCCAGGAGCCTCTGGCCACCCAGAGGATGTGTGTATCTGCACTAGCTTCTCATCCATTGGATCTGCATTGAAAAGAGAGCTTTGCACTCCCTCTTAAAGCCATTGGGCACTAATCTTTGGCCTGAAGCTTTTGTGTGTTGATGAAATCTGGCCACCCGCCTTGCCTCTGCTAGAGGCAGCATGAAATGCACCAAAATCCCCCTTGGGAAGTGGTCCCACTCCTGGACACCACAGATTGGGGCACTTGCCCTGTCACTTGTGCTGGGCTGGATGGTTTTAGTTGCAAGTCATTTCTTAGAGAGATGTAAAGCTGTCGTTAGCATACAGACTTTTGCAGTTGGATGGAACTGGGTTTGAATCTCAGCTTTGGGACTGAATAATTTTGCAGGTCTCTGAACTTCTTGGAGCCTTTGTCTCATCTTCAGGAAAAAGGAACCATTTGAGATAAAGTCCCTGTGTCGTGCCTATCCTAGAAAACGTGTCCAGTCAGGGCTGCTTCCTTTTTCCTGTTCTCTTACCTGGAGTCTGTCCTTATTTTCTTTCTTTTTTGTTGATAGTTCAACTTACTAATGTAATGATGTTGATGAATTGGGATATGAGAAGTACTTAGCACATCGCTTGGCACTCAGTAGGCACACATTAGCAATTGTTTTTGTATAGTTGTCCATTTGAGACAAAACCTGTATCTGCAAAGGATTTCTTTCACTATTAGCTGTGGCATCAGGCGCCAAGCAGGGTGTTACCTCTTTCCACTCCACCTGGCTCCCTTGAGGTCTCCACATTTTAACTGGGCTCTTGTGTCATGTTCTGTAAGTCGGCACAGCCAATTCTGATGAACTTTCTGGATGTGTTTACCTTCCTGGTGTTCAGACATGAATGACTTTGCTTCTTTCTAAAGGGGGTATTGCAGAACCTGGAGAGGTCTTTGCTTGGGAGTTATTTCCCTTAAATGGAGTGGGGCTTGTTGGGTTTTGTTGGGTTTATGTAGCCTCTGCCACTTACCACTCACCTTCTCCCCAGAAGAAACTGTGATTTGTTCTTCACTGGCCTCTCCTTAGAGTGTTTCTTCTTGTGGGAAATAACCCACAACTGGGTTCAGCTGCCCAAGATGAGACTGGGTGAAAATTGAATGAGGATACTGAAAAGGCCCTGGAGGACCCAGCGACTGGGAGGCGGGGGGCAGAGTGTGGGCGAGCAGGCCTGACAGGTGTATAGAATGGCATCTCCATCAGCCGGCATTCATGGAGCTGGGATATCTGGCAGACATGCTGGAAACTTGATGCTCAGACTATCACCAAGTATGGGAGAGCCCCAGAATGCTCCTGAAAACTTCTCTCATCAAAATGTGAGGGGAGTGGCGAAAGGTGGTGATGGGGGGAGACTAGTAGTCTTTTAAGTCAATCTCAGAGAGGTTGGGAGTCATCTCCCACTTGACCTACTGCATCTCAGGGAAGATGATGGCTGGGGGGTTTTGGGCTTCTTATTTGTGGCTTAAGCCATGGAAGCAGGGGAGGGCCCACCTGGAGCCCTTCAAAGGTTCTGCATTTTTGCTTTTCCTTGACTGCTGATGTTCTCCAGCCACCCCCAAGATTCAGCAGTCTTGGGTGAATCTCCGTTAGTGCCACGTGTTCTGTGGCAGCAGCTGTTGGTGTTGACTAATGACACTTCCTGGCAGCTGCACTGGACACTCTTGGCTCTGGCAGGAACCACCTCTCCTCAGTCACCCAACCCTACCCCAAGCTCCCCAAGAAAGGCCCAAGGAAGATGCCTGCAGAGGGAAGCTGCCTGTGATGGGAAAGACCTAAAACTCAGTGACTCAGAGATTCAGAGAAAAAAGTTGAAACCCAACAAAACCCAACAAGCCCCACTCCATTTAAGGGAAATAACTCCCAAGCAACCAACCCTTTTTGCAGATGGGAGATCTCAGTGCTAAGCCCCCCCCTCCCAGTCGCTGGGTCCTCCAGGGCCTTTTCAGTATCCTCATTCAATTTTCACCCAGTCTCATCTTGGGCAGCTGAACCCAGTTGTGGATTATTTCCCACAAGAAGAAACACTCTAAGGAGAGGCCAGTGAAGAACAAATCACAGTTTCTTCTGGGGAGAAGGTGAGTGGTAAGTGGCAGAGGCTACATAAACCCAACAAAACCCAACAAGCCCCACTCCATTTAAGGGAAATAACTCCCAAGCAACCAACCCTTTTTGCAGATGGGAGATCTCAGTGCTAAGGAGAAGGACTGGCTGTCCAAGATCAAAGAGCAAGTTAGGCACTGGGATGGATCTTAAAACTGTCTCCTCTCTGCCTTTTAGGCTGCTCTACCCTGGTGAGGTAGGCCTGGTATGGGGCTAATCTTGCTTGGGTGCTAGGCTGATTAGCTCTGTCCCTGGGCTACTTGTTTTACCTCCCTAAGATCAAGTCCCTCGAAGGCAAAATGAAGTAATAATTGTCCCTACTCCATAGGCTTGCTCTGAGGACAGAATGGGAGCCTGGGATAACATGCCTAGCCTGGAGCTGGTCATCCTCAGCAAAAGGCCCCTTTCCTTTCTTTCTCACCTAAAAACCGGGTTGGTGCACCTTTCCCCATAAACCCCTTGGAGTTTATAGCAGATGCCATAGTGGACGCTTGAAGAACTGCAGCTGGCATTCACTTGGAGGCTCATGGGAGGATGAACAAAGAAAGAAGACAGAATAAGAAATGGGAAAACCTAAGTACTTACTGATTCCTGCCCTTTTTCCCTCTCTCTGTGTGCAATCATCTGCTTACATATCTTGAAAAGGACTTGCAGGGCCTTTTAGGACCACGCATTACCAAGGCACAGTTGGCCCTATACGATCCCTGACAAATGACCAGGCATCCCTTGCCTGATTGATGGTTATAGCTGCTATTCAGGGGGCTTCTAAGGGGGCGGTCAGCAGCCCAAGGGGCAGGCTCTGTTCTCACCTCCAGATTACAGACAAGAAAACAGAGGCCAGAACCAAGAAGTGTACAGATCTTCCCACTGGGAGCTTTGTCCGGATAGAACAGGAAACAGGATGCCTATTCTCCACAGGCCTCGGGGCCTGGCTGGTCCTCTGGATACCACCTGCTGGTAGTCTGCCCTGACCATAGCCCAGGCAGAAAGAGAGCTTTTCAAGGCACATCTCGAGTGATAAGAAGGCCCCTTGGTGCCTGTAATTAAGCCTCCCTGTCTGCTCTCCTTTTCAAGGCCCAGCTTTTCAGGGGATCAGATAATGGGGCTTTGTGCCCAGGTCTCTTTGAATACTTGAAATAGGAGGACACAGCTTCAGCTCTCTGCATTCACAGGACTTGGGGGCCCCCTTTTCTCCCTGTACTGAATTCCAAATGTGGGACGAGTAGCTGACATGTGGACGTTTTTCACTGAAATTCCATGATGGGTTTTTCCCCAGGATGTACAGTCAGTGTCTCAAAGAGAGATTTATCAGTTAAACCTGCCTGGCTCCAGAGGAGTTCCCGCTAACTTCCTGGTAAATAACCCTGGGCCTGGAATGCATTTGTGAAATTTTTAGGAGGTGATCCCAGAAAAGCCTCCTTCGGTCACCAAACCTCGTGCTTGTCTCTGGAGATGAATTGTGCACAGGAGGATGTTTGTTCCTGAGAGCAGGCATTTTGTATGATGCACGCAAGGCTTTTATTTGACATTACATCAGATGCGAGTAGTCAGATGCAGGGCTTGAAGTTGCGAGTTGACTTTCCCCCCTGCAGCTACAAAGTTCTGTGTCAGCCCGAGTTTCAATGTTCTGGGATTGTTGTCTGTCTACCACTCAACTAGGTGTTCTTAACACCTGTTTTTGTTTGCATGTTTGTTTGTTGTTGTTGCTTTCGGTGATGGTGGTTAGGGGAAGGGATGGGTTAGTGACAGGGCAAGGGGGGCATTTAATCATTTATTCAAGAAGGTTTAATTGTATAAAGATTATAATGCATACAAACGTCTGTAATTAGGGGAGTTGGTTCTGCTAGACAGTGTTTTAGTGAAGAAAATTATAGTGTTCATAAGCTGTTTAAGGAGGAGGACGCACATATTAACATGCAACTAGTTTTTGTTAATTCCTGCTGAGTGTTTACAGTGCTCCCTGAAGGTGTCTCCCTTAATCCCAAAGTATTCCTGATCCCTGCGTGCTGGCTTACTTCCTTCAGCCAACCTACTATTGCCAGAAAATGGAGCTTCTGTCTAGGGGCTTCCAGGGCCAGATTTTGTTCTGCAACGTTCTTGAGGCATATTTTTCAGTGCACCCTCTGTGTGCCTGGCACTGTTTTGGGCATTGGGGATATAGAGGGGAATCAGACAGCAAGCTTTTTGCTCTCATGAAGTCTGTAATCTAAAGGGGAGTCAGACTGTAAACAAGAAAATAAAGAGATGCACACTGTACTTACGGATAAGGACTGTTGCAAAGAGAAAAATGGAGAAGGAGTGGGGGGTGAGGATGTGAATTCAGGTAGATTTAGGTCAAGAAGGCCTCTCTGCAGCTATGTGACCATCCTAGGGCAGTGTTTTCCAGGCAGGCAGTCCAGCCCAGTGGTCTCCAGGGCAAGAATGAGCTTCAGGAGTTCAGGAACCTGAAGAAAGGACAGTGGGGCTGGAGGACAAAAAGCACCAGAGCAAGTAATGGGAGATGAGGTGGGAGGGCCAGATCCCCTGGGGGTTTGGATTTATTCTTAGTGTACTGGAAGCTGGAAGTGAAGGGACCTGCTGCAAGGAGAGTGGGTCTTTCTGTCCCTGCATAGATGACCCTTTTGGGCTCTGTGCCACCATCTTCCCACATGGTCTCCTTGTCAAAGAAGCCAGGCACATGGAATATGGCCTTTCCAGGAAGGTGAACCTTTAGGTCCAGCAGAAATATCCTTAGCACCCTTCAGAATCCAGTCAGTTAGTGAAGTTTTGACATCTTGGGGAATACCACTGAGAAAAGATGGATCACCTATTCAACTCAGGGAACATTCTTTTCTAGTGCCCACCAGGCTATAAAAGAGATTCAGCCACATAACTTGGGCATACCATTAATTCCCATTTTGCTCCATTTGGGGGCAAAAGGCATGGGCTCTGAAGGATGAGTTAGGAGTTGCTAAGCCGTATGAAAATGGGAAGAACTTTTTTGGCAGAGGAAAACTCACATGAACAAAGGACGCAGTGTATTGTGGGAATGGCAAATAATGTGATATGGCAAGAAATGGGTCTTTCTGGAGAGAAGGGCTGAAGTCATGTTGGGACAGACCTTGAAACTTTGGACTTTATTGTATAGCTACAGCACATACGCTATAATGCTAAATTGATTCATAAAAACGGAATTCAAAAAATCCATTTGCTCCAAGGAAATTGAATATCACGTTAACAACTCTGAGGCTAGCTGCGTCAATTTAAATTTTAAACTTTAAAGACCTCTGTTCTGTAAGGGCAACTCTTGAACAGAGTGGACCAATTATGAAGAGCCCCATCCAGGTTTTGCCTGAGTCTTGGGCTTCTGTCACACGAGTAAGGCCCAACAGACTCAGTTGTCCAGTCAAGCTCTGGGTCAGATGGTAAGTATGTGGAAGGCCCTCGGCTATCTCAGGTATTATAGTGAAGATCCCAACAGCCCCTGTCCCCTTTCCCCTCCAGCTTCCCCAAGATCAGATAATCACCTGTCAATCACGCAACCCCAGTGTCTTCATTTTGTGCTACTCATTCCTCTAGAACTTGCCACTCAGCTCTCATGGTCACTTTTGGTCATTGTTGTCCCTTTCCCCCATCCCACTGACAATTTACTTCTGGTCGAAAGCCTCAAATGCCAGAAGCAGCATGCCATCTGAAATATCACTGATATGCCTCTCCTAGCTGATTTGCAGCAAGTTGTTAGGACTGAAGACTCTTGGTTTGGATTTCAGGCGTAGGAGAGGGGATATAAAGTTACAAGTTACTGAACATGAGGCTGGCATTCTTGCCTCGGTTCCTGGGCTGCCTTGGTACACTCTTCCTGGCCTTGCTGAAAGACAATTTGCTAGGATGAAATAAATACGTCCCTAATTGTTTGTGGTATGGGAAAAGAATCCCATAAGCATTAATTTGCCCAGGCCTAGAGTATGTGAGAAAGAGCCTGCCTGACATGTTTTTCTTTTCCATTAACACTTCTGTGATAAACAGCTTAGATGCGCCGAGAAAAATTAATGAAACTATTGTAACAATCGTGTACATGTAGGTAATTTATTAAGGACAATTAAAAAGCTTTAAAAATCATCCATGAAGCAAAATGAACAGGAAGGCGGTGCCTGGCGGGTTCTGGCAGGGAGCCTGCCCACGGGTATGTGGGGCAGGAGTCCCTTCCCAGCCCCTTGCCTCCCTCTAGAATGACGCAGCGTCAGGGAGCATGGACTTCTGCCGTCCAAGCTTTTGGTAACAAAAATTCCATGCTGGCTCCCCATTTTGTAAAGCCGGGGAGATGTGCAGAAGTGTGGGGCGGCGGTAAAATACAGGCCGGCCGCAGAGGCATTCGGCTCCGTCCTTCCTTGGGACAGCGAGTGCTTACTTACCCCTGGGCCTCACCATCTCCGGCTTTAGGAAGGGACAGGAAGGTATGCTCTTTCCCTTCTAGGTAGCACTTGATTGTTAGTACAAGGACTTCCTTTTGTGTTGGTCCTGGGATCTTCACAGGTGAGGAGCAGAAAAGGAAGGCTAAAAAGGTTAAGGTGGCATTGTCATGGTGTCATTAGCCATTTACTACCTTCTGACACTGGGCTGGCCTCTGTGTGCCTGCTCTCAGCCTCAGTTTCGTCATCTGGTAAGTGGGGATGATGGTAGACTCTCCCTCCCAGGATCAGAGGGGGATCACACAAGGCCACGCATTTAAAGTGCTTAGCATGATGTCCCACACAGGTAGTGAGTTCTCAGTCAATGTTAACTATCCATCACCACCATCCAAGATATTGTTATTGTGTTGGCTGAAGGCCATGCAGAGGTTGAAATCCAGATTTCTAACACCTACGCTGACGCACTGTCCATCATGTGCCAGTGTCTACCCCCAGAATGTCTAGTTTTACCTGAGCACACATATAATGCCAGGTGTCAGTGATTAATGCACCCATTCAACCTACGCAGAGGGGTGGGACCACCAGGCTTTGTCCTGGCCCAGTCTCCACCCCCACCGTTCTTCACCCCTGTCCTGGCCCCTAGCCCCTGACGGGTGCAGCTTCCCCATCTTGAAATTTTCTTTGCATGTGTGAGGTCCAGGAATTGTTGAGTTCTTTTTTTTAATTGGCTTGTGACCCAGCAAATCTTCAACCTTGTAGACCAGCAGTTTCTCAGAAATAGATGAATTTAATAGAGTAAGACTCCATTGGTGAACGGCTTTGACCACTCTTGGGGTAGCTATCTTTTGTTTTACTCTGTTTTCCTCCAGGCTTGAGTATAGACACGTACTTTGTATGTCCATTATAGACATATGCATCTATTTGCAAGGAGTAATTTTTAGTTCACTTACCGACTAGAAAGGAAAATGAAGCCTTTTTGCTCACTCAGACACATCAGACGCAACAGATTTTTTTTTCCCTTCCCCTGCTGCAAATGAACAGTGAAAAATTACCCGCTTTTGCTATTAAAAGCTATAGAGGCTGTAAAAAATAGTAAATTATAGAGACATTATCAAAGTTTATAGGCACTAGAATTTGACCTTCAGCAAATTCAGCATTGGAGGGAAACAGGGTTTTCTTTTCTTTCTTCAAAACGAAAAATGAGAGGGAGGAAAAAGATTTATTTCCTTCTGTGACTAGAGCAGCAACTCGAAATGGCATTCCCCAGTTTAAAAAAAAAAAAAAACTTTGTAGAATTACATAAAGTAATACAGGATGTCAACCTCCTTGGAAAAAATTAAAACCTTATAGAAAAGGTCAAAGTCCCTTTGAACAATTTACTCTCTCCCTTCCATTCCCCAACCCCTCCCACTTGATTTTATCATTTTTGGTGAATATATTCATACAGAGCTTTTTTGCAAATTTATAAACATATTTTTTATAAACTCATAGAAAATAATATAGTACTGTTTTGTCTTTTCAGGCTATCTTCCTCAAACTTTTCCTTTATCCTTCCCTGAGATTTAGCTGGAAAAGAAAAAGGGAGCTTGGAGGAGATGGGTGCAATTTTCTTTAATGTCAGTTCGGACAGCAGCTGGGATGAAGGGGTTCCACTCTCTTCTGTGAGGTGTGCTTGGGCTTCATGAAGTTTGTTCAGTTGTTAATAATCCGGGTTAAGATTGAGGGGATGGATGGTCAGAGGAAGCAGCAAAGTGTCAGGCTCAGCTGAGTGCCGGGTATTTAGATTTGAGCTTCCTTTGCCATCAGCTAGATCCTGACACTCTCCTGACCTAGGAGTGCTTGGAACTGTCTGTAAGATGGTAGTGCCCAGTGCATGGTTTTGAACATGTGAATGTGTCTGTGCATGCACATTTAAGGTAGGAATTTTGCCAAGAAGCCGCAGACTCCTTGGCAGGTAATTTTGTGGTGAAATGCAAAAAGTGAGATCCTTGACTAAATCAAGTCAGCAGGCAGGAGTGGTGGTGTTGGAGGAAAGCAACGGCAAAGACACCCAGTTGCTATTTCTGAAATGGCTGGCTGATCTGCGCAGAGTAGGCTCTTAGGGGGTTTCTGAAAGTAGTTACCTGTGTCCTGTCCCAGCCTGTGACATTTGTTCAGCATCAAGCACCAGTCTGGGGCCTCCCATCTCTGAGCCAGTAAGACTCTTCCACCCTTTCTCCAAGAGCAGAGCCACATAATGGTTGCTGAATCATCACAGAGAGTGGGTCTCTAATCTCATTCTCACCTGCTTGTAGCTCTGCTCTGAGCCCAGCAGAGAAAATTGCTTTGGTGTTTTGCTGCTCTCTGAGATTTAAGGTGGGAAGTTGAAGATTCAGAGCCTCAGGAAGGCACACGTGCAATTCGGGAGTTACACCGAGATGAGCACAGCTGCCTGGCTTGGCCCTCGCTTCTTCCTCATCTTCTTGTTGAGCTACAGCCTTGAAGATTTTTATCCATCTGTTGCTGGGCAGGGGCAGTTTGGGCCTTTCAGAAACAGGGAAGGAATAGGTGTGATCTGTCACCTCCATCGGTGGCTGTCTCACTCCAAAAGCGAAGCCTTGGGCAAGAAGAGTATAGGGGAATCAGGCACTGGGGCGAGGAGTTGTGAAAACGAGCCGTCCTGACTCCTCAAACCTTTGCTGACCCTTACCACGAGTGACATCTTTTCTCTTCCTCCTCTGAGGTGTAGCTCTTCATGTCCTTCAGTCCATCTTCCCTGGAGATGAACACCTCTGACCACATGTCCTAATTCATCAGCTTCTGGGTGGGAGGCATGGTGAGCCCTTCACCTTTACGACCATGTAAAACAGTGGATCAGCAGACTTCCCTGGATGCTCAAGGGAGGTTAGTCTAGCTGGCGTCTGGGACACATGTGGCCAGAGGGTCAGGACAGACATGACTGGGAAGGTCAGGAAGACATGGCCGGGAGAGTGAGGCCCTCTTCGAGTGGGTTAGCTCAGTGATAAAATAACATCACGTAGCTCTGTCTCTGTTTGCCAGGAGGGTAGGGATCCTCTCCTCCAAAAGTAGAGCAGGTTACACGTGGTCAGCAGAAAGGAAGCACTGGGACCCGTGTCCATGCTTGCAGAGGAGAAGCTGCTTGTCCAGCACCACCTCTCCCACCAGCATCGGAACCAGCACTAGAAGTCAGACCCTCTGCCTCTAGGTTGTGTGGGCCAGAGACCCTGACCTGGGCATTGTAAACTATTGAGGGGCAGCCAAGTTCTTGCAGTGCCTTTCTGATCTGAATGCCTTCCCACCCATATGCTAATTAAATGTGGACGCTTCTGGACTTAAAGCAAAAGAGGACCTTTTCCTTGAAGTCTGGTCTCTTAAATGGTCCTAATATGAAGAGAGAGGAACTGATTCATTAAAAAAAAAATTTTTTTTATTAGAGGAGTTGTAGGTTTACAGAAGCACCATGCAGGAAGTACAGCATTTCCATATACCCCCCTCTCTTATTCACAGTATTCCCTAAGATTAACATTTTGCACTTCCCTATTATTAACATATTTCATGGTGTGGTGCTTTTGTTACAATTCATGAAACAATGTTATTAAAGTTATGCTATTAACTTTAGCCCAGTGTTTACATTAGGGTTCACTTCTTGTGTTGTTCAGGTTTATATACAACCTAAAATTCCCCTTTTTATCCCCATTTGAATATACAGTTCAGGGCTGTTAATTACGTATGTAAAGTTGCCTCTATCCGCATCATCCTTTGCCAACACTTTTGATCACTCCAAACAGAAACCTTATGCCAACTAAACATTAACTCTCCGTTTCCCTTCACCACGTGGCCCCTGGAAACCTTCGCTCTACTTTCTGACTTCGTGAATGTGTGTATTCTGAAGTCCTTTTGTATTTGGCTTATTTCATTCAACATGTTGTCTTCAAGGTTCATCCGTGATGTGGCATATATCAGAACTTCATTCTTTTTTATGACCAAATAATATTTCGTTGTATGGATAATACCACGTTTTGTTTATCTGTTCATAAATCGGTGGGCCGTTGGTTGCTTCCACATTTTAGCAATTGTAAATAATGCTGCTATGAACGTTGGTGTGCAGTTATCTGTCCCTGTCCCTGCTTTCAATTCCTTTTGGGGTGTATACCTAGATGTGGGGTTGCCAGGTCATATGGTTAGGGCTATACTGAATTTTCTGAGAAACTGTCAAACCGTTTTCCAGCATCTGCACAATTTTACATTGGACAGTATACGAGTGTTCCTATTTCTCTGCATCCTCTCCAACTTTAACTTTTCTTCTTTTTTTAAGTAGTAGTCATCCCAATGGATATGAAGTGGTGTCTCTTTGTGGTTTTTATTTGAATTTCCCTAACAGCTAAAGATGTTGAACATCTTTTCATGTGCTTTTTGGTCATTTGTGTATCTTCTTTGGAGAAATGTCTATTGAAGTCTTTTCCCCATTTTTAAAAATTGAGTTGAGCGTCTTTTTGTTGTTGAGTTGTAGAAGTTCTTGGTATCTCCCAGATATTAAATCCTTATCAGATATGGCTGATTACCTTCATTTTTGTAGTAATGATAACGGCTACCACTTCTTTAGCACTTACAGTGAGCCGGGCACTGAGCAAAGTGCTTTGTTTACGTCATTTTACCTGTTCTCATAACTCCCCCACGAGCAGCGTTGAGTGAGTGGTGCCGGCCAGTTTCGTCCCTTTCTCATCGCTGCCAATGGCTTGTTTTTTTCCTAGATCCTCTTTGATCCGGGCCCCAGGCTTTGGGCTGTGGCTGTGGAATGGAATAGCTCTTCATAGCCAAGTGGCCCATGTGGCACTTGAACTCACTGCCAGGCTGAAGCCGGCAGGGTTAACAGTCTAGGCGCATGGAGCAGGTAGTCACGTTAGCAGAGCTGCATCTGGGTATAGGGACGCTGACCCACAGCCCCGGCCCTGCCTGCCTGCTGCTCCTGTCATGGAACTGGAAAGCCTGGCTGCTACCCTGAGCCTGCTGCCATAGGCTGTGTGACCTCGAGGTGGTTAAGTAACTCCTGAGAGTCTGGGTTTCCTTACCTTGCTTGTGAAGTTCTTGTCAAGTGCCGAGCACATATCCAGGCTCAGAGGAGGTGCCCTGTGATGGTGAATTCTTTCCTCATACCTCTTCCTATAGCTCTGGGGCCTGTGCTAGAACTTCCTTTTCTTTCAGACTTCAGCCAGCTGTTGCCACTCATATATGAAACTGTTTCTCTTTCTCTGGCAACTTTGTACAAAAGAAGATTTTGTGGTCACCCCCTAAATAAAGCAGTGAACCCCCCGGGCCCCCTACCCCCACCCCCAAATTTATACCCTGGGAGCTGTGGTCACAGTCAGAATACTTGGCAACAATAACAAGACTTGAAACAGGGGGCTTGAAACCATTGCTTGCAAATTAGCATGTTTTTCTCTCTTGCTTTTGTGAAAACCGACATCCTGTACAGCCACTTGTGTGTAAAAACCCTGAAACGGGGGTGGGGGTGGTGGTGGCTCTCAGCCTCTGTCCACCATTTGCCTGGTTCGTGGCAGCTTTGTGAATTAAAGATTACAGCTGTTAAAAAGAGATCTTTAAACAAGAGCAGTTCCCTCTCTCTCCACATCCCCAGAGTGTTGAAGTTTTCGTATATATTGAGTCCAAAACAAACAGAGATGTTCTTGGGAGACGTGGTGGGCTGGGACCTGAGGCCGGGCAGCCCAGAGAACAATGCAGTAGAGGCCAGGGCTGCAGTTTTGAATTGTTGGTCTTCCGTTTGTGTTCTTTGAGAAATAGGGCAGCACAGAGTACTCAGCAGCACCTGCTGCAATGCTGGGTTGCTGTGTGAAAAACTTTGGATTTTGCCTCCTCCCCAACACACACATACACACACACACACACACACACACACACACACACTGCATACCTGCATCTGCACGCACGTGCACACCCGCTCCCATCCCAGCCACACCCATGTGTGGGTGTTATGCACATATGCACACGCTGATGTCTGAAAAGGCTCTGGGCTCTTTAGACACAGCTCTGAAGATGAGCTGGGGGAGAGGTGCAGTAGAAATGTCACCAGGAAGCTTTTTTTATTAGATACCTTATCGTTGCTTGTGAAGATGGACCAGCTGCCCAAAAGAGACAGCCCGCATGGAACTCACCTCAAACAGACACCACAAAGGTGGGGGGATTCCTAGGATTTTTAGGCAGCTGAATAAAACATCAAACAGCTACCACCGTTTAACAGTAGCAATAATGGGTGTTCCTGAGTTAGTCACTGGGAATATAATGATGTTCAAAGGCAAACCCAGTGCTTGGTAGGGAGCTCACAGGGCAATGGAAAAAAACAGACATGAAGGGATGAGTCTAGAACACTTTTCTATCTACCCCTTAACCTCTTAGCCTGTCTCAGAGGGAGGGAAGGACCAGAGCTGATTTCCTCTACTTTGGAGACGGGTATGTAGAGTGACAGTCTTGGTTAAGGGCTGTACCAAGGGCTGTTGTCATGAACAGAATTGGGGTTAAATCCCGGGCCTTCTGACCTTGGATCAGGAAATATTCACTGCAAAATGTTGATGTAGTCCCCAGGGCTGCATTATCTTGGAGTTTATTTCAGGCAGATGATTACCTTCATTCTCAACCATTTAAGTGTCCTTGGAAGGGACTTTTCTGGACCTTCCAAGGCTCTTTGAGATGGAAACAAGGTATGATATTCTCCCACCCATGCCATACTCTGTCTACCCTGGGCCCTGTGGTTTAGTTTGGAAAGTTCCTGGCTGTTGGGAGGGGAAGGGGATCAGAACTGGCAGCATGGAGTTCCATGCTCTAGCGACCACTGATTACCTCTGCCAGGGTCACCATTTCTCTGGGCAAAACTAGACTCTAGATGGAGGACTGGACATTTCTCCCTTGGGCCACATTTGCCAAAGTCATTGATAGGCAACCACAAAGGCTCTTTGGTCAAATTCATTTAGCAACTGCTCAATTAAACATTGCCTAAATGTAGGACTTCTCAGAACCTTCACTCTGCTAATAGAAGTGCTCTCATATTCCATGAGCAGGTTATGGTAGGCAATGTTTCCTGAACTCATTTGACCACTGAACTTATTTTATGTGAAATACCATAGGGCTACTATCTCTTGGAACATTTTTTGAGAAGCTTTCTAAAGTCAATTCTCCTTTTAAGGTTTCAGATTCCTAACTGTGAAATGATAGGAGTTTATTAGAGTGTTCTCTAGCATTGTCATTTCTTTTTAAATTATTTTTCTCCTATAGAGTCTATATCCTGAAAGAATATTTTTCTCTCTTGAAAGCCAATCAATAAATACGGGGAGGTGTCTTGGTTTGCCAGGCTGCTGTGACAAATGCCACACACAGTGTTGGCATAAACAAAAATTAATTGGGTCACAGTTTTGAGGATAGAAGAAGTCCAAAATCAAGATATCAGCAAGGCTTGCTTTCTCCTAAGTTTGTACCATTCTAGTGCTGGCTGCCAGTGATCCTTGGGGTTCCTTACCCTGTATCTCTGTATCGCATGGCAACTTCTCTGTCCTTATGTCTGCTCTTCCAGTTTCCACTGACTTCTGGCTTCTTCCTCTGTGGCCTTCTCCAACTTCTGGTCTCTGGTTTCTTCTCTTCATAACACCTCCAGTAATATGGATTATAACCCACCCTCATTCATTTGAGTCACAACTTAACTAAAAATAACATCTTCAAGAGATGCTATTAACAGGAGGTTCACACTAATAGGAATGTGGATTAAGAACATGTTTAGGTTGTGGTACAAAATTCAGCCTACCGTAAGAAGTCAGATGAGTTCTCACCTGATAGATGCAAGTCAGAAACAACTATGTCAACTTGATATATTATATATCAGGTCAACCAGTGTTACCATGCAAAGTGTTACCGTCAAAAGCGAAGAACATTGGGTCAGTGTGCGGTTTCTGGTTGACTTTTGGAAGCAGGCAGAGTTTCCCCATTGACATCTCCTAGTATACAAAGCCCGTGATTGGGAACCCCAGGGTAAGTGGATGGAAAGTCCCGTCCAGCTCTAATATTCCGTGGGTCCCTTGCCTCTGGATGATAAGTTAGAAGCCTGGCTACTCAGCCTTTAGCTCAGGTCAGCTGTTGCATAAAAGCAGAAAATAATTGGGCCCTTAATTGCTCCTGATATCATGTCTTGAACTAAGCTTTGGAGCATGGGGAAGGAGCCCTGTGTAGGCCATGGGAGGATAATTTGAGAATTCCCTTGCCTCTCTCTGCTTGGTGGTTGCCTGGCACCTGGCAAATGTGTTGGGTTGTTTGCTGTGGGTAACTATGGCAGCTCTTTTTTCTTGCCACCAAATAATTTCAGCCCAATCTCAGCACTGGTTGTTGTGCTGCCTCGCTCAGAAGAATGCCTTCCTCTTTAAAGAGCTGGATAGAACCTTAGCAGTGGCAGGAAGACACCATTTAATGTTTTTCTTCCCATTTAATGAGTATGGAACAAAACTTAAGTCCCAGGGTCTTTATGTGGCACAAAAGTTAAATGGTTTGTGGTGTTTTGGGTCTTGGGCTACACATTTCTCACGAACATCTTCATGACATATTAAAGTCTGCCTCTATATTAAACTTGTATCATTGCCAACTTCCTCCTGAAATGCTATCTGCGCTATTTTGGGGATAGGAGTGGGAAAAGGTTGAGATGAGAGAGGGGCCAGGCAGCATGTGGAGGGACGGGGGGATGCAGTGCAGCCCCATTGCCCGTGTTCACAGTTTCTAGAACGGCATTAAGTGGTCTGCTGATAAGAAGGGAGGTATTTGAATCATTTGGTGAGGCTTTTGCTACTCTGACGTCAAACTGGTACAAGGCCCTGAACCTTTGACTTCTGGCTCCAGGTCCATAAATCTCCCAGAGGTTCCAGGGAAAGAAGGACATGTTAGGCTGAAACCCTAATGCTTAATTAAAGTGGATTTTAGTTTAGCACCCGTCGTCACATTTTTGCTTATTCATTTATCTAGCCTGTCAGTTACTGTGCGCAGATCAAGTGTCAGAGGCCATGCTAGGTCCTGGAGATGTAGGATGCGGCGCTTACCCTTGTAGCTCATGGTGGGGCAGAGTTGTGCAAAGCAAGTACTTAAAATGCAGTGGCCTATGTGCCATGGTAAAAGCATGTACACGGTAGAGAAATCACACCAAGGAGGGAGCGAGTAACTCCGGGGAGAGCATCAGGGAAGATGTGAAGTCTGAGCAGGGGTTGGAAAAACAGTTAGATTCCCCAGGCAGAAAGGGGGTGCCCAGGGTTGCACACAGGAAGAGCTGCCCATACAGAGGCTTTGGGGGTTGACAACACATGAATTCGGAGAACTGCAAGCATTTGCTAATGCAAAGAGGGTACAAAAAAGTGGTACGGAGTGATGGCTGGAGGGGTGGGCAAGGCCAGGTCACGATGGTGCTTTTGACTGTGGAGAGGTGTCCCTTCTCCAGCAGGGGAGGGGAGCCGTGCTTTCTGTAGGCTTCGCAGTGAAGGTCACCATCGCGCTGGAATGAGAGAAGAGGCTTCTAGGCAGAGGGTCGGGTGTGTTGTGGGGAGAGTGCATGTCCAGTAGGCACTGTGATGTCCACTCAGCTGCTCCGTGACACGCCTGTGGGGCCCACAGCCCCCTGCCTGCCCTTGACCCGACTGCACAGTGACATGCACAGATCACATGGCTGCAGAGCTGTCACCCGGTCCCCTCAGAGCTGCACACCCACAGCATCTGCCTGCTCCCCCAGGGCCGCACGGTCAGCCCAGGCAGCTGTTCAGCGGGAATTAGTCAACCCAAGCTTTACAGGTTCAATGACTCATTGTCTTAAATTTTAATAAGTACAGAAAA
The DNA here is from genome assembly GCF_023851605.1 of Tamandua tetradactyla. NCBI lineage: Eukaryota > Metazoa > Chordata > Mammalia > Pilosa > Myrmecophagidae > Tamandua > Tamandua tetradactyla. The sequence goes on from NC_135332.1 coordinate 38,459,046, forward strand.
ACAGAGTGCTGATTTATTAAAAATTAATCTTCCTAAGAGGTAGCTTCAGCGCTGGGAAAGCAGAGGGGCTGCCGGGCACGGCTGGAAGGGTGGGTTGGAAGGAAGAAGGGCAGAAGGAATGTGCAAGAAGAGCCTTGCTGCAACCCTTCACTTAGTCAAGGTCAGATTGTAAGGCGATGGTCCCTCTGTAGAGGTGTCCTCCTTTTAGTGTTCCTTTTTCTTTTCCTCTTTTCTGTCCCCTTCTTTCCCCGGCTTTTTTTCCTTCTCTACTTTTCTTCCCCCCCCCCCCCCCCCCCCCCAGCACCGTCTTGTTCTCTTGCGTGCTCTGTCCCCTCTTGCTCTCCATCTCTCTGTGGCCACCCCCTCCCCCTTCCCCGTGCTATTTAGGCCACAGCCATCCGCCTGCAGCGCCGCGCCCTGCCCCTGCCAGCCTGCCCTGCTCTCTGCAGTGGTGGGTGCTGTGCCTAGAGCATTTCTCCACAGTAGCCCCCAGGTCCCAGCAATTCTTGGGCCATACCTGCTTCCAGGGGCTTGAAGAAGTTCCCTGTCCGAGATTCAGTTCAGGCAAGGGGGTATGCGGGTGGGGACAGGAAAATAGGTGCCTGCCTGCGGCTGCATACTTGAGGGAGAATTTCCTTCTATTGATCATAAAGCATTCCAGCACAGGGCAGGGACATCCCTGGAATGAGCCTTGTCATTTAAAACATTTCCTCCTCAAAGGCAATCAGTTGAGGCTAACTGCGGGAGCAAGCGGGGCTGAAACTCAGCAACAAGAGGGGAATGTTGGCCCCCAAAGTGTTATGGGCCATTAAGTCTGTAATGGAGCAAGGGCCTCTGGGTAGCGTGAGTTCCTTCCTTCCTTGCTAATTGCAGGGATGCTGCACTCTCATCCTGTTGACTCAGTGTCCTGTCCACAGAGGCACCTTCTCCTGTGCTTCATCCCTTCCATGTGTACCTGTGTCGATAAAGGAGGCTGGGGAGTGGCCGAGTGACTTCCTCTTGGATCTTTCTCTTCGTGCCTCTCTGCCAAAGCCCTCAAGCCCCTCGCCACAGCTCTCAGGATTAAGGAGCTGCAGTTTCATAGCAGCGAGCACCTCTTTCCCTGTTGGCAATTGGGAGGACCCCAGGTCTGAGCTCTGGGTGCATCTGCTCCCTCCCTGCCGCTGGGCCCCTGGCCTGTCTGCTGAGCTCCCCACAGGTGACTTGGTTTCCATCTGGAGGGTCATCCCCCATTGAGAGGAGAGGGGTTGGGGCTGGGTCCTCCAGAGGGGGGCGTGGGGGTGGAGGTGCCAGGCAGAAGGGGTAGGAACTTTGTCTGACTAGGACCAATAGTTTTGAAATGACTTGAAAAAAATTTGATCGTGGGGAATTTCCAGCATGAGTAAAACCTAGAGGATTCTCAGGATTTTGAGAAAGGGCACCCCCACAAGCCTGTCAGCAGTCTTTGCTTATAAAATCTCCCTCCCTTCAACCCAGTCCTCTTCCTTCCCACTGGGGGTGTCTCTGGGCCAGCCCCTGTTCACCCACTCGGTCTCCCAGCTGCTTCAGTCTTATTGCCTGCAGCTTACCCTGCCTCTCCCTGCACACTGTGTTCATGTGACCCTTCCCCAATCGAACCTCCAGTGTATTCTCTTTCATGCAGAACAACGCTTGGTCTCCCTCCCCCTTCCGGACTAGTCTGGACCAGTCTGACTACTTTTCCGTCCTTATCTTTGTAGGTTGAACTGTGTGAACCCCCTGCTCCAGCCCCCTGGCCCGCCCTGGGTCCTAGACCAATGCGTCTACTGTGCCCCAATCTGGAGGTGACTCCCACTCCCCATTTAATCAAACGCGATCCGTCCTCCAGCACCGTTGCTGTTCCTGCCTCCGTCTATCCAAACAGGATGCCTCTCTTCTTTGATATCTGCTGAATTCTTAGGGTGGAACACTTCATAATAAATAGACCATGCCCTAAATAGCTTATTTTTTGTCATCCCGAGATAGCTACCCCGTCTCCTTACAAATTTAGTTTGGTTTCATTTAATGAACATATATGGTGTTCAGTAAATATTTTCTGACTCAAAGTGGCCATATCTCTTTGGTTGATACTTTGGAGAGTGGGATGAGGTGGAGAGTTGAGTGAAGGAGGAAGGAAGGAAAGAAGTGACCTTGAGATAAAAAGGCAGGTGGCCTTGGCCTTGGCCTTGGAGTAGAGAGGGATAGAGGAGCATGCCCGCCTTTCCTGACGCAACCAGATCTCCAGCCTTTGGTCAGATAAGAGTAGAATGTGGTTAAATCCATTTCTCTGAGGAAGGAAGAAGGAAAGGGCAACTGATTTGTCCATTGGGTATTTCTAACTGGAACGAGGAGGTGAGGGCAGGTTGGAAACCCCCTGCACTTTCTGGAGCCCTGAGAGATACTGCTGGGTCGCCCTGTCCCTGTCCCTTCCTCTATACCCTGAGGTCCGTCCAGTAGGCAGTCTGTAGATCCTCCTGGTTCAGCTTGGCAGGAAGCAGCCTGACTTGCCAAAGGGGCCTCAGTTCTGTGTTGAAGAGTCCCTCTCCCTTGTCAGATAGAACAGAGCCCTGTGAACTGTGCCCGCCTGGCATGAGATGCTATTTATGAAAGCACCCAGCCCAGTGCTTTGTAGAGTGTAGCCTCCCTGTTAAGTGGTGTGGCTTCCTTGCTTCCCACTGACATAGCCATTCTATACCCACCCTGGCAAATGCCCCCATCTTAGTCCATGAATGTTTCCTGTAGACCAAAAAATATTTATATATTTTTGATGGGGCTACCAAGAATAGTTTTAAGCATGTGCTATTACCATCATCCTTTTCATTACTCTCATATTTCTGTCTAATGTAATTAGGTAAGTTGTCCGTGAACCTAAGTGAAGGCGTGGAGGCATTTTGTTTAGATGAGAGTTCACTGGAGCCCCTGTATAGATACCCCATTTAATGGCAAAGATCTTCCTGGGCTCCTTGAGTAGGAAAATGAGGTCGAGCCCTGTCTCGATTCCATTGGAAACTGCTTTGTTTCTTTACTGTGAAATAAATTGCTCTTGAAGCCAAACAACCAGTGAACTTACTGGAGTGGGTTGGTGGGTGGGGCATGAGGAGAATGGAGCCAACGTGCTATGAGAGTCTGTATATGCCGGGCATTATGCTAAGAACTCTGCAGGTGCAGCTCAGACCTCACCCAAAGCCCACTGGGGTGGGTGGTATCTGCCACCTGTTTTATGGTGGCATTCGGGGCTAGGAGACTGACTAGGCATGTCCTGGAGACCCAGTCTTTTCTCCCCCACCTCTCTCTTACCCTTTCTCTGCCTTGGCAGGGCTGGAGTGGTCCAGAAACCCAGGCTGTGTTAGCAGCCCATCAGTTTAAGATCCAAGAATGTTGAAGGTTTTATTGCAGTGCTTTTAGAGAACATTTGCCAGCTCTGAGCCCAATAGAAAGTTTCCCAAGTCTATTAGGCAGCAAACGCTTTCATGGCTTTGGAATCATAAAGTTGATTTGAAAAATTGGCACTTAATAGCTTACAAGTGGAATGCACTTCCTGAAATGGAACCTCACAGGGAGACCTGGGGGTGCATGGTGGCCTCTCCCCAGCTGGCCACACGCTCCTCCTGCCGTGGGCGCTGCTTATCAGGCCACCAGGAATCTGAGTTCCCCCTAATTGGAAAAGAGACTCTGTAGGTCTTCATTACTCAGTTTGGACCCAATATTTAGTGGCAGTGACTGTGGGGAGAGTTCTGTCTGGAATTTCTCCCACTGTCCTTTCAAAGGCCAGGGCCTGAGAAATCCTGAAAAATTAATAGGGTCTCTATGGGTTCCTTACTCTTGCTGGTAACCTCCCCTCTCCCAGGCTCACTGTGGCTTTGCAGCATAATAGCTGCTCAGCAGCTGGTCTTTTGTATGCAAATATGACCTAAAGAAGTACAGGAGGCAGTGGTCCATTGTTGTGGGAGACCAGAGATTTCAAACAGACCCGCGGCTTTTAAAATATTCCAGGTAGATATTGAAAATGTCAGCAGCGGGTTTCTCCCACATACTTCTTGCCAGTCCCTCTTTTCCTCTCTTCATCTCCCCTGCCACCCACCCCACCATAAAATATAATCAAAAAGCTAGTAAATAATTTAAAGAATTGCCTCAAAGGATTTTCAGACCAGAAAGAGAGCCCCTTCTCTGCTTTAAGTTGGGAGAAACTGTTTTCATTTTTTCCCCCCCCAGATATTTAAAATATTCAGGAGTGTCCCGCAGGGTCCTGAACTCATAAGTGTCTGCATTTTTCTCACCAGGTGCTCATCCCTTCTTTCCTTTATTGAATTTTTTTAAGGTAGCTGTCGGCAGCATTTAGGGCCAACTTTCAAATGAAAATCATTTTTTAGATACTCATCTGAAGTCAGATGATCTAAGGTGTGCTTTGTTCATCTGATTGCCCTACCCCCTTGCTCTTTATTTTAACAAGAGGGTGGAGGGAATCATGGCCATTGTAATTTTTCATCCTATTAACTCTTTCCATAGGGGTCTTTATATGTTGAGTCTTTGCATATCTTTTTCCAGAAACTAAATCAGCCAGGACTGTGCCTTCGATCCGTCCCTTCTCACCTCAAGAAGGGAGAGAGGTAGGTGGTCAGGGCCTCTGGGGAGCCAGAAGCTTAAACAAGGATGAGGTCAGAAAACCTTTAGATCTACCCAGTCCCAGCCCCGAAAAGAGAGCTGATGGATGGATGCGTAATAGATGCATCAGTGATGGAGGGGCGGGCAGAGGAAGGGACGTAGTAAAGGAAAGTTGGATGGGGAGAAGAACAGATGAAGGCTGGATAGAGATAGCTGGGTGATGGTAGCACTTGGTCTCCCTTCTAGTATTTGTTCTTTCATGCTGTGTTTACCAAGGAGCTTTCCTGGGTCCTGCTTGCAGAAGCAAGGAGAGGACACAGGTGCTAACAGTACTGGCAATACCTCATCCTCCTTTATACTCTTAGATGCTGCTACTGACTGACCCTCCCAAAGCCATTCACGTAGGGATTCTTTCCCTTCAGAAGGGCAGTGTTGTGCTGCCATCCCCACCCCAGGGTACCCCTTTCCTCTGTGATGGGAGCTGCACACAGACACCCTCTCTTGGTTGGGTACCAGCAGTCCTCTGTGGAGGAGCTAGATGTATCCTCCTTCCAGCCAACAAATGATACCTCCTGGGCACTGTGATCTGTTAACTAAAGAAGTTGCTTCAGGCCCAGGAGCATAAAGCATAGTGAATAAGAGCTCAGGTTCTGGAGGCAGACATAACTGCATTTGAATCCCCGGTGACCTTAGGCGAGGTACCTAATGTCCTGGAGCCTCAGTTTCCCCACCTGTAAAATGGAGGAAATAGTTACCTATGGAGTGCTGTGAGCATTAAATGAGATGATGTAGGCAGAGCCCGTAGACACAAGCCGGCCCTGTGTCTGTGCGCCGTGATGCCTGTGGCCTTTATTGTTGTCATTATGGGTGGGGGGTGGGGGGCGGACATCTCTGAGGCACAAATGCCCGAGCTACTGAGATGGTGGCGGCAACAGTCAGCCCCTTGAGTCCTATCTGGGCAGTCGGGCTTTTGTCAGTGCCACGGGACGCCGTCATTTAGCGCCCACCTCTCGGGTCCCATCTGGGCATCATTTAATGACTCTGTTGCTGTTTCTGCGAAGAGCAGCCGAGAGTCCTGGGAGACTTATCAGGTGTCCAGAGAGGCCTTGAGACCAGAGGCTTTCCCCTTTTGTTCTTTCACCAACCCTCTGACGATTTCTTTCTCCTCTGTTGCGAGCAGCAGGTCTAGCCTTTGCCCCAGCAGTCGGTTTGCACGTCGCTCTGGATTTAGGCCCCCGAATATAGGGCCTTCCCCGGTGCCAGCTTCAGCTCCATTTCTGCCTTGAAGGGAGGCTGGTCTTGAGTTGGTGGCAGCCGCCGGGTCCGTGGCTCGCTCTGGCCAGGGCTCCCTGTCCACCCCACCTGGCAGGGTGTCAGGTGGTCTCGTAGCGAACACCCGGGCCTTGGTGACTTAAAGCGGCCTTCCAGAGAACAGAAGTTCGAGGGCTCTCTATCTCGTCCTCCAGCTCTCCTGCTCTTTTCTATTTTAAAGCCCCTAAGAAGGGAGGTGCAAAGCCCATGATAAGCATAAAGGATTTTTAAACTAAACAAGAAAACCAATTATTTTTCTAACTGCTTTACTCCTTCAAATCTTTCACTGTTACGGAGATTTAGAATCCATTGCAGTTGGGCTATTATTTCCGTGTAAACAGTGTCATGCCCTGTCGCACCAAGCAAGCAGTCAGTTTTTCCCATTACACATAGACATGGGCAGCGAGGGTGCTGTGCCTGGTCAGCGGTCTACGGGGGCGGGTTTGAGTTGATGGGCACACATGCCCGTGGTCGGAGGTGAGGAAAGGGTTAAGGCTTGTGGGGATTTCGGCTCTATCCCAGCGGTCACCTCTTTTGCTCCAGAGCTGAATTAATCTCCAGGCCTTGGCTTGTGAACCTCCCATACCCAGAGCAGGGAGGTAGGAGGAGAGTCAAGAGTTGACAGGGCACCAGGGGCAGGAGCTCGGAGTTTGCTTTAAACTGCTGCACACTGTTCTCCAGGCTCTCCCTTCTTTGCTTGCTGGTCTTTCTGACATGCACCTTCAGTATTGCATCCCACTGCTTATAGCCCTGGGGTAAAATCCAGAAAGCCTGCCTGGCCCAAGGCTCCCATCCTTCACTGCCCATCTGGAACCCTTTGCTCCTGCAACACCGATCCTCTTGGAGCTCCCTGAAGATGCCCTCCACCCAGAACATTCTTCACAACCCTCCCCTTCACTCGATCTAATGCCTTCTCATCCTGCAGAACCCATTTAAATTCTGCCTCCCCCAGGAAGCCCTCCTTCTCCCTCACCCTCAGCCTGCCCTGAGTTGCCCTGGGGGTCCCCTTTTCTAGCACATGCTGCATGTTGTGTCTTCTTCTGAAAAGCAAAATCACCTTGAGGGCAGCCACTGTATCCTCATCACCTTTGTACCCCCAGCGCCTGGCTCAGCTCTCGGCGGGTGGTATCTTCTCAGTGGTTATTTGTGGAATGTATATATGGGTCCCCAAGCCTGGTGGGGGAAACAGGGCAAGAGAATACCCTCCCCCATGCACCAGGGTGGTGTTAGCCCTGCTGTCCACAGCAAGGATGGAGACGGCAGTGTGCCTGGCAGCCACAGCTCCTGTGGGTGCAGAGGCGATAGGGCAGTCTGGTGGAGAGCATGGATCCTGGGCCAAACCACCTGGGCTCAAATCCCGGTCCCAATACTGTGACTCGGGCAAGTCACGTGAACTCTGTGTGTCTCAGTTTCCCTACCTGTGATGGGAGATCATAACAGTGCCTGTTGTGCTTAGCTGAGTTAACAGGGCCCATGTGAAGTGCTAAGCACAGGGCCTTGTACAGAGTGACCACCACCTAAGGGACGGCTCTTCTCTCTGTGATACTCTGCTCCGTTGGCTCTGCCCCCAGTGCTTAGAGCAGAGGTGGGGGACTGCATGTGGAATGTGTTGGCACGTGGCACTGGTTGCATAGTTGACCCTTTGGGTGGTGATTGCCAACTTTGGGCAGGTCACCCAGTCCCCACCACACTGCTCTCTTTTTTGTGCCACCTGCCTGGCCTCTGAGGCACTTGAGTTTGTGACTTCTACACTGACATTTAACTCAGTGCAGAGGCCTCTTGAATCAAGCGGACTCTGCTTATAGACTCAGCCACACAACTGAGGCATTTATGGAGCACCTTTTGTGTACACATGCTGTCTTTTAGATGGCCTGTCTGTCACACACGCCTTGAAGAACACATTTGATCTGCTCCCTCATCTCATGAATTAGGCCAGCCTGCTGCTTTCTGTTTTTCCAGATGGAGAAGTTGAGTCAGGGAGGAGCTCAAGGCGTACAGCTGCAGAAGGTGGTGCCCCCACCCCCAGCCCCAGGGGTGCTTTTGAGCATTTTTGCTTATCTAGTCCAGATTCACAAATACCATCTCAGTCCTGGAGTCTGCAGAAGGCTTCAAGGTCGTTGTGCCCAGAGCACAGGCTTCTGACAAGGCCATTGATGTCTGGAGCTGGGGAGAGTAGAGGAGAAATGTCTTCAGCCAAAAAATGCATGGTCTTTTTTCTCACTTGGAGTTTCGGAGGCTTTTAGTCTCAGTGGCTGGGCCTCCAGATCTTAAGGAGAAGCCCAAGGAACCTGAACAGGAGAGCTGAAAGGCAGCTTCTCTCTTTGGAGGTGGGCACAGCCCCATTAACTGAGGGCACAGAGTGCTGGGGAGGTGCAGAGTGGGGCTTGCCCATGGCAGAGTGTCAGAATTGTTGCTGGTTCCTGCCTGTGAGTGGACCTGGCTTTAAGCGAGGTTGAGAGCTGAGATGGTGGATTCCCACAAAAGACAAATTAGGTAGGGATTAACATCTTACCAAAAAATTCTTTAAAAATATACCCAAGAGTATTTAAAACAAGATTTGGTTCATGTTCAACTTGGCAGGCTGTATTCTCTGTGGTGGAGGTAGGAAGCATGCAACAAGTGTGGCTCTTCCTGCTTTCCCAAATATCAAGAAGTCCTACAGATTCCATTAGCAATGGAGCGGGGCTCAGACATCCCTAAAGACAAATAACCCAGACAAGCAGGCTGGGCTGGGGTGGGGTGAGGCCCTCCATCCCTTAATTGAAGGTGATGGAAAGGGGATCACTATGCTTTAAAATTTAGGATCTGAAGTTCGGGCCAGCCACATCTGGGTTTGAATCCTGACTTCTTCCTACCAGCCTCATGACCTTGAACAAATCCCTTAACCTTTCTGAGCCTTACTTCGCTCATCTGTAAAATGGAAGTAGTAATGGTAACAACATACTATCTATTCTCATCGAGTCACCATGAGGTTGAAATGAGACAGTGTTTGTGGCACGTTTAATGCAGTCCTTGGTATATAGTAAACGCTATATGGCAGCAGTTCTTCTTGTTGCTTTTTGCTCCCCCACGAGGTACTGCCTTGGACCTTACAGGATTTTGCTTTCGTGGACTTTCTCCCCGCTTACACGGCACTATCCATCTTTGAGCTTTCCCATCAAGCCACTTCCCTTGAAATGTCCTTTGAAGCTAACCAGCGCATTGCATTCCCTTCCCAGAGGCTCCGTGCTGCCTGTCTGGGGATTTGCCCTGTGTATTTTGTCGGTAATGCATAATATATGTGCGTGTGTGAGTAGTGTGCATAGATTCCCCCCACACGGATGTATATATAACTCATTCCCCAAAGAGAGATTTATTTCAAGGAACAAATGCTTCTGGTTAGCTTCTGTGTGGATCTGATCCAGCTCCAAACCGTTGCCATGAGTAGAATTCATTGACGGCAAAAGGAAATGAAAACAAACATTCCCTGACATGGGGCATTTCCGTTGGAAGGCCTCTGGGAATTTGCCTCCTCTATTAAAATATCTACTAGATTGGACAGAGGCACTTGGCAGCCTGAGCGGAGGGTACGGTAGAAGCCGTGCACTGGCCTCTCTTCCAGAACCTTCCGCCGGACATTGAAGGGGCTGTGTGAGAACAGGAAGGTGGCTGGACGCCCTTGGAATCCAGCTGCCACCCCCCGGGTCGGGCTGGGTGCCCCAGGGTGGTGAGGGGGAGCGCCCTCTCCGCCGGCCCTCGGGAAGCAGCACTTGATGAGAGGCAGTGGTGGGCGGGTGGTGCTGGGAGCGCGCATTCCTGAGATGGTCCGAAGCCTTCCGTTTAGCCCCGGCAGACGGAGTCTGAATGTGGTTTTGATCACAACCAGCTGATGGGAGCTGGCCCAGGCTTATTACCATTTGGCTGTTTTTTTTCCCCTTCCCGCCCCTCTTCCATGTGGGGAAGATGTTTCTTTTATGAATGAATTTGCTTCAGGGGACAGAGTTCATGAGGGAGGCAGATGATGAGATCCAGGGCTCTCACGCAAAGTTTGGGGGATTTGCTGGTCTGTAGCATCGATAAGGCTATTTCCCGTCACTCCCCCCTCCCCCCAAAATAATGGACCAACAGTGTTGTTTCCTGAGTCCTCTGGACATGTACTAGGAATAATAGCTGTCAATGTGTTGGTGCTAGACATGTTCATTTATTCAACATCTCATGTAATCCTTCTGCAAGGTGGGGACACTTATCCCCATTTTACATCTCAGAAAGCAATTTGCAGCAAGGTCAAGCCTCCTGCCCCAAAATAGCAAAGCTTGTGCTAAGTGGCAGAGCTGCTGGATTCAAGCAGGCCAGACTCTAAACCAGGGTTTCTCCACCTGGGCACTATTGAGATTTGGGGTCCAGTGCTTCTTGGGAAGTGGCAGAGGGAGGCGGGCGTCGTGTGCATTACAGGATGCTTAGCAGCATCCCTGGCCCCTTCACGCCAGTGACAGTGGCACCCCCGCCCTGAGTCATGATAATCAAAAATATCTCAGACATTGCCATAGTTGCCTGGGGAGCAAAATTGCCCCAGACTGAGAGCCACGGCTTTAAAGTCACATTCTTTCTTCCACACACTGCCTCCCCCGTGCCCTCTCACCCCGTGTGGGAATACGATAACATGTAGTTTTGAATACTGAGGTGACCAGTGGACGTTGAGGTGTCTAATCCAAATTTGCCTACATATATTCAACAGGCATATATAATGACTGTTCATTGAGTGCCATTTGTATGCCAGGCACTTGAAGGCATTTGGGACTGAGTGAAGCTGCAGGCAAATGTGGTCCCTGCCCTCATGGAGCTTATTATGGTGCCAAAGGCTGAAGGATTGACCAGAAAGACTAGGAGAGGCTCCCTGTCCTCAGCAAGGGTCCAGTTAAGTGGGACACTCAGTCTTGTTGGGTAGCAGATGCTCATGCTCTGTAATCATGTGGGGCATGGTGAGGGCTGCAGGTGAGTGTTGGTTGGTGGGGGGGACATGCAGTTACGCAGCAGTGGAAAGAATAAAACTCGTGACACATCTGTGGGGCTCCTCATCAGAACCCAGTAGGCAGGATGGCATCACTGACGAGAAACTCCCTTTGGTTTATCTGAGAAACTACGTGCATTTCTCATTTCTGCGGGGGTGGGGGGTGGGGGGACTTTAATCTCTTACCAGTTTGGAAATTTACCCTTAAAATAAACAACACGAGGAAAAGCTCCTGGGCCTTTGCCCTCATAATTTCAATTAATTGGTGCCAAAAATGTTTGTTAGTGACACTGAAAACCCGATATCTCAGGATAGGTCAGACCCTGGAGAGGCCAAGATTCCTTGGGAGTCGTCTCTGAGAACCCCCAGAGAGAGGAGCGAGTGGGAGAGTGTGCTTACGTGTGTGGGGGTTTGCGTGTGTACACATGTGCACAAGAAAAGAACATCAGGTTGTTCATTTCTCTCTTGTAAAAACTCGGAGAATGCATTTCAAACTCCTGCTGCCTGCCAATCACCTCCTCCCCCAAAATCCTTGGTTAAATCTTAAACCTCAACAACAGCGAAGAACAAAGCCATGATCCCCCCTCCTGACAGTGTCAGCTGTGAACTGAAGATCTGAATAGCCTTTAAAATTGTTTTATTGTTGTCAGTGCTGCAGAATGGTGTGTAATCTTTGTGTTCTGGAGAATCTTTAATTGGCACAAAAGGGCAGTTTAGCCAGCATCTTGTAGGAGGTTTGTCATGCAAACGGTTAGTGCCTGCCACTCACGACATATAGCCTATCCAAACTGCTTTGCATCTCAGCTCCCTCTGGTTAATAGCCTGGTATGTTTCCTGAGGGCCCCTGAGCTGAGGTCGAGTGAAGACACCCTCCCCCTCGTCTGCACCCACACTGCAACCTCAGCATTTGAGACCCCATGGCACCTTCCTCTGAGCCCACTTTGGGTGGGGGCTAGGGGCACGATGGATTCCTCTTGTCAATGGAAGCTTCAGCTATTCAGCTACTCTGTAGTAAAAAGCAGGGGCCCTAGAAACGCAAGCTGGGTTCAGATCCCAAACGGAAAGCTGTGCTTCTTGACACCTGTATTAGTGAGGGTAACGGTGGCAGCTAAAATAAAGCTCAGAATCTCCGTGCTTAATGCAATAGAGGTTTATTTCTTGCCCATTTAAAAGTTCAGTGGGGATGTCCCTGGTCGGCTTTGCATCCACGTGGGGGCTTCAGCCATCCAGTGTCCTTCTGTCTTACGGTATTGCGGGACCCTGGGTATGGGACACAGTGCTTTGGATATGTCGTCTCATTTTATCCTCACAGCGGGTCTTAGGAATTGACAGTGCTCTCATTTTACAGGTGAGAAGACAGATTCAGAGAGGGCAAGTCATTTGTCTGAGGCCACATGGTTGTGTTGTGGGTGCTCCAGGGCCAGGGAATGGAGGGTTGGTTCTCCCTACCTTACCACAAGGCACTTGGGTGGCCCTGTCTGTTCTCCGCTTAAAACTTGTAAAACAAGGACCCTCCCTCCCCCCTCCCCCATACACACAGCCTCATGCACATGTGGCCAGCTGTCACCATGGCTCTGTTGGCTGGATTTAGCAGGTCTTTACTATGGGGTTTTCAGTCAGAGTAGGGCAGAGTGGAGGCAGGGGAGTTCCACTGACACCAAGGCAGGCCCTCATTTTGCAAAGGCAGGATAGGATCTGAAGAAGAACCCCAGACCATTCCCATGTCCTGGTGCAGAAGGCCCGGTTCATATGGCCTCAGCTGTGGCGGGGAACATTTGGAGGTGGGGAAGGAAAGCTGTTTATTTAAACTGTGGAGGCATTGACACAGCATGTGGGCCCCGTGGAAGGAGCCTCTGTTGACAAGTTGGGTTTCCTCCTGACACAACTGACGGCTAATGGATTCAGAGTCTCCGGAAAGCCGACTGCCAGGGAGCCAGGCTGCTCCAAATGCTCACCATTGCTGATCAGAAATGGGTTTCCTTTGGACGCCCTACACTGCTCTGCTCTAGAGATGGCTTCGAACAAACCACACAGCAATAATTAAACCAATATCCATCTCCAGGCACGTCCCCTGAATCTTCCTTCTGCACCCTCCCCACTCCTGTAAGCAAAGGGGCATCTGCATCTGTACTGAGCACCCTCCTACCTCCAGCAAGGCTCAGACATTCCTGCAAAGCCTCCCTAGTGCCTCTAAATGTGACTTTTGCCTGTGCACTGATGTACACCCACCAAAGCGAGTAGACTTAACTTCCTCAGGAGGAAGCCCTGCTGCCTGTGCTGTGGACTGAGATGGGGGAGGGCAGGTAAAAGGAACTTTCGTTCTGGGAGAACAGCCGCTGTAGACTTTAGGACTCTTGGAGAAAGCTTTCTCTCCTTCAATGTTAGGGGGTTACCTTATGGTCCCTGTCTCTGGTGGGTACTTCCTGGCAGAAAAGTTTGGGAATGGGTAGTCATCATAAATGGGAGGCATTTGGAAGGCCTTGGAAGCAAAGATTTATCACAGTCCTGGTTTAGTCCATTCCTCCTCGAGCAGCCTGGAGCATTGAAGGAGCCATAGCTCTCCTCCCTTCTCCTCCCTGCAAGGATGCTGCTGGTCAGTTTAGCCCATAAGGAACACAGGATACTGGACCCTCAGTCTGCCTGGTCCTGCAGGGCTACCTTGTCCTGAGATGAGATTTTTTTTTTTAAATATTTCTATTGACAAATTTTCATACGCTATGCAGTCCATACATGCCATACAATCCATGGCTCATAATATCATCACATAGCTGTGTATTCATCACCATGACCATTTATAGAACATTTGCATCACTACAGGAAAATAAATAAAAAGAAAAAACTCATCCATCCCATACCCCTTACCCCTTCCTCTCATTGACCACTATTGTTTCAATTTACCCAATTTATTTTATCCCTTATCCCCTGTTATTTATTTATTTTTTTGTCCTTATATTTTTACTCATCTGTCCATACCTTGGATAAAAGGAGCATCAGGCACAAGGTTTTCACAATCACACAGTCACATTGTAAAAGCTATATCATTATATAGTCATCTTAAAGGAGCAAGGCTTCTGGAACAGAGCTCAACATTTTCAGGTACTTCCCTCCAGCCACTCCAGTACACCATAAACTAAAAAGGAATATCTATATAATGTGTAAGAATAACTTCAAGGATAACCCCTCGACTCTGTAATCTCTCAGCCACTGAAACTTTATTTTGTCTCGTTTCTTTCTTCCCTTTGTTGGTGAAGAAGGCTTTTTCAGTCCCTTAATGCCAGGTGCTTGCTCATCCTGGGATTTCTGTCCCATGTTGCCAGGGAGATTTATACTCCTGGGATTCATGTCCCACATATGGGGGAGGCCAATGAGTTCATCTGCCAAGTTGGCTTATAGTGAGAGGCCACATCTGAGCAACAAAAGAGGTTCCCCTGGGGGTGATTCAGGCATAATTATAAGCAGTCTTAGCTTATCCTGAGAGGTTTTTGAGGGGCATCCTCTCACTCATTACCCAGCTTCTTGGCAGGGTGGGCACCATGCTGGGGTATGGTAATGATATGCCCCCTGGCTGCAGACCAAAAGCCAGCAAAGATGCATCCAGGTGCCTCCATTGTCAACTCTGGGGAAGTTGGCCCCTGCTCAAGAGAAGGAGCTATTTGTCAGAATCTACAAGTCAGAACCAGGAGGGTCCTAGTAGGCCCCAGGGTCTAGAATCCTTAGTGCCCTGTTGGCCTCTCTGTACATACAAGATACTCTCCTAGGACAAAAGCACAGGTTCAATCTCTGATGGAACCTTCATCCTGGGGCAATAGCCTTTGTAGACTTTAGGACTCTTGGAGAAAGCTTTCTCTCCTTAGGTGTTAGGGGGTTACCTTATGGTCCCTGTCCCTGGTGGGTACTTCCTGCCAGAAAGTTTGGGAACAGGTAGTCAAACTTTGTTCTTAATTAATTCTTGTGCTCTGTTTCAAGTCACAGTACTTGAAACCTTTAGAATGATCTGCCAAATAGTTTAGTTTCTTTTCTCAAGAAAGGAAAGACCACAGGCCTCAGAAGTACATGTAATAATATGTCCAGTCCTCAGAACCAAGTCTGATAGGTGCATCGCCCATGGCACGTCTCTCCCTCACATTTGAGGCCATGGCTTATGTCATTTGGTTTCTGAATTCTCCTGATGCGGAGCCCAAGGTGTGAGGAAGGCCACCAGGAGGTCCCAGCAAAGCACAGAGTGGTTTTCAGAGTTGAAGGATCAGAAATCCTGCGCTAGTTTCTGATGGGAGGCAGCCTTGGTTTGGCCTTGGGCAGGACGCCAAGTTGTTTGTTGCTTGGTTCCCTTTTCCCATCACTAAAACAGATTTCTTCTCTTTAGAAAAGAAGCATAGACTCAGCTGTTTAATAGAGCAGCTACTTGGTTTCTTCACTACTGCATTTGTTCACTCATTCATTCAAGTGTTTAATGAGTGCCTGCTATGCACGATTGTCACTCTAGGTGCCATGGATGTACCATTAAGCAAACAAAACCCCAGTCCTCCTGGAACTCTGCCCAAATAGAAGAAAATGTGTGTCTGATGGGGGTAAAGGATATGCAGGAAAATACTGCTTTGGGGTAGGGGTGGGAACGCCTTGATAGAGGGCATTTCTCCTGCCCATAGAGCCTTGTGGAGTGACCTGGGCTTTTAGGGGGTAACCTGGGCTGCTAAGGGTTGGGACAGTGACTGAACCAGGGATAAAGGGCACTATTGGGATTAATTCTTCCTCTCAAAACATTTAGTGCTGTCAGGGTGGAAAGAGAGGCACCTTCCCCAGCCTTTTGCACACGGAATCCACATGATCCTCACTGCTAGTGTGGCATGTGGGAAGCTGTATTTTTTATACACAGGGAAACGGAGGCTTAGAGAGGTCAGGTTATGTGCCCAGGGTCCTGGCTGTATTCACCCAGTCTAGAAGCCCTCCACTTCACATCATGTACCATATGTCCACGCCTGTACAAAGGAGGTGTTAGGCCACAGCAGTTCCCTCAGGTCCAGTGGCCAGGAGAAAGCACTTTTTCAGATATCAGACTGATAAAGTTAACATAAGATATAAAATGTTTATGTTAGAGTCATCAGTGTAACTGTTAAAAAAAAAAAACCACAATCACAACAACAAAATTGGTAACTCCCTTAGAATTTCTTAAACCAGTAACAGGGCCAGTGTTGACAATTGCCAAGGTTCAGGCTGCAGCCAGCAGTGTGAAAGTCTTGAAGCTGGAGAAGAGATTTCTCGTCACCTTCATCAGGGTATCCGCCTTAACCTAAGCCCTTGAGTAATATATTCAGAATTTTGAGATTGAATCATGTGAGCAGGACTTAACAGGCCTACCTCTGCCTGTGCTTGGCTGGGTTTCAGACCTCAGCTGCAGAGATGAGACACTATAAATAGATGAGGGGAAGAGAAGTAGCACAAAAATCCTGTCTTCAGAACTGCCACATAGTACCCTTTGGGCCAAGTTATCCTCATCTTGGAGCCATAAAGTTTGCACCAGTAACTTGCATGAATTAGTTTTGGGCCCAGCCTATACCCCAGTTAGAGAGCTGGAGTTCCTTAACATCAGGTGAGCATAGACCCGGAGAAGGCTTCAGCATCACCCTAAATATGCTGAAGAGGGTTTCAGAATTTCTTCCTAATGTCAGGCTAAGGGGAAGGAGTGGGTTTGCATGGCCAGTAAGCGTTAGGATTTGAAAGCTGGAGATGACATTGACTGGGAAGGTGATAGCATTTCAGGATTCGAAGGACTCATTGTATAGGGTGGTAAAGAACCTAAGGCATGGGAGAATGAGCTAACTTATCTCCTCTGGGTTCATGATAACTATAGATATATATCTGCAGTGATCACTGTAAGGCTGTTTACAATTCAGGAACCAAAGAAAATCTGAGTTCTAAGTGACAAGGTGTTAAAGTCTGCATTCCTTATAGTTAGTTGCTTCTTGGGTTGATTTCTTTGAAACTGCAAAGCAGCAGCTGGCAGGTAATGTGTTTCAAAAGGATATATCCGTTCTGCTGAAAAGCACAAAACCAAAATAATCTGTAACCTATTCCACCCAAATAAATAAGTCAGCAAATAAGTCTGCTTTCATTGTATTGTCTTCATAAATATCCTTTAAATTGAGGCTGAGTGACAAGATGTGCTTCTTCCACTCAAATGGTATCACTGATGATATTGAAAAAGCCTTTAAAACACCACAATTGTCACAATTGTCATTGAAACTATACTTTGCTCCCTTTTTTTCCCTCTCCTTTGCTAGTAACTAGATCTCTTTGGGGGATTTTTAAAGTGACAATTGGTAGCTTGTAGCCTGTGATATTTCTCCCACATAATACTTCTGAATGCCACTCAACTCAGCCTTGATTGGCCCCAAATATCCCAAACAAGAAAAACATTTCATTTGAAAATGTAAAGCCTGTTGGAGGACATTTGCTCCCTAACTTTTTACCCCTTTAAAAGGGACAAGAAGGCTGCCTTAGTAGGACTTAGCCTCAGGAAGGCTGCCTTGGTAGGACCTAACCTCAAGGGAACATAACTGCCATCAGAATCAATCTATACCTATCAGCTTGAGTACAGAGTTTTATATGCTTATTAGATTCTCAAATGTTATTCAGCTTGATTGCAGCTTCTATACAAAGGATTTAAGACACGGGTAGGGAAGATAATAGAACTATAAATTGCAAGACAGGTTCTTATGAAATCAGTAAATTATTCATTTAGCAGTTTGCTCCTTGTTGATTTCATGTTGCTATGGCACCTCAAGATGGAGATGAGTGGGTCATCTGGCCAACTAGGGGCCTTATACAGATGCACGAATCCTGATAGAGGGCAGATAATGCATTACGTACATCTTCAGCCACGTGATAAATCGCCTCTTTATCTGGCAAATTCCAAGGAGATCTACTGGAGAGAACTGAAAGAGATATCTCACAGTGGCTAACATTTCTTGGAAGAGGCCCAACCGTCTCAGGCTTTGAGTCAGAATCTGTTTAAGAACACATTAAGAATGCATTGTCTTGGAGTGACTCGCCTGTCTCCGGAGATGTTGAAAACACCCTGGCCTCACAGTTGCTTTGGCATCCATGCTACAGTAAATGCCTGACTTCATTTATTATTTTGATGGGCAAAGAAAACTGCCTGCCGACAGTCATGCTCCTTCCTAAGTCCTTCCCTGCCTCCCTTTTATAGTCTTCTGCTCATTTGCAGCTCAGTTCTTGCTACTGGTTTTATTATTGCAATCCTGAAATAGGACCCTGTGGCCAAGCCTGCCGCCCATGTCAGGTATAGTTGTTGAAGGTAGTTGGGTGCAAGGGGAGGTAGGAAACTCAGTATTTGTGTTGGCCATGACCATGGTGGCCATGCAGTCTTGGACAAGTCACTTCATTCCTAGGGTCTCAGCATCCTCATCTGAAGCATGAGAAGTGTGGGATGGCTGGATGATTCTGGGGGTCATCCCGAGTTTTGCCTGTAACTCATATTGATGCCCTGTTTGTGGACGGGGCAGTGTGGTTACTCGTAGCCCTGAAGGCCATCTGGATGTACCTGCATTTAGAAAATTGGGGCCAGGCACCCCAGATGCAGTGGATTCTGTGGACGTTTTGTATGAGAGACTATTAAGAATTTAGCAGTTCATTCTGACAGCTTGATGGATGTGATGGTTTTATGTGGCATCCATATAGGAATTGACTAAAAAAGAAGTGTTTTCTAAGAGAGTCTGGTTATTTGTATATATTAGCGTTTCTTTCTTTTTAGATTTCTGATCAAAATGTAAAATGTTAAGAGAAATAGCAATTTAATCCAATATCCTTTTATATTTGATTCTGTTGATCATAATATCTTAAATTCTGTTCTTGGCTTCTGTGACGTAGTATAATAATAAGGAGAATAAATATCAGTATTATTGTGAGGTGGGGACAGTTACCCTGTTGCATGAGTCAGGATGTAGCCAGGAGACAGAAACCACATGTCATGTGTTCAGAGAGTCTAATGTAAAGAATTGTTAATGGGATGGAAAGTTAGGTAACTGAAAGGGTAAAAAGAAAACCTGAAGACATTGGTTCTCAAATATTAGGATGCATCAAAATCACCAGCAGGACTTGTTAAACACAGATGTCTGGGCCCCACCTCCAGGGTTTATGATTCAGTAGGTCTAGGGTGGGGCCTGGGAACTTGCATTTCTAACAACTTTCCAAGTGACGGTGCTGCTGCTGGTTCGGAGGCCCCATTCTGGGAACCAGGGCTCTCAGGGACTATGCAGGTAGCAACTCAGGAAGCAGGTGCTAAATATGAAATAAACTAAATATTAAAACTCAGATGCTTGCAGGAGGAGGGACCCCAGATCTCTCAAGAGGGGTTATCAGCCACGGGTGCTGATGTCTAGAAACAGCCATGTTGCTGGTTCTAGAGTGTTGGGAGAAACTGCGGCCTGTATTCAGCTGCTTCTACAAGAAAGAACTGCTGCTGCCAGGATGGATGGCATTGCCTGGGCGACACTGACAGGAAGCCCAGGAAGCAGACAGCAAGGTGCAAGGCTCTGCCTCCTCCTGCAGCCTTTCGTTCTCCCTCTGGCTCCCCCTACTGGCAGGGCCTTTCAGTGGCCAGCTGGTGAAGCAGAAATGTATGTGGTTTGCAGGGTCACAGCTCCAGCTACAAAGTTTAAAGGGGTGGGTTTGGAGCTGAGAGAGACAGTGTTACAAATGAAAATTTAGTTTTACAGAGACATTAACAAACTTTCCTAATGGCTCCCAGTTAGATGGTGGCAGAGCCTGAATTTGAACTCAGACTCAGGCTCAGTGAACCCAAACCCACATTAGTCCCTGTCCCAGTCCGTCGTCTTTCACTGGGCTGGTCTCTCAGGATCTCCCCCTTTCTCTCTGACTATTCTCTGCCTCTGTTGGTGGCAGCTTCTCTTTTCCCACCCCTAAGATAGGTGTCCTCAGAGCTTAGACCCATGCAGCTCCCCTCTACACCTGCACCTTCTCCCTAGACTGGCACCGTCAGCATCACTTGTATGTATATGTGGGTTCACAGCTGTACCCCTAGCCTTGACTACATTTTGGGATGCCAACCTTGGGAGCCCAGTGATCTGCTGCACATTTTCTCTGGAATGTCCTGTAGAAACCTCAAAATTAAATAGTTCTGCTCCCTTATTGCTTACTCTCCTCTCTCAAAAAAAGATTAATCAATAAGAAATGTGGTCACCTTCCCTTCTGCAATCCAGTTCTCCTCTTTCTGACTTTGGTACCATCAGATACAAAAGCTCCCTTTCTCCTGATGAGTTCAGGTTCTAAGTACAGTTTTTACTTAGACTAACTCAGTCATCTACTTGTTGATTGCCTTATTTCTATTATTCTCTTCTACTCAGTTTATCCAGTACACTGTGATTGGAGAAATGCTCCTTAAAAATAACTTTGATCATGACAGTCCTCTGCTTGAGACTCCTTGCTGGCTCCCCATGGTCTCCTGAACAAAGCCTAGACTTTTCTGAAACTTGCTTGCTGGCTAGACCCTCTATAATATCTGCCCCATCCCCTTTCCCAGCCCTAAGTCAAATTTCTCCAGCCCAAATGGGCTACTAATGCCTCTTCTCACTTTGTTTTTGTTTGCTAACCTTTCCAGAATGCATACACCAGAGATGGCCTGGCTTTTATAAAGGGGATTTATTTAGTTACAGTTTTACAGCTCCTTGGAGGGAAGGCAGCTGGCTTTCCTCTGGGTTTCTGTGTCACATGGGAAGGCAGGCACAAGGCAACATCTGCTGGCCTCCTGTCCTGGCTTCTGGGTTTCAGTGGCTTTCCCTGGGGTGTGTCCTTTCTGCATCTCCAAACGTCTGGGTTTGAGCTGCTGAGCTCTGAGCTAAATTGTTATGGGCTGTGCTAGATGGTGCTGAGTGCTGCCGGACTGTACTGAGCTGTTTCTCTTCTGACTTCTCCTATTAAGCTTCACCCATTGCGAAAGGCACTCCCCTTACCCAACTGCAGAGGTAATAAACCATGGATGAATTTCATATGCCGATGATTTAAGTTCACAGCAACAGGCCAATTGGGCACCATCACCTGGCCTCATTGACCCATGCATCTAACTACTACAGATTTGTTCCAGTAATCTTGTTCAAGATGTAGCCAGGAGACAGAAACCACACGTTTCTGTCTATGATTGCCTATGATTGTTCTTGCCACTCCCCTGTCTGGAATCCCACCATTTGTACCCTGTTGGCACTCTTAATCTTGTTGAAAGACCCAATTCTAATGCCACCTGCTCCACACAGCCTTCCCTGGTTCTCCCTCAGGTAGATGTGCTCTCTTCCTTCTGTAAACTCTGCTGGCATTTTGTTGGTGTCTCTTCTTACCGGTGCCTCTGTGTAGAGCCTTTATCCGTGCTCATTCCTGGGTGCCTTGCACGGTGCCTGCCCTTAGTAGGGCTCATAGGGGCTCACAGTGGCAGCCCTCCTACTCCGCCTTGAACAGGCAGGCCTGGACCATTCTAGTCTCAGAAAAAATGGCCTAGATGTGAAACCACAGGCTAACCTGTTGCTTTTAGTGCTATTCTGCCAGTGAAGCATAGGGCCCTGCCTTCAGTTCTCTCTATTGAGCTATTTCAATGTCTCCCAAATTGAGGTCTTTAAATCCTTTGACTCCTGAAGATTGCCTGGATAGTGTGTGAAGCTTTCTTCATTCTGAGTTGGGCTGCCTTCTGATTTCTCCCATTTGCTTGTGTATCTGGAAAAACAGGTTCATTTGTACAAGTATCGAAGCCATTCACTGAGGGAGAGCAATACTGTGTGTGTTTCAGTTTTCTCATTGCCGATGCAAATACCATGCATTGGGTTGGCTTAAATAACAGGAATGTATTGACTCAGTTCTGAAGCTAGGAGAAATCCAAAAGTAAGGCATCATCAAGGTGAGGCTTTCTCCCAAAGACTGGTACTATGCAGCTGGCTGTGGTGATCCTTGGTCCTTAGCTTTTCTACCACATGTCAATGCACATGGCAGGCTCTCCTGGCTTCTCCTTTCTCGTCAAAGTTCTGTCTCTTCCAGGCCCAACCTGATTCATTTAGGCCACAACTTAACTGAAGTAGCACCTTAGAGATCTTATTCCTACCTTCCCGGGAATGGATTAAATTTAAGATGATATTTTTCTGGGGTAATAACTCTAGACCACCACATACGGATAGCCTGATGTGGATCCTCAGGAAACATGGAGCTGCTTTGAGAAGAAAGAAACTGTGGTCAAGGCAGCTTGTGGAATAAACAGACTCCCCGGCCTGCAGGCCTTTTCAGGGCCTTTAATATGCTAAAATGAGCTAATGGTGAGCTTTGTGAAACACTAGTTGCACATGAATGGAATTTGGCCAAAGGAGTGGAGTTTTATGGGACCAGCATTCCTCAGAATGGGCTTGGAGACAAATTGCCATAATGACTGAGTGTCCTAAAGCAAACAAGTAAGCAGGCGCCCTGGCTGAGTTACTGGCAGTGGACCCCCGCCTTTGGGCCTGCAAGGGTATCTCTGGGTGAGGTGTGAGGAGGAGGAGGAGGAGGTGGTGGTGGTGGTGGGGATGGCAGCAAATTCTGCAGCCCTTGTTCTAAGCCCACAGTCCAAGACTCCCTGGGCCATGTGAGCCCAAACTCAGTTTCCCTCAGTGGGAGCTCTGGAAGGCCTTGGTGCCCCAAGAATGCAGTGTCAGAGCAGCAGCTTCTGTTTTCTCCATTCATGCAAATGACTTTCTGAGCTGAGCACCCATTTGGGTAGGAGGGTGTTCTGACTGCCTGTTGGTGAGGGAGGGACAGGGCAGCAGTTTCTTTTCTCCTAGCAAAAGCAGACAGTACCCAGCCTCTAATCAACAGGTTCACAAGCATTTTTCTGAGAACCAGAAATGAATTTATAAAGGGTTCTCCTAGCCTTGTGGAATTAGAGCAGAGATATTGCTTTCTTTTCACTTCACTTAATCCAAATGAGCTGAGTCTCCTTTCTATAAGGAAGGGCAAAACAAAACAAAAACCCAAGCCGGCAGACACAGGCTTTCTTACTGCCAAAATAGGACTCCGAAAATAGTTTGGATCATTGGAATCATGAAAAAAATTGTTTATATAACCTCTCTCTTGTGGGGTACTTGAAAGTGATTTCTTTATATTATATGCAGATAATCTGTGGAATTTATACCAGTTGCTTTTGTCAAACTCATCTTTCATGTATGTCCCTATGGAAAGCTTATTCTCTGGTGAACACAGGCTCCTTTTCCTCTGGTTAAGTTGCCTTTTAGGTGGTAAATTCCAAGCTCTTTCCTTCAATCAGAGCTGGGAGGGTAAAAGTAGGATGAGATGAGAATCACTTCTGAAAAAGTTCCTTCATCTCTGCTACCTAGATTTTTTATCCTCTTTGGATATTTCAGTGCACCAGACTCAGTGGCCACTCAATTTGGTCAAAGGTTCTCAAGAGCTGCAAAGATAAACTAAGCCCTATCCTTGCTTGCAGGCAGCTTACCGTCTACTAGGCAAGACAGGGCCAGGCATCATGATGCAGGTAAGTATGGGTGCATACAGAATACCTTGGAGTTGTAAAAGAGAGGGGGACAAATCCTGCCAGCTGGAGAGGGGGAGCTATGCTTGAAGTACAGGTTACATTTCAACCCCCAGTGAGAGGGTGCTATGGTCAGGGGTGCAGGTGTGGGAAGTGCAGGAGGACTTAGTAGGGGTACTCATGGGGAGTAGACTCGATTACAGTGTGTGAAGATAACTTGGGGAGATGCCATGAGAGAGAAGGGACTGGTGCCCTGTGAAGCCAGCTCCTAGGACTTCAAAGCCAGACTGTGGTGGGCATCAGAAGCCAAGTAGGGGGAGCTGTAGTTGCACTGTCGGGAGCCATCCAGGTGGTGTAAGCAGGTGAGGGGCAGGACCGCATCCTCTTCCTGTGTGCTCCCCTCTCAGTGTACCAGAAAGAAACCTGGGAGTTGTCTCCACACCTCCCCGTCCCCATCTCTCATGTCCCCAGTCACCAATCCTTCTATTGTACCTTAAAAAAATACTGCTTGAATTGTTGCCTCTCTGCCACTTGCCCCTGCTCCCTCATCACTCATATGTGACTCCTTGAGTGCCCAAACTCTTCCTGACTTTCAGTCTCGCCCTCTTCTACTCCATCCTACACAGGCTGCCAGAGGGATGGTTCCAGAAGGCTGATTGGGCCATGTCTTTACCCTGCACAGAGCCTATGCTCCTTGGGCTGGCAAATGGGGCCCTCAAGGTGTGCTCCCCATGTCTCCCTCTTTTCACACGCTGAGCGTTAGCTACACCAGACTGGATGTCCCAGCACCATCTCACTCCTGTTTTTTTAAATGCACTGTGTGTTCTGCTCAGAGCTCTCTGCCTTCTCTGCACCCCTATATGTTCCCCTCAGCCAACAGGCATGTGCAGGCCACGCCAGCCCCCTCCCTCCCTCCATTCTCATGGTGCTTTGTCCCTCTGTGGTTACAGCCCCAAGGGCTTTACAGTTACTTTGTTGCCTGTCCTTCCTGTCCCTGGACTGTGAGACCTCCCAGTGCCTAGCTTGGTGCCGGCCCATAGTAGACCCCAAGGACAAGTGTGCAGGGTGGGAGGAACTGGAGGGAGAAACCCATCGGTAGCCCGGGCTGCCTTCCTTGGTCTCACAATCATGCTGGTCTCAGGTTTGCCTCAATCCTCCTGAGGGTGGTATAGGTTACTGGAGGGAAAAACAGGGGAAACTCGTTCCTATACAATGATACCACCTCCTCCTCCTGTCCCAGGAGGAAATGATATTTCCATACATCCTAAACATCCGCCTCCGTTCAGCATCTGCGGAAACTCAGTTGAATAATGAAAGATAATCAGTAATGGAAAAAAAAAATCCTTCTTTTCCTTCTATCATATTTAACTCTCTCCACCTACCCCTTGGGGCCTTTGGAGCTTATGGTTGTGGGCTCGGGGCTTGTTTGACCTTCCCTTTAGTGTTTGTGGGTGCAGTGATGGGTACCGTGCACCTTTCAGAGTCAGGAATACAGCTTTAAAAATTTGTTCAGATCCTGCAAAATGATGGCACATTAGAACTGGCAGTGTGTCCACCTGGCAAGAGAGAAAATTAGCTGTGCTGGCAGAGAGCTCCCCAGTGCCCTTCCCTGGTGTGCCTCTCTGAGAAACAGTAGGACTGCAAGCCAGCCAGCGGCCCCAGCCTTAGCTCTCCATTCTTGCAGGAGATGTAGGTCCTCAACAAACACTTAAGCATCATCAGAGCCATTAAAGGTCATTAAGAGCCTTGGGTTCTCGTCCCAACTCTGCTGCCAATTGGCTGAGGGGCCTTGGGCAAGCCGTGCGGGTTCTGGCACCCAGGTAGCGCTGCTGCCATAGGAGGCAGTTGGATGAGATCTCCGAAGGTCAGTTCAACATCCCATTTCCAGGAGTCTGTGGGGGACCCAGAGTCGTGGGATTGGCAATGAGTCTGGGAGAGAATGTGCACCTGGGAGAGGTTAAGATGAACAGCAGCAGGGAGAAAGAAAGCTTTCTCTTGGGTGCTGGTGGAAGGAGAAAGGAAGGGAGGTGGGGGAGGGAAAAGTAGCTCTGGCAGCCCCTAGACCCACGTCCAGATGTGAGGGTTCTGAGCATGAGCCACAGAGTCCATATTTGGCCAGGAAGATTCCATTCATAGCTTGCCTCTCTGTGGACAGAGCCCCTGTCCGTACTTGTCCTGTCTGGCCAGCTGGTACTGCCCAGGGACTTTCCCAGAACCGCCGTGGTCCTGGCACCTGGTAGGACTCCATCAGCCTTGTGTCGTCTTTCATCCTTTGAGCCTTCCTTCCCTTACCTCTTCTTTAGCATGTGCCCTTCCTTCTCACTTATTTCTGCACCATCATCGTTAAAGAGCACACTGTGTACCAGGTAAAGCGCTAGACACTGGCGACCTCGGCTCTCGTGTGATTCTTGTCCCTGTTCCCGCCTAACACCTGCTGTCCTAATAGTGTTTCCCTTTGGGTGCCCAGGGAGGGGTGGCCATTAACCCAGCTGGCGCGGCAATTCAAAGACTATTGATCTCTGTCCTGTGACAGCTCCATTCTGCAGATGATAAAACCTTTGCCAAGAAATAGGACTTGGGTAAGAAGGAAACAAAGCAACACATATCCTCCTACAAGTTCAAATTACAAGTAGTATCTCTTTCTATTAGTTGAAGGAGGAGGAGCATGAAGAGAGGATGGTTGGAACTTCCAGGTGATGAAACATAGAAATGAATCATGTTGCTTTCAATTCCACCAAGTTAATCTAATGGGAAACTCAAAGATGTAGGGGTGCTTTTGGAAAAGCCCTCTTAGCTTCCATTTCTGGAAAGCAAGAATATACTTAACAGGGTGGGCCATGGTGGCTCAGCAAGCAGAGTTTTTGACTGCCATGCTGGAGACCCGGGTTCATTTCCTGGTGCCTGCCCATGTGACAGAAAAGAATATACTTAACATGGTCATGCTGTTGGCCCTTGGATGCAGCCTGGGCTTTAACTCCAGCTCACCAGAGCAAGTCTTTAATCTCCCTGAACCTCAATTTCCTCATCTGCAAAATGGGGATCATCAAGCCTATCTGGAAGGTTTTGGGGGAGATATAAGTGAAATAATATATGTGACATGAAATAACATTTGTGACTTTTAGCAACAGGCCTTCTTTGGGGCACCAGAGGAGACCTCTCCTCTGTTTAGATCTTTGTTGAAATCTGATGACCGTGCTTCAATGCTTGTCGTTGTATTCTGCCATGTTTTCAGTTTTTTAGATCCCTTCTAGGAAGAGTGATAGTGACTGCCTCTCATGAGAGCCTGGACAATCTGGGCTGTTTTAAACATTCCTCACACTAAAGGGGGGGCCTCTGCCTTTGAAAGCCACGCCCCTCCATCCAGGAAGGGCTTGTGGGAACCTCTAGGGTGGGCCAGTCTGTGCAGTGGGGGCAGGGGGTGGGTTGTGTTCTCATGTGTACTGGGTTTCCAAATCAAATGGCTTAACCTTGCCAAAGGGGATACGTTCAGAATAAAACACACAGCTTACATTTCAAGATATCCTAGGCCCAGAAGTGACAATAATCTGAGTGAAGTGCCTGATGTTTTCCTTCTGTGGAGCACGTCCTTAAAGTACTAACATTTTGGTCTGTCCCCTTTTCCCCGCTGGAGTCTTCCGGATTGGTCCAAGTGGTTGAAATGCCTTCAGGTGGGGGGGTGGATTTTCCCCATCTCCATGTGCTCTACCCATCCTTTTCCCCCTCTGTTGTTTCCGCAGCCAGGGACAGCAGCTTAGGGCTTGGAACTAGTAACACGAATGGCTCAGACTCTCTGGAGCCAAGGTACACGGCTGGCAGCATCTGCCCAGCATCTTGCCAGGGTTCTTGGGAGGGTGGGCGATGGGTAGTGCCACACTGCCCCCCGTGGGCCTTCCTGCTAACAGCTCGTGGTGGTTCTTGTGGCCAGAATAAAGGGCTTAGCCTGCCGGCCTCGGGCACGTTCCTGCAAACACCCACATTGGTCAGTTTGTTCTGCTTCTCCTATGGTGGAGGTTATCCTGCTTCTCCTCATATCCTTTCCCCATTACAAGCCCGGCTAGATGCCTGTCTGAGAACTTACCCTGGCAGAGAAAGAGCCGAGCAAGGGAACTGGAGAAGACAGCTTGTGGAGTGAGTGGGTGAGATTTTAGGGCCTTAGCTCTTAGAATAGTCACATCCTACATAGCTGTGATTCAGCAGGCATTGAACCTGGCACCAAAAGTAATTTTCAGACTTGCAAAGGTGCCAGAAAGCAGCCCAGGAGAACGCTTGGGGCAAAGAGACAGACAGCCTAGGGTCAACCTTTTGCGGCCGATAATAGACCACAGATAAAATGAGCGGAGGCATGATGCATGCGCACGCTCAGAACTCAGCAGCCAGAGGGACTCGGCCACTTGGGGGCTCTTTGGGAGGATCTGGGGGTCGAATGGAGATTGAGTCTGATGGGGGGGGCGGGAATTGGCCTTACGATTCCTGTTTCTTGCCCTAGCAAGCAGAAAGGGAGACCAGTGCCTGCCAGTCCTTTCTTTCAGTTTAGGAATCCCTGAGCATTCCTGCAGGAGGAAGGCCTGCTCCTCAATGATGATGATGATGATGATTTTTTCAAAGCTTTCATGATGGATCTAATGATAGGAATAGAAGCCACAGTTTGCCTCCTTCCTGCCTTCATTCAGCTTTCCTAGCCTGGCGGCTTTGCCTCAGTTTTCCTCTTGGGGTGATGGATTCATAACTCTGGCCAAACAGAAGATGAACGCTGCTCTGAAAGTTACCATTTTGTCCTTTTAAAACTTACTTGTCTTTCTCTGAGTACTGTATTAGTATTGTAATTTGCTTCTGATACCTCCTAAACCAGTTGTAATTAAAGCTTTTCTTTTTTTTTTTTTTAAACCAGGTTTACTGCCTGGAGTTCATATATTAACAAAGATGAAAAAGATAGCTTCTGATTTATAATGTTCTGCATTGAATAAGCCCTTCATTTGTATTTCTCGGTAGTGCTCTAGTAAAGTGAGGTCTCCATTCTGCTCTCAGGGCCTCCATAATCCTCTTGAAAAACTGGGGAAAGATTGGAGATGCAGACACATGAGCCTTTGAGATGATGGACAGGTAAAAATCAGGACGATGTAAATTACTGAGTACCTCTCTTCCCTACAGTTATATTTACTGTGGCCTCCCCATGTTGGGGAAATCTTCAGGGACCCTTGAAGGTCAAGAAATCAGGAAATAATAGCCTTGTAGCAATTGACCTAATCAATACTGGGGCTTCTCAAGCAGATATCTAAGTCTTTGGCAGCCAATGCTGGATGGGCAAAGGAAAAAATAGTTTTGACTGGAAAAATTCCAACTGTAGTCGAGTATGTGGTGCCTCTTTTCCAGGTGTTGGACATGCCATGTGCCACTCTCTGTTGGGAGAGGGCAGTCCATTTGGTTTCTTAGTCTTCTTTGGATTTCTTTGGTTGTTCCTCGTTTTCCACCACTTTTCCACTCTGAGGAGCTGAAAATTGGTTAAAATGGGACCAGCCAGCATAGCATGAGTTGAGAGAAGAAGCCTGCTATAGACCCTTTTGGGGCTAAGGAAACTCAGACTTCTGTTTATAAGGAGAAAACCCAAGATGAATTCCTGGGCTGTCATCCCAACCATGCCACCCGAATTCCCAGCACTGACCACTGGGCTGGAAGACCCAGAGAGTGCTGTAGAGATGTGGAGCATGACCTTCTTTTATCCACACTCAGCTGTAGGTTGCCTTTCAGAAGTTGGGAAGTGTGAGCATCGGGGCATTGATGTCATTTGCATCTGTCAGAAGAAAGATGAAAGGAGTGATTGCTTTTACATTGGGTGTTTCTGAGTTGCCTCTTGATAAAACCTGGTGTGTTGCCCATTTTATTACATAGTTGATCCAAAGCAAAAAGGGAGGAGGAGATGAGGAAATCACTGCCCTTCCTGCCACCTCCTGATTCTTTTATTCTTTGGTCGTTAAGTGCAGCTAAAACATCAATAAAGAGACCGTCCCTCTAGCTGGCAGTCCAGGGCCATCTGCCAGGGGACAGTACTTTCCCAGGGGAGTTCTGGCCCAGGTGGGCACAGTGGCATTGCCTGCATTTTGGGTCATGGTTTGTTTGAAGAGATTTCTGTTCTTTGCTAAGTCCCTCCTATTAGATGAAAGCTTTCAGGATCCCAAGTTAGATGGGGGACAATCTTGGACTGACTGAAGATCTGGCCTCCTTGGTATTTAGGGATTGGCTGGTATTAGAGATCGGCTCAAACCTTTATCAGCTGCCCCCCGGTCCTACCCTCCTTGCGCGCATTTTCATGCCCTTCACGTGTGGAGCGAAAGGGGTTGCAGGCTGTAAAATACCTGTTTCAGGCTCATCCAGCACTGGGAGGAAGTTGGACCAGGGCAGAAGAAACTGGCGCTTTGGAGACATTAAGTGGTCTGGGTGAGCCATGGGCTGGCACTGCAGGCCGAGTCTCCCAGCTGCACATGGCTGACGATTGCCCTTGGTCCTGGTCACCCTGTGTCCTGTCATTCTCTACGGAGCAGCAGCCTCTCTCAGCATGTTTGACCCTGTTCACTGTGGCCACAGGAGCTATTACAACACCCATTTTGCAGACCAGGAAATCAAGACTCAGGCTGTATAACAGAGTATACCCGCTTGTCAGAGGGTCTCACCTTAGTGTCTTTCCTCTGCCCCACCACCCACGGTAAGGGGGAGAGAACCACTAAAGAGAGTCTCCTGGTTTTATACCAAAGGCAGCTCTGAGGCTAACAGGGTTAATGATTTGCACAAATTCTATTTGGGCTTCTTAATTCCCATGTCCAGAAGTCTCTATGACGTGGAGATGCCTACAAGAGCTAATGTTGTTTTGATTCTTTTCTGGAGCCAGGAGACAGACTGTGGGATGGGAATGGGTGGGGGACCCCAGAAACGGAGGAGGCAGGAGGTTCTACAGAAAGGGTGTGTTGTGATGGTCATGGGACCGGTGACTAAGCCAGAACGTGTCTTGGATCTGAGCAGTAAAAATTGAGTACCTCCTTGACCTTCGAGGGAATTTTGCTTTTCTCCACAAATAACATGCTTTGAACATCTCCGTCTTGCCACATGCCATGCCAGCCGCTTTTCATCTGCTCTTGAGTGTAAGCCTCCCAATACTAGCAAGGCGGTGTCTGCCTCTTTCTGTAGTTGAGGAAACTGAGGCTCAGTGGGTTGAAGAAATCTGCCACCAGATGACACCTCCTGTCTGCAGAGGCACGACTCAGCCATTCAGCAAACATTTATTGAGCTCACAGTGGGTGCCAGGTACTGTCCTGGGCCCCAGGGATACATCAGTGAACAGGATAGACCCAAAACCTGGTTCTTGTAGGTCTTAAGTCAAGTGGAGAGAATAAGCCATAAACGACAAATAGACAATAAACAACAAATAGAATAAATAATAGATTACATAGCGCATTAGAGGATGATAAGAACATTAAAAGAGAACAGACACAGAGCAAGATAAAGGGGGATTGGGAGCGCCTGGGTTGGGTTGCAATTTTAAGCCAGTGGTTCTTCATATCAGAGAAGGGTAAGTCTCAGGGAGAGGGGTTGGAGGAGGGAGGGAGTAAGCCATACCAGAGGAACTTGACTCTGACCAGAGGTCCTCTTTCAGAAAGAAAGGGGGACTCAGCAACTGGGAGTGACTTAGCGCCCAAACGGGTCAAGAACCTGGGGATTCTAGAGCTGCCTTGGAAAGCCCCCGTCTGTTCCTTTGTTTCCCCTCTGCATCCCTGACTTTCTTTTCTTGAGCAAGTCTTCCATCTCCACTCCTGAGTCCCCACATCTGCTCTGCACCGTCTTCCGCAGCCCTGCCTTCAAAAGCATGAATTTCCATCCACCCCACACCAGCCTCAAATGCTCCTTACTCTCAGAAGCCCCACCTCGCACCCTTCCCCATATAAACACACATCCCCTCACCCTGGCGTCCCGGCGGCGCCCTGAGCGAGGAATTAACGCTCTTCTTATTTGAAGACATGTGCTGCTGTCATTTTTGATGTCTTCTGTTTTTGTATGCGGGAACGCAGAGCACAATTAGAATACAGTTATATATCCTCATAGTTATTAAAGCTTGGATTAACATGACATAAAGTTTTGTCTGGGGAGTCTTTTGCTATGGCTCAGGGAGCATTTTTTGTGACAGTAATAGGCTACAGTTAATATACTTGAATGATACTAGAATCTGTGTTATAAGGCAGAACAAAAGGGGTTTATCTGAAGCTGAATTACAAAGGTGGAATTATCACTGCGAACGATCCGCAGAGATCTGGGCTTAATTATTGTCGCTTGTGTCATTTTGGCATAATACGGGTAGTTACTGGAGCACAGAAGAAGTGCAGGGAGGGCGGGCCTGTCAATCTCCAAGTGTGCGCCTGGGCCCTTGCCTGCACCCTGCGCTGGGGGGACACCCGCCCTGCCCATCCGCGGGCACTGGACCCTTCTGCCACCCAGGGCTCCGTGAGGCTGAGTTTTATGGCCTTCCCATCACCAGTTTTCAGTGACCTCCCTGTGCCAGTTCCTCCTCCACCCCAGCTGGGTTCCCCGCCCTCCTGCTTCTGCCGAACTGTCCGCGGGTCCGGTGAACGGGCTGATTCGCTGACTGCGTTTTCTCAGCTGTGGGGCCGCTGCGCCTTCTGGAGCCTGATTGTTTTGACAGGCGGAAGAGGCCGACGAGTGTGCTGTCAGCCGCTTGGTCACAGAGCGCGGCTGTGGCGAGCCCAGGTGCTGGTGGCAGCTGGGTGTGCTTAGGTGAGCCGCTTCCCCAGCTGCTCCCAGAGGGCGAAATGCCGCAGCCCCGCCCGCCCGCCCGGTGCCCAGTCGGGGCAGCAGTTCTCCAGAGGCCGAGTCAGAGCTGGGGGCCGCAGGGACAGGAGCGCGGCGGCTCAGCACCCGAACAGGGTGGGACACCGGGAAGGCTTGTGGAAAGGCTGCTTCTATAGGGGACCCTAATCCTCTTTTGTTGTTGTCGCTGCTAATATCCAGCTGCCAGGTGTACAATTGCAGCTTGTTTTGTTGGTGGCTAAATTCAGCTTTCACCCTCCCCTTAACTATGAGCTAAGAGATGCGTGGCTGTTTTCAGAGGTTAAGGTGCTTCCGTTGGACCTTTTTTAATGGAACTTTTTCTGGCGAACTTGTCTTCTTTAAAGAGGTTGGCACTCTGGTGTTTTTCCCTGAGCTGCTCTGCCTTGCCCCACTTTTAGAGGGAGGAAAGGGAACAGGTGTGTGACAGGCGACTGTGTGTGGCAGGACGTAGAGTAGGTGCTTCGTTGCTTTCTCCTGAAGTCCTCCCAGCAGTCCTGGGAAGCTGTCCTTCAGGAACAGAGGGGTTCAGAGAGCCAGAGTCGCCTTGTTTGTGGTTATGTGACTGTAAAGTCAGGAGGACAGGATTGGAAATGAAGCTTTTAAAGTACAGCCTTCTAAATACCTGCTCAGGGATAACCTTGGACGCCTGTCCAAAAAGTGCAGATTCCCGGGTGCCACCTCAGAGCTACTGAGTCATGCTGTTTGGGGGAGCAGCCTGGGACTCTGCATTTCACAAGGTCACTGGGTGATTAGTGCATGCGTTTGGGTGTGAACTGCCGCACTCCACGGACAAACTGATGGTAGCGTCAGCCCTGGGTTTCCCATGGAGGACAGAAGTGGATTTGGATACCACGTGCCTTGATGTACTCTCTGCATTGGGAGATCTGGTCTGTGGTATGTTATTCTCCAGT
Source organism: Tamandua tetradactyla (assembly GCF_023851605.1). NCBI lineage: Eukaryota > Metazoa > Chordata > Mammalia > Pilosa > Myrmecophagidae > Tamandua > Tamandua tetradactyla. Next base: position 38,492,218 of record NC_135332.1, read on the forward strand.
GGGCTGAGGGTGACAGGAGGTGGGAGCAATGAATTCACATTTTGTTAGAGTCAAAGGAAATAGATGCAACTTTCTTCACTTCTCCCATTTTATAAATAAGAGAACGGAGACTCTGAGTAAGAGGATTCCACGCCTAAAGACATGTGTTCATGGCAGAGCCAGCCCCGATGTTGTCTGTTACCCCCACTGCCCATTAAAAAATAAATGTCTGTCACCTTTGCCTTCCATTGGCTCAGGATGATTTAAAAGAAGGGTTGGTTTTAATTAGAATAAACACAGTATTTTTCTTGTTGCAACGAGGGCTTCAAAGGGGGAAAAAAATCTCAATACCCCAATTATGCCAAAGCATTCCCAGGCCTATCCAGGAGTAATTAAAAAATACAGCTGACGCTTGTTCTCTTGCTTGTTTTTAAATGAATAGCTAAGTATCTGTCAAGATGATGAGTGCCTAGGCTTCTGACGGCGTTACGATCTCAATTTGCTCCCAGGAACTGCAGTGAGGAGAGCATGGAAGCCGCGGCTTTGAGCTGTGGGGCACCTGGCCACGCCAGTGCCCGCACTTTGTGGCTGGCGGAGAACACGGCCCCCACCCCTGCCCTAGGGTGTGAGGTGGAAGGCCAGGCTCGGCGCAGTGTTCTTAGCCGTCTGGCAGAGATTCCCCTTCCTTGTGGGGAGAGGAGGTGGCTGCTGCTTGCGCTGCTCTGGGGAACGCAGCTTCTCCACAGAACACAGATCCTAGGTCATGTCCTTTGCATGAGCTTAGCTGGGAGAATCCTCCAGTTCCAAGTCACTTTTCAGTTAGTTCATGGAACCTTCATTTCTAAAGGATGCCACTCGGTGAGCTGAGATGTCATTTCTTTAGCACATGGACATCAGAACTTCATTTGGCAACATTTGGGTTTTGTTTTGTTTTTTTCTCAGAGGTTAAAGGCAAATCTGTATACTTTTCCCTCACCCCATCCTCAACACACATTTTTCTAAAGACAAAATCTCAGTTAACATGAGAATCAAGGGCAGACTTGAGGAAGAAATAATCATAAAATCTAATATAGTATTAGTAGTTCCTTTTAAATCCATCAGTTTGCAGCATGTTTTCATCTTATATGTGCTATTCCAGTTACCCGTCACAGCATGACAGATCACCCCAAAACATTTTGACTTAAAACAAGAGCAATTGTTATGTTATCTCTGGTGGTTTCTGTGGATCAGGATTTTGGAAAGGGCTCAGCTGGGTGATTCTGGCTCAGGGTTTCTCGTGTGGTTGCGTCAGACAGTGGCTGGAGCTCAAGCAGCCCAGGGGCTCAATAAGCATCTCTCTCTTTATGTTGTCTCAAGACTTCTTCTCTATGTGGAGTGTCTGCATAGGCTAGTTGGACTTCCTCACGCCATGGTGGCTGCAGGGCAGCACAATGCTTACACAGCAGCTTAGGGCCTCAGAGCTAGGATTCCACAAAGAAGATGGAAGTGGCTTCACCCTTTGCCACTAACCTTGAAAGTCTCACAGCACAAGTGAGTCACAAGTTCAACTAGGTTAAAGGGGAGGGGATAGAAACCTCACCTCTCCTTTGGAGGAGTATCAGAGTGGCACTGTAGATTGCGTGTGGGATGGGGGAGGCATTGTGGCCTTCGGTGGAAAGTATAGTGTGCCACACTTTGCAGTAATAAGCTTAGGCACTTACAAACAGGAAGAGCAAAGCCAGGGGAGTAATTTGCCTGAGGTCACTCTGTCACTAAGTGGTCATTTGAACCCAGGTCTTTCGCTGCTAAAACCTGGGTTTTTTCCTCTCTGCAAGTAGTCCAAAAGATTTGGGGAAAGGTGAGAGGAAGCAGTAGCAGTTAGCTTGTCTAGGTGATATTTGGGGATGGGGAGTGGAACTAACTGACTACACTTCATGTGACTTTTCAGTACCATGTGAGGGAAGTGGCACCTTGTTTTTCCCACGTGATTGTTGAGAGCAGGAAGAGGGGCTGGATGGGGTGGTAGACCAAGAGGAGAGGTAGGCTCTGGAGGAGGAGTGTGCTTTTTTTTTTTACATGGGCAGGCACCGGGAATCGAACCCGGATCCTCTGGCATGGCAGGCAACCATTCTTGCCTGCTCAGCCACCGTGGCCCACCCTGGGTACCCTCTTGGCACAGCAGCAGTCCACAGGGCCACCTGGGTGTATGTGGGATACTGACCGACTTCACCCAGCGCTCCCAAGGGGAGTGTGCTGAGTTAAGGACAAGTTCATCTGCGTCCTTTAGATAACAACAGCAATCATAACAGCAACAGTGTCAGAAGGAAATACTTTCTGTGTGTTCCCTTGGGTGTAACTCCTTTGTAGGCACCATCTCATTTAATCTCATCTCATTCTCCTTTAAAGAATATTTTATTAGCCGGACTCAAAGAATTACTTGCCCAAGGTTACTCTGTGGCTCATGAGTGTCAGATGTGAAGCCAAGTCTCTGTGATCCTGGGGCCCGAGCCCTTGACCACTCTGCTGGTGTCTGAGTTGGCCACTGCTGGGCCAGCTGGAGGAGGACATCCACGGGAATGTGTTGGCTGTGTTGAGCTGGGCCCCTTTGCCAGATAAAAACGAGCACGCTTTTATGCACTTACTGCCACATGTGTTCAACCAGAAGCTCCTGTTTTATCTCCTGGGTTGGGCCGGGGGTGGGAAGCCCCATCCACAAGACCTGCCTCACGCTCCTCTTCCTCTTCCTTTTTCTGTCCCACTGCCAGAGGCTGGAACCATGTGGAGTGCAGGTCATAGGCGTGCCTTCCATGGACTTGGAACTGCCAAAGTCCCTCTAAGAGGGAGAGCCCAGGGGAGAAGGTGAGGGGTAGCAAAGAAGAAAAGGACTTACGCTCCACCTAATTACAAAGAGGAGTAAATCACTGAAACTGGATATTGGTGAGGTGGGCATTAAATTTTCCCACTTTACAGGCAGTTTGGCACAGTTTTAAAGCATGGGCTCTGGAAACCCACTGTTGAGTTTAAATACGGTCTCTGCTTCTTCAAATTGTTCAACCCTCTGGACTGCAGTTTGCTTGTTTATAAACAAAGGTGATGATAACGGTATCTCCTCTGGAGAGGTTGTGTGAGAATTAAACCAGGTGATGTGTCTGCAAAGCCTCGCATGGTGTTCAGGAAACAGTTAATGAGTGATAAGGATTGGCTGCTTTTATTATTCTTGTTTCTGTCATTGTCATCGTTGTTGTTAGCCTGAGGGATGGGGACAGAGAAAGAGGAAGGTGGCTCTGTCAAATAATGTTACCAGTCCTGATAGTCATTATTCTGCCATCCAAGAAAGTCTGGATCCCCGCATAGGACTCCCAGCACCACGTCGGGTCACTGGTGTGCTCCGAGGGTTCTGGAGGCTTTGCTCGCATGTGTGTGTGTCCATGTGGATGTGCACGGAAGGGTGACCTGTCACTACCCCTCACCTGCTCCATCATGTAACCTGGGCTCCGCGCTGACCTTCTGGCCCACGTCAGTGCAGCCCTGATGTGGCCTGGGCGGCAGATGTGCCGCTGATGGCTTGGGGTGGCCTGGGGCTGGGCTCCAGCATGCTCACCAAACCCTGAGCCCCTGTTTTTGACTAATTGCCTTGTTTGTTCTGTATAAGACACTTAATTTTTTTTCCCAGTGATTTACTCCTCTTTGTAATTAGGTGTAGTGATTAGAATCTTGTTCCTATTACAATGGAGTTTTCCTTTTAATTCATGCACATTCGCCAGGCCTGTCTCTGTCTGTTCCATTGATTGTCCCCAATTGGCTTTTCCCAATCTGTCATATAAATCACAGTTCAGGGGTGGCTTAGAGACTGATGTGAGTCTAAGCACTCAAAGAGAACCGACTGGAAGTTTTGTTATATTTGGCTACTGAATGGTGGTACATACTTGCAGATGAAATCTCAATAATTCTGGACATGACAAGTTGGCACGTTAATAAATCCTATACCATATTTTCCCCATGTAACGATTTTATATTGAAAATGCTATTATATGCTCACTTTGCTAGGAAAATGCTTGGAAAAATAAACACCAAAATGTTAACCAAGGTGATATGTTTTTCCTTCTTTTTGCTCATGGGTAGTTTCTGCAGTGTGCAGGTGATGCATATATTAAAAAATATAAAATGTTTTGCAGGCCTTCTTTTGTAACAAATTAGGCATGGTGCATTTGTCAACTAGCCCAAGGTCACTCTACCCATCAGCAAGAGTCCACGTCCTTATTACAGCCCCAGAGCCATTGCTGTGTCCCCAGAGCTGCCCTTCATCTGTCAGTCTGTCAGAAAAGTCATCAAGCCGGTGCTCTGGGAGGAGGGGCAGAGAAGGCCGAAGATGCAATCCCTGTTCACAGGGTGCTTACCCTTTGGGGACGGCGTGGGGAGTTTTTGAAGCTCTCTCTTTTTCTGACAATGACTGTGACCTCTCAGATTTCCCCAGCGTTTGGTTTTCTCTTCACTGATCCTTTCTCCTTCATGTCCCCTATAGACGTAGCCAATTCCAGGGTTGTTGTCCTCTCAGTCCTGCTTCTTTCTGAACGGTCCTCTCCCCTCCCATGGTTTCGTTTGCAGCCTCCTTGCTGAAAGTCTGTGTGTTCAAGCATCATGGCCTCCAAAAGACAGCACCTCGAACCAGCGCCCCATACCCCCAGGAATCTCCTCATGCATTTCCTCGGGGTCTGTCTCCTGCTCTGGAGGCTGGACAAGAGGGGTGCTCCCCATAAACGCAGGGCTTGGCAGGAATTCAGTGGAGATTGGGCAGACCAGTGGACTGAGGGGTATGCATCTGTGGGGCACAGAGCACCCTGAGGCTGGACGGCAGGATTGCAGTCAGCTTGCTGGGGCCATGTGTGCTCAGATGTTTTCCTGTGGGCAGCAGATGTGGAAGGTTTGAAATGGTCCTTCAGGAAAAGTCACCCAACCGGACTGAACGGAATAGATTGGAGGGGAGCAAAGAGCTGCCAGCAGACCCAGGAAGGAAGTCATCTCATATTAGGTGCCAACTAGTGGTGATAAGCTACTGAAACTAAGAGGGATGTAGACAAAGTAAGGAGAGACCAGGGCCCGGGGTCACATCAGAGAAAGAAATGATAGAAGAGGGTGGGGTGGCAAAGAACAGGGTGGGGTGGCTTAGAAGAGGGAGGGGGCCAACGAGGGCATAAAGCTTCAGCCTGTGGAGGTGGGATCCACTGGTAGAAATGGAGTTTTAGGGGAAAGATGCAGAGGTCACTGTTAAGATATGTGTGTTGCGGTCCCATACTGTCGACTTTGAGAGAAGCCAGCAGCAGCAGGAAGTGAGGCTGGTGCTTTTGGGACAAGCATGGAAGGAGACCCCAAGAGTGGTGGAATCTGTGCTCTTAGGTGGAGGAGCACTCAGAGGGAGAGCCTCTGAGTGGCAGCGGGTGGATTGGGTAGGGTGAGTGACAACTGGAGACATAAAGAGGGGGAAAGAAAGAGGAGCCCAGGAAAGTTACAGGGGGTCGGGAGGGTGCAGAATCCAGGAAGCCACAGTGTATACGTGGGCATAATGGCAGGTTGGGATTTGGGGTAAACTCTAGGTTTCCCTAGGTGTTTCCCTATTTAATGAAAAGGAGGTGGGGCCGTCCAGACTTATCTGAACAAATTAATAAGGCGAGTCATCATTCCTTAATATACTCTTTGCTTTTCAGAAGGGTGCCTCACTGGAGATCCTTGAACAGAGATGTTCAAGGACCTGTGCTACTTTTCACAGGGAAATAAAACCCTGCGAGAAGGAGATTTAAGTCTGTGTCAGTGCTTGTTTAGTATGGTTGGGTGACCTGTTGGTTTGGGTGGGAGGGACTGACTGCAAGGGTCCCGTGTAAGTTAGTGGGAGGGGAGGACAGCGTGAAAGACATACAGAAAATTAAAGCGGTTTCTCAGAGCTTCTGTGCCTAGAGATTCCTTTCTCAGAAGCTGAAGAGAAACTTGAATGAGTTTTCCTTCACAGGTGTAAAGCAGTTTTATTCTGTAGCTGAGACTTTTCTAAATAAAGCAGCCTTCTTTCCTACCCCTCTCCCGGGGCCTCGTCCCCCTTCCTGCCAGCCCCCCTCCCCGCCTCTTTAAAATAGACTTTCATGCATGAGGAAGCACCATAATGTAATACTTGCCTTATCTTCACACTTACCCAGCAGGCTTTTGTAACAGGGCCGTGGGCGCGCCTTGGACCCCCACGCAGCCAGTGCAGGTTCCACGTTTTCTTCCGACACAGCCGCGCCCGGGTCGAGGCCCTGGCTGGGCAGTTAGCCGCGGCCAGAGCTTCAGTGCTGGGATTCCTTCCCTTTGAAGGGCTCGGACATGTCTGCTTTTACGCTTCTCAGGTCCTCAACTTGTCTCCCTCGTGATAAACAGCGAGAGGCACAGTGTCTTAAGGACTCACGGAAAACCTGTGGGGTTATTACGGCTCGTTTGGTAGATGAGAGGAATCTGTAATTTTCCGTTGTGTATTTGTACGCACAGAGATGTGATAAAGATGGCTTGTGGCCCCTTTCATTTTCCAGATGTCTCACAAGTGGATAAACATCGTTTCTTTCTTTGGCTGCGGGTACACGCTCTGGCTTTCTCACACTGCCGGGTTCCCCGGGAACTTTGGCCGCGGTCGTTGCGCCGTCTCCGCGCAGCAGCCATTTTGCCTGGAGAGGCCTTCCCGGGCCCTCGGGGGCAGAGGGAGAAGGCTGCCGGGCGGGGTGGGGAAGGCCGTGTGATCGGAGGAGCTCTGCCTTGTTTTCCAGGGCTGTTTGAACACCTGGATGTGTTTAGCCTGTTTGATTTGAGTTAAGCAAAACGAGCTTGTTTTTCATCCCTGTTGAGGGAGTAAAGAAAGCCTTCCTGTGTTCTCCTCCATGGACAGGTTATTACAACAGAGAGGGGAGTCCTGGAGAGGAAGGACTCAACTCTCATGAAAGCAGATATCTAACAATCAGGAAGAGTATGGAAGGGGTGTCAGGTGAGGGGGGATTTGTAGGGTGCTTGGTAAACACACCTTGAGCATGCTAATGGTGTTGATCACCAAGAGGGGGCATGTTTTCTCACAGTCACAAATATAATTTGTTTGCTGTTCAGTTGTGGAAAAAACTTCCTGGTTTCTCTTCCCTTTCTTTCACCTCCAGGATACTCTTATGATGAATCTTTCTCAGTCTCTCTCTGTTGGCCTCTGTCTTCATCTGTCTGTCCGTGTGTGCGCGTGTGTGTCTTTCTCTTCTCTCCCCACCCCCATGTGTGCTCCACGATGACTGGAAGCGTTAAGATCAGGGTTTTTTCATACAGATGCAATGTGTTCTCTTCAAAGTGGAGCTTGGCTGCTTATTCCAAAGATACCGCCTTGGCTCTGAGAATTTTCAAAGCTTTCACTATGAACTCATATGCAGACTCTGTGGCATATTCTGCTGAGTTTCCTCACTGGTGATAAATCTTTGACCTTTGAAAGTGGATGTGATTTTTGGAAACCATCACCAGCCTTGGCTCCAAATGACTTGTGGCCAAGATTGATAATGCTGTTTTTGAGCCAAAATTGCAGTAGGACTATAAAACAATAAGACTAGTTGTCTTGATGAATTGGGAACTGATTAAAAGGAAATTCCCCAAAAGGATCTCCCCAAAATATTCCCAAGACTTAGTGGAATGAAGGCAGGGTCTTCCACGGTGACGTCTCTGAAAGGGGACAGTGGCCATTTGAAGGTTTCCATCTGGTGTGTTGGTTTATCAAGCAGCAAGTGGAAGTTGCATTTTATTTAATCCTTGCTGACATCGGACCAAATCAGCCGACAGTAGATAAAAAACCAGGGTCACTTGTGAGTTAGTGACGATCTAGCATGGGGGACTGCGGCAGCAGAAATCACCTTTTGGGACACCTGCCGCAGGCCGGCAATGAGCTGTGTTGGTGATCACCAGGAAATGGCAGGAAAGCACCCTATGTGCTTATCATCAATCCCCTCCAGCATGGGCTGTTATTGGCTGGCAGGCAGCTCTGGGAAGGACTCTTCCAGTGGGTGGGGCACGGTGTGACCACACTGCCCCTTCATCTGCTACCCCCATCCCTTACTGACTCTGCAGATGCCAGGCCCCAAAGTGCACTGAAATTGAGGTATCTGCACTGAGTCCAGTCTTCCGCACGTGACCCCAGGAAAACAACCCATTTGCTACATGAATGACTTCTAAAGTGAAGACTCAAGTGTCAGGAACCTTAAACCTCATTTTAAGGTGAGGAGTGCAAAATCCATTTGGGGGTTAAAGTTTGGGACCCGCAGAAGAGCTCAAAGGGTTGGATGCTGGCTGCGGAGACGTCCGGAGACATTTCCTTTAGGAAGAGAAGAAAAAGCACGTAAGACCTCCTCAGGAGCCTGTATTTTGTCCCTGAAAGTGATGGTTTAGTTCTAGGTGGGGCCACACCCAAGCTCCCCAGCACACAGATAGATTAATGAGCCTGGCCAGAGCCGGGAAGGAGGAGGCGGGACTCGGGAGAGCTGCAGGGCACCTGCAACTGATGTTCTGTGAGAGGAGGGCTCACACCTGGCCGGCTAAGATGCTGAGGGAGGGGCATTTCCTGTGGTCTTGCAGACTCAACAGTGGTCAGAGGCCCCAGGGCTGTCCCCTGGGTGTACCCTGACCCCATTAGAACAGAGCCAGAGGTGCAATGCAGGCCTCAGTGGAAATGGTTCCTGGGGCCCCTGGGAGAGGAAGAGATGAATCTGATCGGTGTTAAGTCCCCGCCGAAATCCACACAGATTCTGGGGGAAGCCCTATCTCTGCCTTCCCAGCCTGAGAGATGGGGTAACCGCTGCTTTGCGAAGGTGCAGAGAACTAACAAGCTGACATTTGAAAAGTGTTTGGGAGATGCATTGGAAGTGCTAAGTATTACTATTTCATGTGGAAGTCTGAAAATAGCCTCGCTGAAGCGTCCTGAGAAATCACTAAATCATGCTAGCGGAGAAGAAATTTCAGCCGTCTAAAGAGTGTTTCACTTAAATATTTTTCCCTGAGGTGGAAAGGAGTGAGGGGAGAGAGTTCTGTGGGCATATTTGCCTGCCTGCATTACCCAGCACACATGCCAGAGAATCTTTAGTCTGAGAAGCCTTGCTGGCTTGGGGACATCCTGCTTTCTTTTGCTCCTTCTTTAACTTCAGACTAGGCATTTCCAACGAAATTAAATCCCCCCAACATGAACTCAGTCAGCCCCACCACGTGAATGCCTTCCCAAGGCCCCCTCTGTTTTCTCAGAGCTTCCTGCCCTCCAAGGCCTGGCCTCATTCCATCTTCTCCTGAGAAACCATGCCTGAATTTTTTCGGCCAAATGGTGATTTCTTCATGCTTTTTGTTCAAGCACCTCATTTTGTCATGATCACAATTTCTGTCCTTTGGGTTTAAATGTCTGCTTTGGCTTGCCTTTCAAACCGGTCCACGGTTGCCTGGGTGGCAGAGATTGTATGTTTGCAACATGGACTGAGCCCGGCACATGTTAGTTGATTGTCAGTTCATTCTTAAATTGAGCTTAGTCTCGCTGCCACGCCATCCCATGAGGCTTCTCTGTTTTCTTCCTTCTTCGTCTCAGTCCTGTTGGACACGCTGCCTTTGGGTGGTTGGGTTCTCAGCAGCCTTCTCTGGGAATGGACCTGGTGGCACAGGGTGCTGAGGTTCATTGTTGGAAATGGGGGCCCCATCCCTGCACATCCCTCCCATTTCATCCTGCTCTGGTATTTTATATTAAAATCCCTCCCACTTCATCCTACCCTGGTATTTTATATTAAAATCCTAATAAGCACTCTGCTTCGTTAGTGTGAGGTCAGGAATATAATGCAGAGCTCCCGGGTCCAATTCTCAATTATAAAAGCCTCTCAAGGGCGGGCCGCGGTGGCTCAGCGGGCAAGAGTGCTTGCCTGCCGTGCCGGAGGACCCCGGTTCGATTCCCGGCCCCAGCCCATGTAAAAAAAACAAACAAACAAACAAAATATAATAAAACAAGAAAATGTTTCCCTTTCTTCCATCCTTCCTTCCTTCTCTGTCTTTCCTTCCCTTCCTCCCTCTCTCAAAAAAAAAAAAAAAAAAAAAAAAAAAAGCCTCTCAAGTTCTGAAAACTACTAGTCCTGGCTGGGGCAGGTATGTGCATCCAGAAATACCTATTTTAAAAAGGCTATGGTACATTCGGTGCTTTTTTGGCTTTAGCCCTCAGCACATAAACTGGAATTTGGAACAGGCAGTTTAAATCTCCCAGGGTCACTCAGCTCTCTTCCTGCTCTCTCCTCCGACTTCCAGCCTCTCTCCCTCTTGCTCTCACAGAGGCAGGGTAGAGGTGTGCCTGCCATTGCATCTGGAAAATTGAGGCTTTTGTCCCCAGAATTCCATTTCTGTTCAGTGATCAGAAAATCTGGAATTTTGATAAGCCTTGGCCCCTTAAGGACCATCATGTCCTGGCAGGGATAGACCCACTGTCCTTTCTCATCAGTTCCTGAACTAGCATCATAAGGCCATTGCCCCAGCATGGCACTCAGGGAAGAGCCCAAAGGTGGAGAGGGCATGGGCCCTGCCTCAGCGAGCTTACAGTCCAGCTGGAACACACTTGGTCACGTGGACGTAATAGTCCTGAAACTAGAGCAAGGACTACAAGTTAAACACAAAATGAGGAGCAAATACAACAAAAGGTAGAGCAGGAATTACCCACTCACATATATGGAGTCGACTCACTCCCCCCACACCCCCCAACACACACATCCAGAGACAGGGGAAAGGCTCAATAGAATCGGCTGGGATAGTCATCTCTTCTTCCTGCCTGCCTTGAGGTATGGTCTGCAAGATCTGGGGGCTCCTTGGCCTTCTAGGCCATGGGTGAGAGTCTTGGCAGCTCAAAACAACTACCATTTACTGGACATGTCTGGTCTTGCCTTGCTCTCTTGCTCACACTGAAGCTGTGTCCCCCAGGTTGAAACAGTCTATTAACCCCATCTGGCCGCTGACCCGCCATGGGATGGTGGACCCCTCAGCCTCCACAGCCCCAGTGGACCTTCTCCCAACTATTCGGAGAGGTTGACTCCAGCAGAGACTTAGCACATGGGTCTCTCTGACTTCATTCCCTGGCCCTCTAGTCTGCCATATTTTTCTGAGGAGCCAGCACCACGCCTTCAGGAGGGAGGCCCAGCCACCCCATGGCTCACAGGGGCCTGGCCACCCTGGTACCAGCCCAGGCTGCAGCTCATGTCCCCACCCTGCCCATTCCACCCTAGAGGCCCAGACCTCCTGTCTGCTCCTCCATCTCCAGGCCCATGGCGCCCCCTTGCCTTCAGTACCCTTCCTGCTGGGCCCAGGAGGAACTCACTCTGCCCCAGCAAAGTTAGTGTCATTTTGTTATTATGAGTTTTCTGACAACTTGCGTGCACAAATGAATGATTATATGGAGCCTTTGCGGAATGTCTGTGTGGGCCCTGAGGCCCCGTGCATGACTCTTAGAGCACTCATCACATATGGCACAGGGATGTCTCTGCCTCCTCCGGGCCTCAAGAGCAGAAATCACAGCTTCCTCATTTTTACATCTTTGCGTCCAGTATGGTAGACATTTAGTAAATAAGGTTAACTGATTTTTTTAGATGACTGAATTAATTGTAAAGGTAGGACCACTGCCTCTGACAAACTTGTTTCTTTTTAAGCTAGGGTTTACTCATTTGTTGGATGAAAGGAGATCATTGGATCTAGTCATTAGGGCAGTAAGTGGCCCAGGGTGGAAGACTAGGTCTCTCAAGCTGTCACCTGCTGCCCTCTGGCTGAAGCAGCCCCTCCCGGTAAGGGCTGGACCTCCCGTGGGTGCAGGCGGCACAGAGGGACAGCAGTGGTAGTGTGATGCAGGGCCAGGTGCAAAGCGCGGCCTCAGGGAGCTCAGGGCCTCACCACGGAACTTAGAGGCAGAAGAATATTAGCTCAAATTTGGTTGCAAGATGCAGAATCCATCTCATGCCAGCACCAGCCTGTCTCTCTCTGCTGACTGGTTTTCTGTGCTTCCGGAGCCTGGTGGCAGAGCACAGCTGCCCCAGGTGTAGGCAGGATGGGCTGGACAGACGTCAGGGAAAGCAGCCAGCTCAAGCCCGTCGTCTCCTCCTCAGTGCTGCTTGCTCAGGTAGGCAGCCTCTCCACTAGTTCTAATTTCCCCTTGGCATCACATCCTAATGGTTGAGATAGGGGGGCCTCGGGCACAATGAACAGTCCTTGACCTTCCTCCTTCCCAACTCACTGAGGCGATCATCCTAACGGATGACAGCTGCTTAGCTCTTCGCAGGCGCCAGGATTCTGCATATGAATTAACTTCTTGCAATGCTCATAATAGCACTAGAAGATGGTTCCCAACGAGAAGGTGAAGGGCTGACACCCAGAAAGGTTAAGGGACCTGCCCACGATCGCATCGCTAATGGGTGATGGAGCCAGAATCTCAGCCCAGGGAGTCTGGTTCCATGAGCTTCCGGCCTTTTCCACTTTTCAGTTCTACCTAGATCTGTCCCCACCCCACCCACAGGAACCCACGTAAATGCTGCTTGTTAACACGTGTCATTGGCAGAAATACTGTGATGCCTTCTATCAGTCTAGAGTCTGAGAATGTCAACAAGCAATTGGGATTCTTTGAAAGACAGTACTACAGGTCCATTGTCACATTTGCCATTTGATGCCAACTCAGGGCTGGGGCTCCTCCTTTACTCTAGTGGCTCTCAGGAGCTTGCTTCCTGGGCTCTCGTAGCCTCTGGCCACCAACTCCTTGGGGTTCCCCTGTGATGGCCAAGGGCAGTTTCCCAACTGCCACACGGCAACCTGAGGTCTGCGGGGGCATTTTGCTATGGAATTTCTTGTGGGTCTCATAGAAAATCCCCCACCCTAGAGCTGAAGAGGGAACCATTACAGATCTCAGCGGTTGAGGAGAAATTTAATTAAAAGCAAAAGGAAATGCAAATGAACTTGCCCAGCGTCTTCATAGGCCATACTCATTGGCAGAGGAGGACTGGAGAGGAAGAGATTAAAGCTTCCTTTTATTTATTTTTAAGTTCTGTTGTAATCGAACTCTCAGTGTTGATGGAGAAGGATTTTTTTTACACAGTCTGGACTGTGGCATGCATTTGTCTTTGTTAATATATATGGGAAAGGGTAGTAAATCTATTCCAACGTGCTGTGGCTCCTGTGTTATTTCACAGGGGTATTTAAAGTAACAGCACCTGACAGTTTACCAGAAGCTAAGAGGTTTTTCTGCTTCAGAAAGCAAAATATTGTATGAGCTATGCAGTATGTATAAATGATTTGGAGAATTGGGGTGCAGCAAATCGTACAGTTTTCAGCAGAGACCTAAAGACTTCATCAAGTCATCAAGTTCACAGCGGAAGGCAGGCAGGAGCTGGGCAGTGGGTACAACACAGGTGTGCTTTGTGGCCTGGTATCCTTGTTTAATTTCCTTTTCCCTGGTCCCAATTTGAATTGCCAAAATAAGTTAGATTGCAGTGCATTATTTCATTTGCTTGCTTTGTAATTCCTCTTTACCTCAAACGGATGAAAACCATGGCACTAAAACAAATTGACAGCTCTCGAAATGAGAAAGATCTTTATCCTTCAGAGTGTTGATGTAGAAATAAATGAAAGAGAAACATGCTTGTTGGATCTTGAAGCAGCTTGGATTGGTACTTTTTTTTTTTTTTAAGGGTAGATGAGGGATTTTCCCTCTCCCTTCTGTTTTCCCCTTTAGGGAGCTGTGTGGTTTGCGGATGAAGTTTGAGGGTTTGTTTTTCTTCCAATACTTATTTGCAAAGAACTGAGTTATGATTTGGTCATAAGGAGCAGACCAGGAGTTCCCACTCTAAGGATTGGCAGGAAAAACGTGGCAGGGATTGGGGGGGTGGGGGGGCTCAGGCTGCCTTCCTTACTCCAGAAAGTCTACCAGCCGTGGCAGTTGCCCCACCCCAAACAGTATGAGGAACTACTACAGGGTCAGGCTTGCTTTAGACAGAGTATCCCAACTCACATGCTCTCAAAAGCCCCAACTGGCGATTTTGATGAGTATGGATAACAGACTTCCTTACCTCAAAAGTATAATAAGTACAATTTGTTTGGTATATAAAATGTTTCAAAAAAATAGAAGACCTAGGTTTCAAAAATTGAAACTGAAAGGGAGTTTAATGGCTTGAAAAGAAAAAGATTTGTGGCACATTTTTTTTTTAATATTTATTAATGTTATAAATTCCACAACCAAAGTGTTTACAAAAAGATTAGAATTTTGGTGTATACCCTTTCCACACTACAGTATTTCTCTGCTTCCTTAACCCAGTAAACTGTTTGGAATCCCAGCCCAGATCATCAGCTTCTGAACAAGACTTCTTCTGCATTTCCATCTAATCACAGATTCCTAGAGATTTGATAAACCTGAAGAATGTAAAGGTAACTGTGAACAATCAAATTCTTAAACACATCAGATCAAAAGAATCTAAGGCTTTCTGAGAACAAGGAACTGGACATTCTTGAGCTGTCATGTTTATCAACAAAGTCACAGAAGACATTCCCAAAATATAAAGCACAGACCATTCTCCTTACCAAAATTTCAGGAAAATTGTTGTGGCACATTTTTATATGAATTTGTTTTCTTTGTCCTACAAGTCTTTTTGAAACTCAATTAGCAAGCACCTATTGAGCACTTTTTTTTTTTTATTAGCTGCTCTAGTAGGTGCTGTGGATGTGAAGAGCTATATCTGATATTTTCTGAGGACCAGGGAAGAGGAAAAGATAGGGTAGTGGGACTACTAGCATGGATATTTATGTGAAAACATAATATTCCCAAGCAGTATAGGCCAGTGGCAAATATGGAATACAGGTAAGGGATCTTTCTACTATAGGTATATCTTACTTATACCCACTTCATCCAAATCAAGAGGACGTAAGTGTGTTTTTTATTATACATTTTAATTTTTAAATAGTTTATGATTCATAAGAAATTGCAAAGATAGTACAGTGCATTCCCATGTACTCCTTATCCAACTTCACACCAGAATTATATCTTACAGAATCATAGCACATTGTTACTAGCAGAAAATGATGTGCTAGGCATGTGTCTGTGTATGTGTGTAGTTCTTTGAAATGTTCTCATGTGCAGATTTGAGTGACAGTCACCGTAATCAGGATACAGAACTTCCCATCATCGCCAAAAGGTCCCTCCCTTCCTTAATAGTCACTTCCTTCTCCAATCCTAACCCCTGGCAACCACTAATCTGTGATGGAGACATCACTGTAATTTTGTCATTTTGAGAATGTTTTAGAAATGGAACCATACAGTATGTACTTTGTGATAGACTTTTCTCACTCAGCAGGCTTCCCTTGTGCTCTGTCCGAGTTGTGTAGCAATAGTTTGTTTCTTTTTATTACGAGTAGTATTCATGGCCGGGATATACCACAATTTGTTCATCCATTCCCCATATGTCTTTAAAGTATAGTTTATTAGCATACAGCTCGTAACACAGTACAGAAAGCAAGGTTCGCTTATTAGGTAAAACCACACTCCTCCAGACTGATTTCATTAAATTAGAATTTGTGGTAACCAAAGGAAGGCACAACGTCTGTTGTTGCATAATCGTGAATAGGCATCTGTGGGACATCTGGGTATGCCTCGGGCTGGGGCATGTGCTGGTAACAGCATGGTGGAGGGTTAGAGCTGTCTTCTGCCACAATTCAAGCACTTTCCTGTACATGAGGTCAGTAATTTCTACTTCTCAAGGCAGGGTAAAGCTTAAGAGGTGCTGTCACCCGCTTTTACACAAAGGAAACTGAGCCGCCAGAGAGAACCTTGTCCAAAATCATGCAGAGGCCGGGATTTGAATCGCTGTGGGCTTGTGATACCACACCCAACTCTTTTCATTAAGTCTTTGCCTGTAGCCACTGAATCCCTCAGCCAATTTGCTTCTCTGGAAAATGAGTGAGTTGGACTCCTATCTTTTAGGTCCTTTCCAGCTTAAAAGGTTTTGTGATCTTCTCTAAATAAGGAGCAACTTCTCCAAGTGCCTGAGTCCTTCAGCCTGTTGAGCTTTTTTCTCAGCAGCATTTTATCCATTCTTTGAAGATGCTTTGGAAATTTTAAGAGTAACAAAGTAAAATTCCTTAAAAAAAAAAAAAAAAAGTCAGCAATTCAGGCCTTCCTTCACTTTGCTGATTTTTGACAAAGCCTTTAGGTCAGCCTGGAACCAAGCAACCCATGGGGATCTCTGCCCCAGGACTCCCAGGGGTGACTTTTGGGACCACACTTTGGGAATTCTTGTAATGCCATTAAAGCCCCACTAAGAAGCTTTGGGCTGGGGGATGCATGGTGCCCCGATTTAGGGGTCTGCATTCTGCTGTGTGCAGAACTGGGCTGCAGATGAGAGGAAGCTGCTATTTTGGGCATCTGAGTGCTGCTGTTGCTGCTTCATTCAGGCCTGAGCAGTTCCACTGAGGGATGGGGCAGAGCAGCTCTGGGTCTTTGAAGCTCCAGAAGAGGAGCAGGGATCCCTGCCTTGGGCTGGAAGTGGAGAGGTGGCCTCTGGGACACTTTTAACTCCCGAGTCTGTGATTCTGAGAGGAGTGGAACTTCCTCTCTCCTCCAGTTACTGACATTCACCCTGAGACCCAGCTGAGTTTGTCAGAATCACAGGCTGAATGAAAGGGCAGGTGGAGAAAGAACAGCCTGGAGCTCAGGACGGTCTCCTGAAGGGTCTCTGTGACCTTTGGCATGTAATCTCATCCCTCCTCAGGGACAGGTGGGGCTCTGGAATCTGACAGTCTGGTGTCCACCTCATAGTCCCAGTTGCAGAGACTGGGATTATTTTTCCAGGGACAGTGGGAGATGTGGAAACATGGGGATGTCAGAAAGCCCAGGGGTCATTCTAAACAAATTCTTGTCATCTCTGCTCTGCAAAAACCTCTCTGTGTTGGGTTGACAGTCAGTCCTTAGTAATACTGGCTTAATAAATAAATGTGTGACCTTGGCCTAAATTTCCTGCCACCCTTTCTCCACCCTCGTCAGCCTGTCTGTTAAAGTGGCAGGGCAGAGGGTCATAGAATGCACCCAGAAGTTCTGTGCCCCTGAACCCTGACCTCCCCAAGGTGCAGACAAGTGTTTCATCCTACCATCGAGTTGTGCTATTTCTGCTCCCAATTTTCCAGGCAGAAGGAAGCTGCCAGTGCCCCAAGAGACTGACCTCGGAATTGGAACCTAGACTCTCTGAGCCTGCAAGACTCATCTCTCCCCTCTCCCATCTCCCCTCTCCCCGCCCCGAGCTTATAGCCACAGCTACGCTTGTCACAGTCCGAGATTGCATTGGCCACAGGAGATGTGGATGATTTTTCCATTTGGTCCTGATGTTTATTTCATGCCCATCAATATCAGCCCGTATTAGGACAGATGAGGTGGTTATTTACAGGCTGTGCGTTTTCACACTTAGTAATTATAAACCCTTCCCCCAGTTCGGTCAGAGTCGTGGAGATCTATTTTGGCAATTAGCAGTTTAGTATTTGTTTAATGGGAATGCAAGAGAGTGTTACGGCACATCAGTGCTCCACTAATGATTTGCCTGTCTCCTCTGGAGCTGGCAGGTTTGGGCCTTTTTCACGGTGGGTGAGGCCTGATGGGGAGAGTCTGGGGGCAGGGGGAGGGTGGTGAGCATTAGGCAGCCTGCCTGCTGCTCCCCACCCCCACCCCCCGGAGCACACTTGCATGCATGCACGCACACACTCACAACCAGTGCTGTAAACGGACCATAGATTTCCAGAGCACAGCAGCCGCCACTCGAAGAAGCCTTACACACAAGGCCGTTAGGCCAGATGCCATTTCCGTGTGACAGCTGTCCAGCCTGCCCGAACCAACTGCTTCTCCTCCAACAGCTCGTGCCTGGCCTCTCCCCATGCCTTTCTCCCACCACCCCCACCTCCCCTCACCTCCTGGGCCCCCATCTGGTTCAGATCTCCCCAGAGGGAGCCTCCGGTCCCATCCTCCAGGGCCGAAGAGGTGCAGGTGTTGGGCCCCACCCCAAGCATAGCTGGCACAAGCAGACCTTGCTCCCTTCCTCAGCTGAGAGGTGGTGTCTCCTGGCGCTGCTACCCCAGGGGCATGCCGGCTCCTTTAGCTTTGCAACGTCGGTTGCTTGGTGTGACCTTGCTGTGGGAAAATACACAGCACTGGGTGTGGCTCCTGGTGTAACTGTGTGGAGTGGAAATTGTGCACGTGTGGTGCATACTGAGACGGTTGCCAGTATCACTCACGGCAGGTGTATCCCGTGTGTAGGGCACTCAGGCACCACCTCCTACGCCTTCTCAGCAC
Source organism: Tamandua tetradactyla (assembly GCF_023851605.1). Classification (NCBI taxonomy): domain Eukaryota; kingdom Metazoa; phylum Chordata; class Mammalia; order Pilosa; family Myrmecophagidae; genus Tamandua; species Tamandua tetradactyla. The sequence continues at coordinate 38,510,516 of NC_135332.1, forward strand.
TCTGAAGGGCATGCGTTCTTAGCGCCCCCACGGTGCGCTGTGTGCTGCGGGGCCTCTCCCAGTGGGAGCGCTGTGCAGCTTGCTCTGTGACTGTGGACCAGCCACCCAGCCACTCAGCTTTTTGAGCCACCCATCTCAAAGAAAGAGTCCCTTTTTTTCCTTTGCCTCTCAAACCATTTTCCCCTCTTCTGAGGCTACCAGAGGCAATATAGGTGATCCATCTTTTTGGTTACCTAATTGCCCTTTCTTAATTCTTTGGTATGGTTTTAAGGCAACTTTTTTGATTCATTTGGCAGACTGTGGCACTCTGCTAAACCCTAGGGATTAAAAATAAAGCAGAGCGTGATGAAAGGAGACCACTAGAAAGATCAGAGACACATCTGGTTCTTTTTTACTATTATTGTGATTACACATATGTAACACACAGTTTCCCATGTTAACTATTTTAAGTGTGTAATTCAGTGGTATGATTATATTCACACTGCTGGTGCTACCATCGCCACCATCCATTTCCAAAACTTCTTCCTCACCCTACACTGTACAAGAAACACTATATCCATTAAGCCGTAACTTCCCACTCTCTCCTCTCCCCAGCTCCTGTAATCTATAATCTCCTTTCTTTCGCTTTGAAGTTGCTAATTCTAGATATTTCATATAAGTAGAATCATGTGATATTGGTCCTTTAATGTCTGACTTCTTTCACTCAATGTAATGCTTTTAAGGTTCATCCATGTTGTAGGATATATTTCAACTTCATTCCTTTCTATGCCTGAATAATATTCCATTCTGGGTATATTCCACATTTTGTTTATCCATTCATGTGTTGATGGACACTTCGATTGTTTTCACCTTTGGCAATTTTGGAAACAATTGAATTGTTTCCACATTGTACTGCTATGAATAGTCATGTATGAGTTTTTGTTTGAAGTTTTCAGTTCTTTTGAATATATACATACAGGTGAGATTGCCGGGTCCTATGATAATTCCATGTTTTAACTTTTTGAGGACCCACCAAACTGTTGGCCACAGCAGCTGCACCATTTTACATCTTCATCAACACTTGTTATTTTCCATTTTTGAAAGTAGCAGCCATCCCAGTGGGTATGAGTGGACTCTCATTGTTGTTTTGATTTGTGTTTCCCTGATAACTAATAATGTTGAACATCTTTTCATGTGCTTGTTGGCTATTTGTATATCTTCTTTGGGGAAATAGCTATTCAGGCCCCTTACCCATTGTTTAATTGGGTAGCTTGTCTTTTGTTGTTGAGTTGTAGGAGTCCTTTATATACTCTGCTTATTAAATCTGTTTCAGATAGATGATATGCAACTGTTTTCTCCCATTCTGTAGGTTCTGTTTTTACTTTCTTGATAATGTCCTTTGATGTTCAGAGGTTTTAATTTTGATGACTTTCAGCTTACTGAGACACATCTAGTTTTAAATCCTGGCTCTGTCATTTACTACAGGTGTTGCCCTATGCAAATCACTTAATCTCAAAGAGCCACAATTTCCACATCTATAAAATGGGAACGATGATGTCTTCCTCAGAGCTATTGTGATAATTAAATGAACTTTGCAAATTGCCCATTAGCCTCCAGTAAATGCCAGCTATTACAGCAGCCATTATTTGGGGTGATAGACATTTCCTCACACAGAGTCTGACATTTTCTTATGGAATCACAGTCTCTGATCAGGAGGCTTTTGCCTGTTGGGAGTTAAAATGACACTCTCCAGAATAGTGCATGGAGAACCACCCCATCACCACCCAATACCCCTGGGCAAGTGTTCCTTTGTTAGACTCATAACTACTATTTGATAAACACTGTTTGAGTTAAATGGGAAAATGCAGTGACCCCCACAAGAATACATTAAAAAAAAAAAAAAGTAGGGTCCAATGAAGAACAGTGCTGCCAATAGGGTAGAATATTCTGTCCATAAAGAGGCTTGGGAGCCCTCTATGAGGAGTCGAAAAGAAATTGAGCAAGCTGCTTCTGTTGTTATTCAATTGAAGCATGGACTAAAATAAGCAAGGTTTTAGGTGGATACGATCTAGAACTTTTTGACTTTTGGAATGAAGGGGAAAAGAGTTCCCTCTATGTGAAAATATTGGGGGTGGGGGGTGAGCAGGGCTTCATTAGGTTTTCTTAAGGTCACATCCATGAAGAATATCCTGTGTTCAGTTTTTGGTTGTTCTGAGCTACTTCCAGGACATCCCTTTGGCTCTCCCATACTAAAACAAACACAAGAGTCCAAGAGAGCCCCGAGAAAGCAGAATGCAGCAGGGCGCTTGCTGATTACTTCTGTCAGGGATAAGCCTCCACCCACACATACTCTGTGATTAAGGCTCAAATCCGATATATTTAGCCATTTGGAACAGGGGTTCTCAGCCTTGGCTGCACCCTGGAATCACTTGAGGAACTTTTTAAAAAAATCTTATGCTGGGCTCCCACCTCCAGAGATGCTGATTTAATAGGTCTGGGGTTGACCTCGGCATCACAGATTTTATAAGCTCTTCAGGTGATTCTTGTGAGCAGCCAACGTTGAAAACCACTGATCTAGATTTTAGCATGAACTAATGGGATTTTCCAGCCTGCTCCCTCTTCTCCTCCATTCTTCCACATGGGTGATGATTAAAGATAGACTCACCCCACCCTTTGCAGGGCCAGAGTATGCTGAAAAAGCCTGTTTAATAAACTAGAGCTTTTGTGGCAGAGCAGATTTTGTTTTTTAGTTCACGCTGGCAGTGGGAGAAGTCGCAAGCTGTGCCTTCTGGTGTTCTGCAGTGACCCATGGTGGGGAGCCCCTTCTCTCCACGCCGCTGTCCTGGGCACCACGTCATGTGTGTCTCCACTCTGGTGCCTTCTGTGCTTCTGATTTGTAGGGCAGAACAAGGCCTGTTGTGCCTACGCACTACAGAATCATGGCGTTGCATATGAGGGTGTTTATTTAAACTAACACTTCAGGCGTTTGTGTGGGAGCAGGAAGAGAAATCCAAATCCATTTGTTCTGGGGGAGTTTGGAGAGTTGGGTTTCTTTCTTTCCCTTCCCCCTCCCCCCTCCCCCGCCCCTGTACTTGACCAGAAAATTTCAGGATCATTTGAAGTGCCATTTCCTGCTTTGTCCTTGATATGTATAGTGTGGGTGGGTGTGTTTGTGTCCTGAGAGAAATAGGAAATTTCTCAGGGCGTTGTTGGCCGCGGCAAAGCCCTGGAACATCTTCACAGAACTGGAGAGTTTGCAAAGGACCAGCAGCGAACTTGACCCTCCCAGATGTTGTCCCAACAGCCCCTGCAGTCCATTTTAGCATTCTAGGCAGACATTGTTTTTAAATGGATCTCAGGTGACATCTCATAGAGTCCCCTCCTCCTACAGATGAGAAACTAAGGGCAGAAAAGGAAAGATGGCTTGTCTTCAGTGAGAGCCGGAAGTATGGCTGAGGTGGAATTGGGGCTGGGAGCCTTCCCTGGCCTTGTGCTTTGTTCTTTGTGCTTCGAGCCCGCCATGCCTAGCTGCCTCCCAGAACCTGCTAACTTATTACAGGTATCTCTTTTCCCTTTTGCACTCTCCTGGGGACAATTTTTTGCATCAGTTTGGCCTCACTCACCTTCTGTCTATTTGTGGCACCAAAACCACAAAGCTGTGGGCAGAAGAGGCCATGGTCTGGGGCACACTCTGGAGACATGCCTTTGGCCAACCAACTTGCCAAGCAGAATTTTTTACCTCTCTTTATAAGAGCGACTCTACATAGTGGCCTCAAAGGTTTCTTATTCAACTAGCACATGACTTGTGCTTGCTAGAGTCTAACATCTGGATATAGTCACCAGCATCTGGCTACTTCTGAAATCACCAGCAAGAACGTCTGGCTCACAATACATCTTTTGACTCATTATAAAGAGGGTTTGCTCATTCATTAAATGAATTAGGATTAGAGAGGCATCACCCACTGACTTGAGTACTAATCATTGCTGATTTTCATGGTCCTCGTCTTGTAAGCAGCATGCTGCCAGTTTCTCTTGGCACTTCTAGGATCTCCTTCTCCAACCTGGCTGCTGGGATGGGATTAGAAGAGGTACCTCCTCCCCCTAATACCTAGTTCCGTTTGGAATGTGGAACCTGATAGATGCACATTCCCAGAAGAAAGCTGTGTAAAAAACAACCACAATACCTGTTTTATTTCATGTGCCTGGAGTCCACCCGGAATGGGTCTACTGTTCTTGCTGGGTTCACTCACAGGTTTTGGCATTGGCTAGGTATCATCTGATTTGTACTGGCCTCAGCTGGGGTGACTCGGTGGGGATGGGGCGGGGCTAGCCAGCTCCATGTGTCTCTCATCCTCCAGCAGGCTGGCCTGGGCACATCCTTCTTGTGGTGACGGCAGAGGTGCAAGAGAGAAAAGCAGAAACATGCAAACTCTCTTAGGTGAGACCCAAAATGGACATCTCATTCTCTTCACCTCATTGTATTGTTCGTAGTAAGTCAAATCTGGAATCAAGATATGGGGAAATACCCTCCACCTGTTTGGAGAGAGGAACTACAAAATTACAGGGCAAGGAGCGTGAGGCCATTAATGCGATGTCTACAGTGCACCAATACAGCTTGCCTCTTATTTGTACTTAGGCTGATACTCTGCAAGTAGCCAGTGCCTAATAAATGGATGTTGCATAAAAGTCAGTAAATTAATGCTAGCTAGGTATTTCTAATCAAGATTAGGTTGACTGCTGCATAATGTCGACATTCGCTGGAGTTTGTCTGTTAGAAAGCCTCTGTCATCCTCACTGGTAGAACCTGAACTTTCCAGCATTGGAGCAGGGGCACCTTGTTTGCCTGCCAGTAAGAAATCCCATTTTTGTCAACATTTTCAGAATCTTAGAATTTAAACATCTGAGGGAAGGGGGAACCAAAACGGGGAGAACCATCGCCACCTGAAGTGTAGCCATTACCCCCAGAAGAGAACATTTGTCCCAGGAATTGGGCACTGAGCACATGTGAAAGACGAAGCAGCAGCCTCTGTCCAATAACCCTTGTTGCTGTTTCTCGTTCCTTAGAATAGTGCCTGGGAAGTGGGTCCCACAGGTCAGTGGGAGCCTCGGCACCCACTAGGAGCTGGCTAGAAATGCAAATGTTGCTGAATCAGAGACTCTGAGGGTGGGTCCGGGGGGTCCTTGTTGACCAACCCTCCCGGTGATCCTGAAGTGCAGGAAGTTTGAGAAGCCCTGCTGCCACGCCAGGGGACCCCAGCCGCTGACATTATAGCTCCCCTTTATCAGCTATCAGATGTGGTGTGTGTGTGGCACCCACTTCCGAGGACACTGCAGCAGTCTCAGCCTTGCAGTAGTCAGAAATGCATGGTCAGGACCTTCTAGAGTCTTAGGGGCAGAGGCTCCGGCATCCTGTGTTATCTCCCCTTCAGTTACTTTACCCTGCCTTTTCATCCACAAAGAAACATCACTGTGGATGCCAGGACTGCATTTTAAACCTGCCCCAAGTTCTTAAGAGGCAGATTTTGAAGTTGGCATAATCTCTCTCTCCAGAAGCAGACCACGAGTGTGCAGAGCACAGGATCAAGTCCGCTGAGGTTCAGACACCTCCTCCTCCCCTCTCCTGCCCACCCCCAGGTGGAAGGCCATCCATAAGGCAGGTTGAGGACACTATGGACACACACTAGATATCCGTCTAATCGGGAGGATGAAGGTGGTATCCCTTGAGGATACATTCAATAAGCATTAATGGCGCTTTTTACATGAGGCCAGAAAAACTCCTGTTTCCAGCTCCCCTAACTCGTGGTTGTGGTCTCGCCTGGGTCTGGGTTTTGGGTGTGTGTGTGAGAGAGAGTGGTAGGTAGGTAGCTAGCGTGCTGTCTCCCGGGTAGAATGCCAGTTGCCTTGCCTGCGCCCCTCATTTCCCCTTGTCGAGGCTCCGGCTCACACAAGTCTCTTCTGTTAGAGCCACATGGAACCGTGAGAAACAGTCCTGTACGTGAGGCCGCGTTTTTCATTCTATTCAGTCTTTGTATATTCAAATTCTTCCAGTTTCAGCTCTTGCTGTTCTGCCAGATTTCCATCGCATTGATGGCTTCTCTGAATTAATAAGTTTTGCAATCGCTGAAACCCCTGCCTCCAGCCGGGGGACTTATCCATATTGATTTCTTTTTTTTTTCTTTCTTTTTTCTCTCTAGCCACTTCTTAGATGTTTTATTTTGTAAAGTGTTAATAGAAATTTTTTTTTCCACCCCGACACTTTATCTATTCAGGAGGTCTTTCAAGTCCCATTGTACAACTGGGCTGTTGTGGAAAGAGTTCTATTCTTCACCACAATGGTTGCCCTAAAAACCATATACAGATCCCCCAGCCCCACACTCACCAGCATGGGGTGGACGCTGAAAGGCAGCGTTGGAAAACGTTCAAACTTAGGAAGGGGAAGAGGGAGCCAATTACACACTGCTGAAAGGGGGGTTTTAAAAATACAGTTCTAAAAAGTTCAAAATATTTGTTTCCTAAGGGGATCTGAGTTTCAGAACCAAAACATGGCCAACACAGAAGGGAGGCTGTTTTCCTTACTGTTAGGCATTTTTAGCTCAAAATAAGGACTTGGCAGACATTTTAGAAAATATGGAGATGGTTGTGAAACAGATGTCACGTTTACCTGCAGATCCCCAGCAGGCTTCACCCCCTACCCACCGGCACCCTGGGCATTCAGATTCTTCTCGGATCCCGGGGTCTGTGTCGGAGACGCCATCTGCTCAAGTGTGACTCCTTTGTGTACAAACAAACCAGCTGACCTTCTGGTGGTTTTGCTTGCGTGGTGCTTGGGCGGCAGGATGGCTTTGGTGTATGTGGCCTCAGCAAGTGGGGGGGAGTGGGGGGGCTCTTCAGGTCTGCCTGGCTGAGATTTGTCCTGGGAGGGCCTGGTGAAGGGGCCCTTGTTAAGTCATCTCCAAACCAGCATCACCGATTTCTGTCGTCCTGGTGCCAGGGAGAGAAAGGGCAGCTGGCTCCCTGCTGGAGGAGAAGGCATCAGGCAAGACCATTTTCCTCCCAGTTACTGACTTCAGAAATGGGGACCAGAAGGGGAAGGCCCCGGGAGCCTGTTTGTTCCGTCTCAGTTGCCTAGCAACAAAAGGGGGCCCTGACTCTAGAAGGGATTTATAAGCCAGGCCGGTCCCTTTGAGGTTTGTGTCTGGCTTGCCTACCCCCCCTTCTGTTCTTACCTTAACTTCACTACCTATTATATTTGATAGCACCTGGAAAAATAGATCTGATTTGTCTGGAGGAAACTTTTTAAACCTAGTGTTATTGTTTCTCCTAGTTTCTTCCTCTTCCTCTGAGATTTGTGGTCTGGCAGGAGTGGGAATGAAAAGCCCATGATTCCTTTTCTGAGCGGGCTTAGCTCAGGCCCCCGAAAGCTCATCTGTGAGCCCCTGAGCTCAAATGAGTGGTGCTTGATCCTTCCCAACTGCACACCCTCTCCAGGTGTCCCAAGCACAGAGCACACTGGCCAACAGCCCACAACCACAGGGTTGGGTTTACCTGTTGATGGCCAACCTTGGGCACAAAATAAATGAAGAGACCAGGAATGCCCCCCGGGCCAAACCTGATACTCTCCTGAAGTAAGTAACTGATTAGTTAGGCTCACACATAGGCGTTTTGTGGAACAGACAAAGGGTTGGATCATAAATAAGAGGAGTAGAACCCAAAGCCAAATCTGGCTCATTGTGTGTGAGTTTCTTGAGCACTACATGGGAATTGAGTTTGGATTCTGAAATCTTTTTATTGCTAGACATATCCAAAAGGGTTTCAGGACTTGTGGGAGGGCTGGAGAAGGGATTAGGAAGAGAGGTAGAGGAGGCCTTTGGTATTTTCTTCTCTTGGATGTTTTTTGAAAACTTCCTAGCATCAAGGAATTAAAATTCCATTGTTTGTAACGAGACAATTTATATATCCATCAGAAAAGGAATAATTAAGCAAGCTATGGCTTCTCCGTGCAATAGTATGAAGCAGTAAAACATTCATGATGCATAGATTGTAACCTGGGAATAATTTGCAGTATTGAGTATTGGGGGGATGGGAGTAAGGGGAAAAGTTCATGTATAATATGGTTTAAAAACTACATTAAAATATGCATAGATTTCTTTAAAAGACTAAAGGGAACTACATCAGATATTAACTGCAGTTTTGCAAAGTGGAAAGATAAGTTTGTTGTTTAAATTTCTACATTTTTTGCAATTTTAAATATTCTTTAATAGCAACTGTTATTTCTATAATGGAACCCCCCCAAGCAAACACCGTTCCTAAAATTCCTAAAGCAAACTCTATTCCGTATTTGTCTTGCAGGTAGAGGATGCGATGTTGATGTTTGATAAGACTACCAACAGGCACAGAGGTAAGAACCCTGCAAGGAGACTTCCCCTTCATCCTCTCCTGGCCCCGTCTCTTCCCATCCCGGATCCCTCTGATCAGAGATCCAGTAACTATTCCAAGGTCAAAGCAAACAGAGTTGATCACCTGTTGACGAGCTGTATCGATGGAGTGCCTCATGGCACAGAGAGTCCAGATATTGGACAATTAAAAAACTATTTCCTCTTGGCTTGGGAACTTTTGTTAAATTATGCAGCCACTCCCAACACACCCATTCCAATATACCTTTCCAATCCTGCCTTTCTTTAGTCCCTTGCTAACCACAACACTGAGTGATCCAAGTAGAAATTATTCATAGCAATTACTCAGTTGAGTTCTCAATTTGCATCAAAGGAGGTGGTTTTGAAGCCGACTGTCAATCTAGAGAGAAAGAGAGAGAGAAAGCCTTTCTGGAATGTATACAGAGTGTACAGAATTAGAAATGTCCTGTGGCAACCCCAATTGTTTAGGGAACATCTGCCCTTGTTTGTATTTCCCCTGTGTCTCTCTTCTCCCGCCCATGTATTTAGAAAGTGGGTCTTTACCTGGGGTCTCTGTAACCCCTGAAATGATAGCACCTCCCCCAAGTTAAAACTATTGCATTAAATTGAGAAAAACTGGTGGAATCTAGAAAATCCTCCCCAGAGGAGTAGAGTCAAAGGAGGGGATGGCTTCACAATCCATTCTCCCAAAGTTCCCAGTTTCTGGGGTTCCAATCTAGAGGGTGTTAATGAGCTGAGCTTCCAAAGGGGAAGCATTCTGGAAACAGGGTGGGTGTGTGGGTGTTCTCTGTTCTCGAGGGAGGGGAGCCAGAGAGCAAGCAGTGTTTCCTTGCCACTCGGATTGCATTTAGATGTTTCTTGTGTTGTTTACATTCCCGCTGTCACCTGCGATTAGAGGCAGTTATCCAGTGCCGAATGTCTGTCTCTCCTCTTTGGAGAAAGCAAGCTGGGTGAAAAAGAGGAAAGGAATGAGTGAGGATCATTGCTTGGGGTGAGAGAAAGAGGGGGTTATCTTCCTGACCTTGCCTGGTAACCCAGCCTCTCGTGCATCCATGTCTGCCACATCCTCAAAATGGGAAAATCGATAATTTGATGGAAAACTGTGATGTCCATTGGTGCTTAGGTTGGGAAGAGGAGAGATGGGGAGGAAGTGGGAGAAGGCAGGAGGGAAATAAGAGCATGTGGCTGAAGTAGAGTGCTGGGATTTGTTATTGCATTGCTCTGAGTGAGCACCAACAGAAGACAGTGACCACAATGCACAGTCCTGGATTATCTTTCCTCATCCTTTGCATTGCATCCACCTGGCCTTATGGTTTCCAAAGCATCACTTCCATGTGCATTGTCTAATTTGATCTTCACAGGAGGGTGGTTATGACTTTGGGAAAGTCACTCAACTTCTTTATGCCTCAGTTTATTCATCTGTCGAATGGAGATAATGATAATACCTCTCTATTGATTTATGTGGAGAGTACAGTGTTTTGAAACATCCTAGAGTACCTCAGACATCGTCAGCTGTGAATACACGTTAGCTCTAATTGTTAGCGTTCTCACCACCTCCATTTTGCTGATGAGATAGCCGAAACTCAGAAAGGATAACTAACTGATTCAGCAGGGGCTTAAATCCAGGACTGCTGATTCCACACCCTCCTCTGTTTCTTTTGGTTCCAGATGGGGTTGGGTTTATTAAGAGCGTTTCATCTGATTGTTTTCAGGGTAGGCAAGGCTTATCGGAGTGTAAATTTCCTTGGTACAATTCAGAATCCTGGAAGAGTCCTGTCAATCTTTTTGAATATCAGTCGATGAAACATATTTTTGGATCTCCTGCTCTGTGTCAGGCTTGTGCTTCCACATGTATCATCTCGTTGAATCCTCCCAGACATACAGGTAAAGAGGTTTGACATCTGAGGAAGTTGAGAGGGCCAGGGACTTGTCTAACTAAGGTCACACGGCTGGTAACCAACGGAGGTGGGATTCACTCTCAGGATATTGGGCCTCCAAGCACAGCCCAGATGATGCATCAGTAAGAAAGAGTTCCCTCGTATTTCTAGCCCAGATCCCTCTTGCTATGGGTGACCTCTTCCCTTTTCCCGAAGGGGAGGAAGACCGAGAGGTGCTGGGCATAGTAATCAGCGGGCGCCTCTCTGCGCCTCAGTCAGGGATGCGCTGCATGGAATGAGGTGGAGGAGGTGCCGACATGACTCCATGGGCTCATCCCTCATCTGCCCCACCAGGACCTCTGCAGGGCACTGGGTGGAAGGAGAATGGGCAGAATCCTGGCAGGACCTGCCCAGATATCCTTCTGCCCCACCAGACTTGAAGGCAGCTGTAGTGGACACAGGACCAGCTACTAAATTTGTGGAGTCCAGAGCAAGATGAAAAGGTGGGGTCCCTTATTCAAAAGTAGAGAATTTCAAGACAGTGACAGCAGAGTGTTAAAGCAAGCACATGGCCCTTCTGGGTGCTGGGCGCAGTTTGTGTGCCCAGAAAGCCGGCCCTCAGTGGGTGCAGCCTGCAAGGGCCCCTGGCTGAGGCTGGTGGGGCCGGAGGGGGGAGAAGGCAGGAGGAAAGGGGTACCAAGGTGCTTCAGAAAGAAGTACCTGACAGCTGCCCTCGCCTTTCCTCCTGGACTCCCCTTTCCCATGTGGCCGTGTCCTCCGTCTTGGAGCAGGACACGGGTCTTCTTGCTCCAGTGTCTGACCCCCAGTGGGTAGATGTCTAGAAGTATGGAGTCTTCTTCCCACCTTCCTCCTCAGAGCGTGGACCTTCTTCCAGCTTCTGCTGCTGCCCTGATGTTTCGCCTGGGGCACATTTCTACCCTCTTGGAACATCTCGGGTTACTCCTCTGGGAAATAAGGAGACTAGGACTGATGAGCCCCAGGACCCAAAGGATAGCTTTTTTTTTTTTTAAATGCAATTTTTTGGAGATATACTCACACACCATAAAATCCATCCAAAGTATACAGTCATTGGCTCCCAGCATTGTCACATAGTTGTGCAGTCATCACCACAATCAATTTTAGAACATTTTCATTACTCAAAAAAAAAATAAGATGATAAAATTATAAAAGAAAACCCAAAACATCACATACCCTTTATTCCCCCCCCCATTGTTGGCCCCTACTATTATGGGATACGCTTGTTACTGTTAATGAAAGAGTTTTAAGATATTACTGTTAATTATAGTCTATGGTTTGCAATAGGTACATGTTCTCCCATATATACTGCTCTATTATTAACTCTTTGTAATAGTGTTGTACATTTGTTTGCGTTCATGAAAGAACTTTTTTATATTTGGACTGTTAATCGGTTGTTGAAGTATAGCTTTTTAACTGAGTGATTGTCCAAGATTAATTCCTTCTTTTAAAATTGGGGATGGGGGGTTCTCTGGGAAGCATTTGCAGAGATGAGTTCTAGAGTGCAGAGGTTTCCTGGGGGTGCTCTCATCAGGAGAGGGCGGAGGAGGAAGCTGGCCTGGGGCACCCTGGGAGGGCCTGACGTGGGTCGGGGGCGGGGGGGTCCTTCAGCACAGTGCCCAGCATGGCAGGAAGGCCGGTTTTTATCCCCTTTTGTTAATCAGTCATTGGACATATCCCACCCGGGGAGGGGTGTGATCTTGGGCTTCACTGAGGAGATCCTGGAGGGGGCCAACAGCTGGGGACCATCTTGCAGCAGCTTTCCCAGCAGCTGGGGACATCTGGGCATCACAGCCCAGCACCCATGGTAGGGTGGTCGTGGGTTCTGTGGCTGTCTAACCAGGTCCTGTTAACACCTCAGTAGAAACAGGCAGGCCTTCTGAGCACACCACACAGAGTGCTTAGCACAGGCCTGCACATACTATATTGCATCTCGAGGACAGGGAAATGGGGATGCCCCAGGCCCATTCCCAGAGGAATGGAGGTGCCTGGGGCCCACACACTGTCAGGGCATAGCCTGCCTGCCAGAGCTCTGCTAGGCAATAGTTTAGAGAGGGGAGTCGGTGGTTTTCAGGGCTCTTCAATCATGATTAGTAGTTCTCTACCAACCCTTCCTGCTGGACTGTAGTGTGCCTCCAATTCCAAATGCAGAAACTTAGGCATATACAATTTTGGAATGCTTCCTGGCTGGTTCCTGCAGCCAGACAAGAAAGAATTGAGCTACTGGTAGAAGCTGGCGCCCTCCTTGGCCTGGCCCATCACTTCATTTTATGGCCTTCTATGAGGTTATTTGTGCCCAAAGGGAGAGAGAGAATGGTGGCTTTCCAATTTTCTCAGAGTCATTTCATTTGCTCTCTAAAAGTTGTTAGAGGTGGTCTGAAAAATACTGGGCTGATCCTCAAAGGATTTAATCATTGGGGAAAAATTTGTTGCCTCATCCTTGCAAAACTCAGATAAGATATTGAATTCGGCATTAGGTATTGATCCCAGAGTGGGGCCGTAAGGGGGAGAGACAGGAGAAAGAAGCTACAAGGTACTGTCCTAATTCTCTCTTTTGTTGGCAGGGGGCTGGGGAATTGAGAGGCAAAGGAAGGCAAAAGGGTAGAATGGCTCAACTCTCCACTCTTCTCACAACCGCGTCCTCTTTGAGAAAGTCAAACGCAGGGGTGTTGTTGCTGAAATACATCTCCCCCACCTCCGGCCCCCTGAGAATGCATGTCACTTTGGGCTCCCTCTGACCCCAGGGCCCTGTGTCCCTCTGAGCCTGGCCCATCAGGGGAGAGCTGGATGGTCGGGGGCCCCGTGGAAAATGAGCCAGGTGTCTTTGAAGCTTAAGGGATAGCCTGGCGAGGGTCAGCTGGAGAGGGGATGGTTTCTGGCGGAGTGCAGAGGAGAGGACTCAGCGGCACCGCCTTCCCCACTCCCCGTGGCTTCCATTACCCAGCAGGCCTGTTTGCTCCGGAACGTTGCCAGAGGCGAAGAAACAGGATCCACTGAAAGAAAAATAAAGATTCTGTGATGGATGATTCCTCTCCCAACTGTTACCAGTCGTTTATTAAGTGCAGTGCTAATGATTTTGAAGAGGAGTAAAAGCCCTGGGACTCAGCCTCAGGTCCACACCCCCCACCCAAAGATCCACAACCCCCAGTGGGCCCCTCCCCTACACCAACGTCCGCCCAAGATGGTTTCATAAACCTCAGCAAGTGCCATCACAGCAGGCCGCCTGGGCAGAGAGGGTCCTTGCTGGGTGGCTGTGCCTTATTCAGGAGTTTCTAGGCTGGAATGGTACATGGCAGGTGGATCTGGCCAGGGAGGGTTGCTCACAGGCAGACTCACCTTCAGAGCATGGAACAGAGAGCTTGGCTTCTTCCACGAAGTTTGCACAGCATTGCCATCCCCCAAGCAGTTGGCCGAAGTTAAATGTCTCAGTAATTTGTGTAATCAGTGTGTTAAAAGAGTGCCAGTAAGATGTTGCTTAAGCGGTGATGGAAGATAAAGCTTTTCTAAGGAGAAAACCCAGCCCTTGATGCCCTGACTAAGCTGCTAGGCACTCACTTTTGAAATTGACTTCTGACGTCTAGATTGACTCTTTTACGTAAAGATGACTAAAAAATCACACGGCAAAAAAATAAAAATCACCCAGTAGTTGTCTGTTTATGGGTACCTATTTCCCCAAAAAAGGGGCCTGTAAAAATAGCTTCATTTTGTTCTATTCACATTTCACTTTTAAAGAAAAGGGAAAGGCCCTGCCTCATTTGTAGGTGTGGAAGTCAAAAATAATGTAGGCCCTTTCTTCCCAGTCAGATTCCAACATTGTGTACCTAGAAAAGAAGGTTGGACTCTACAGCCTGTGAGCGGTGAGATGTGAGCTTGTGGGATGAAGAAGGTATTTGACAGAGAGGATAAGTCCCTCTGGGTGGGAAAGGGCACATTCCAGGAGAAGGGCTGCTGAATGGGAATCACAGCTGGTGATGACACTTGTGCTGATGCGACAGGAGGACTCCCTGCCGACGCCAGCACCCAGGCCTGGGGTCTGGAGCCAGTTTGCTGTGCAGCAGCCCTGCTGGAGTCAGGCCTGTTTAGTTCCCGGAGGCTGGCGCTGAAGGTGTCGAGGGCTATCGTTCCCTCCTCTGAGATGGTGGCAAGGACTTTCTTGGACGCCTGTAAACCAAGAGCTAACCTAGTTCTGCACCTGAGAAAATGGAAGCCAGGTGACATGAAAGCTGCTGGTCTATCAGGGACCAGCAACAACAACCAGGGGTGGGCTGGGGTGGTCTTGGCCTCACAGACCCTTCGATCTCGTCTGTAGTGTCACTGGCCACCAAAAATGCTAAGTGAGCTCTCTTAGGCAAGTCAAGGGTCTGGGTCAGGTTGGGTGATAATTTTATTCTCTGCTCTAAAGACCTCCCAGAGGGGCTTCTTGTCAGTGTGGGGGCAACATGCGTTTTAAAAGAAAGACATGACAAACCAGAAGTCTAGGAGAGAATTAAGTCTGCTCCAGTCCAGCTTGGATAAAAGAGGCCTTGGAAGAGATGGGGGTGGGGAGGGGCATTAATTGTTGCTTTTGAGTATTTTAAGAGGTTTCGTTGAAAAGGCAGGCTTGAAAATGGCCGAATCCAAAGGTGCCATAAATGGATAGCCGCTTGCCTCGTGGGAAAGGGCCCGCATTCTCAGAACCCAAGGTTCTGGGCTTCTGGCAGGGCTTCCTCTAAAGCTGCAGCTTGTGGAGGCGGCCTGGCCTCTGTGTGCTCATGCCCGGAAGCCCTGAGCCTGCGCCCACCATCGGGGCACACCCACCTCCAGCCTCTGCATTCCCTTGCCCTGCTTTGTGACCTAGTCCCCCACCCCCAGCAAATTGCTTGACCGGTTACTGACCCAAGTCAGGATCTCTTGCAGAGCCTGGGAGCAACCCGTGAGGCAACGGAGTGCTGCAGGAGTCACCCTGAGCCATTTGCAGAGACCAGCCCTGGAGCTGTCTGCACATTTTATTTTCTCATTAAATAAACACCATTAGCCTTCCCGAGAAATTGGTGCAAACATGACCTCGCAAATAACCAATTAAAAGGGCAGGGTTGAAGGGGAATGTGAATTTGAAAACATGTAGAGGAGGCCATTAGAGATTCCCGTAAGATGCCGCACCACTGGCAGTATCGATCCCAGACCTTAATTTTATTTCTGACAGGAAAGCAAGGAGCGCACTTTAATTTTTTTCCCCTGTGCTAACTAAATTCCGGAAGCACCCATTCCGGTGCCGTCTCTTGAGATATTCATCAGCACAGAAGCTTGGTTTCTGTTCACCTGCCTTCCTTTGTGGGCACAGGCCACTACAAAGCCCCCAGCTCCCTAGCAACAGGGCTGGGGGACAGGGGTGCCCAGGGCAAGAGGAAGCCAGTGAAGCCGGGGGGAATTAGGCACCTTTGGATGAGATGCGTTTTCTTTAGCTGAGTATAAATCTTAATGTGCTTTTCTTTGGAATAAAAGCCCTGGCACCAAAAGGGTGGTGAGCTAATAGGTCTTTCTGCCTCACTCCCGGCTGTAGCCCCCGGGGTAGAAAGGGAGTGGGCCCTGGGGCAGCAACTTCATTGACCCAGAAATGCTTTTTTGTAGGGAGAGACAATGAGGTCCTTGTTCCACCCTGTTCCCCAAAGAGGCCCAGGCTCTAAGCTCTCATTACACGTTTTAAGATCTTGGTGAGGACAGAGTCTGGAGGCCCGAGAAGAAGGGAGCCTCCTGGTGATTTGCCCAAAAGCGCCCTATTCTCAGCATCATGGTGAGGCTTTAGGGAGGGGCCGTAGGGGGCCTCCAGGCCTGGGTTGGGGGTACCAGAAGCCGTGGGCAGCTGTCTCCCTGATGGGACCTGAGGTTTCTAGAAGGGCCCCAGCTCTGAGGCAGCCCTGGACCATGGCTTCTGTTTTGAGCCTTGCTGGCTGGAGGGCACCTGCTAACCCGTGTACATCAGTACGGCAGGTTGGAGAGAGCCTGGGTTTTCCAGTTGCACGTATTTGTCAGCTTTCCCATCGATGTGATTGCAGGCTAGTTATTGAATGGCCTCGAGCCCCGTTTTGCTCCCTTGTGAAGATCACACACCTACTCTCTGAGTCAGCTGAGACGGGTGTGTGCCCATAGCAAGCAGTGAGTGCTCAGGAAACCTCAGTTCTTTCCCTCCCCCCTTAAATAAGACCACTGATTTTTATCTCTTCAGGCAAACAAACTAAAAACAGTGTTTGGATTTTTAGGACTCTAATCTTTTTTTTTTTTTCCCTCCTTTGGATATTTTCTCCCATCCCTGCACACGCACAACTCTTGGGCTGCAAGTGCATAGAATATTTTGGAAAGGATACCTACCAAACTGGAAACAGAGGCAGAATGGCATAATTGTTAAGAGTACATACTCTAGAGGCAGACAGCTGGTATTGGAATCTAAACTCTGCCCCTTGATAGCTGTGTGACCCTGGGCAAATTACTCACCCTCTATGTGATTTAAGATACCTCATCTATAGAATAGGAATGAGATCCGGTTAGCCTGAGGCTTAAATCTGTTGAGTGTCAAGGACCTGAAACAGTCTCTGGCCATAGTAAACCCTTGCTGTTTTCTGCACGTGCACGTACATAAATAAAAAACAGCTTTTGCTTCTGGAGAAGAGGACTGACCCAGGGGTACAGGGGTAAAGGAAAACTTTTTGCTGTATACTCACTTACCTTTTGAATTTTGAACCCTGTGCATTTATTACCTATCCAAACCTTTGCTTTTTCTAGTGTAAGTTTAAATAATTCATTCCAATTTGAATTGTAAATGTAGTAATATAACAACATGAAAGAAGATTTTCAAAAGAAGAAAATTCTTTTTAGTCCCAGCACCTTAACATAATAACGGTTGCCCCTTCTCCCTCATGCCTGACAGATGCATGCAGGTTTCAAAGTCGGTTGTAATTATGGGTCCTCGGGATGAGAAGGTGTACGTGCCTCCGGTGGAGTTGGAGGTTGACAAGGAAGGGACCTGCCTGGTCTGAGTTTTCTGTCCTGTCACTGAGAGGACCTGAGGAGCCCCAAACAAGGCATGATGATATGCCACCAAGAAACCTTTACCTCTCAGTCGCCTCTGTCTTTCCCTTTCCGTAAACAGACTCAGATATAGATAGATGAGGATTTTCTTAGTAGTTTCTGCTCTTCCCAGACAATGTGCTATAATTAGAATAGGCAGACTGGTTCCAGTCTGCAAAGTTACCTGGTTTGCTTAAGTTGTTTTGAGAACTGAGAGGGAAAAGGTCAGAAGGGGGCGGCCCGGCGATGCAGAGCTGGCTCTCTACCCCTGGGGGTCAGAATGCTTTCTAATTAAAGACGAAAATGTTAAAAGTAGCTTCCTAACCCAAGCTGGATTAATAAACATGCAGGGGCCTTGCACAGTGCAGCAAATACATAATCCTGCTCTCTGTGCCCATTGCTGATAGTTTACAAGTCAAGTCAAGCATCCAGTTTAGTTCATGGAGCTGGTGAGGGCGGAGGAGGTTGTGGCAAAGGGATGAGAGCTTAGGGTACTACTATTAACTCATGGACTTGTGAGATGTAAATGAAATAAGTAATCTTTGTGAAGCATCTGACACTTGGAAGACTCCCTGCAAATCCTAACATTATTATTAGCATAACAACTTATTTTACTACTATACTAATAAATGCATAGTTACTACCCCTACTTGGAGAATGAAGGTTGGTGAGAATTGCTGGTAAGAGAGAACGTTAACTTTGGAAAGGGCCATCTGCAGACATGGTCAGGTGCTCCAGGAGGACCATGAAGCCTCACTTTCTGCTGGACACATTGCCTTGCTCACCACTGGCCTGCAGCCCTGCAGCCACGCGTGGCCTTTGCGGGCTCCTGTCCCCATTGCAGCTGCTCCCCCAGCGAAGTTCTATGCAAGAGAAGTTCGAGAAAAGATTTTTGACCTGAGAACGCTACCCCCAGGTCCTGACAGAGTTCACGTCTTAACCTAAATCTAATTTGGCCAAAAACCTTGAAATTACCTAGAAACAGTGACCTTAGGATGTTAATTTTGTGTTGTTGTTTTAGTAGAGAGAGACATGAAAAGCTGTTTTATTTATTGGCCTTCAGGGCTCAGTCATTTCTCTGTAAGCCAAAGAATAACCAACACACTTAGGAGACGTCAGAACCCACAACCCCAAAGCAAACCATCCTCGCTAGACTGATTTTTCTGGTTGGGTCATTCAGCGTGGCTTTTTAAGGGAAATAACACTCAGGTTAAAAAAAAAACGTCAGGAAGCCCCCATTTCTGTGACAACACGCACCTTGTCGTCTTGGCATACCCATTCTTACTTCCATCCTGGAAAAAAATACAAAGGCAGGGCAAGCCAACACCGAACTTCAAAACTGCCTAAACAGACTTCTTGATTTTTTTATGTTATCCCCGAAACCCTTTCAGATGGGAAGATTTGCCCAACTCAATCCTGGAGTGAGTTTCTGAGCTAAATTGACACAGTTGAGAGTCAAAATAGTCACACCTACAGGTCTCTCGTTGTAAGGGCCCGGGTGGGCACAGCGTAATTCATAATTACCGCCTCATGTGGACGTCCTTCTCTTAATCCTCAGGTTTGGTTGGCAAACCCAGCAGTGTCTGAAATAGCTGCCGTGATTTTAAAGTGATCAAAGTTGTGTGCCTTTGAGCACTCCTTACAGATTCGAAATTCCTTCCTCAACTTGCCACCCCGTTTTGAGATCAGGAAATAATTGAAAGCGCCTCCTCCTCCCTGCCCGCCTTCAGCGTGGTAGCCTGTGTTCCTGCGCCCTGGGCAAAACTGGCACGTCCGCCCGGCTCTAACGCACGCAGCGCTGACATCCGATTTATTATCTCGGCGGGCTGGGCCGGTTCATGGATGATTCATGACTCCGCTTCCCACTGCCGCTGGAGGTGACATCATCTACCCTGGGCCCGGAATAGACACAGAAGCGAATGTGGCCCCTGTTTTGTGTGTCTCTCGTGGACCCCGGGCTCCCCTCACCCTTGCTGCTGTGTTCACCGAGTAGGAAAGGTGATGGGCCCCGGGAGCCCCTTAGAGGCATCTTAGCAGAGGGCTGTGTCTCCCCACACAGCTGCAGCTGCACAGTGAACTGGGGAAGGGGCCTTCCCCAAAGGTCACCTCTTCCTCTTACTTTCCTCTAGTTGGAATTTAGATTTCACTGACAATTCAAAGAGCTGCTTAATGCTGTGGTCACCGTTGGTTTCTGCATTTAGAGACAGGCGTGGTCTGGAAGGAAGGTCTGGAGGAGACCCGCCATCCCACAGCCCAGCGTTAGACATTTCCTGTGATGAGGGAATGAGTTCCCTTCCAAGGTTCTCAACCCTGGTTGCACATTAGACTCACCTGGGGAGTTTAAAAAATACAACCGATGTCTGGGTCATCCTGACATCCTCAACTCAGAGGACCAAGCCGCAACCCCCGCCCGGACCGATAGGTTTGAAAGTTTCCCCAGCTGGTGCTCATGTCCAGTCAGGGCCAGGAACCCCTGGGTCAGATGATCTCTGATGGGCTCTCCAGCTCTGAAACCCATCTCATGGCCAGCCTTCCACGGACCACAGCCGGGACCCTGGCCTGCAGCGGTGGGCTGTGTCCTGGCGTGTGAGTTTGGGGAGGGTGGTGTGCCTTCTTCACGTGAGTGGTTCTCAGTGGCCCGTGTGGGCCGTGGGAGGTGTGAATAACTACCATTAGGCTGTGCTGGTGAACCTAGCTAACCCCTACCCAGAAGTCCTTTGCTGACTTCCCATTGCTGTTAGGATGGGGCTGCCAGCGCTCCCTCTGGTCTGCAGGAGACCTTGGCCTGCTCCTACCTCCTTTCCAGCTCAGACCCTGCAGCTGCGCTGGCCTCCCCCTCGTCATCTCCTTCAGTGCCCAGTCAGGGTCTCCGTGCATGCCGTTCCTTATGCTTCCAGGAACAGTCTTTGCCCTGCTCCTGGCCAGTTGCTACTCATTTTAGAAAGCTCCCCAAACCCCTAGACTACGTCAGTTCCATCTGTCCCCTTGCTTGTGGCTTCTTGTAATTTTCCTTTATGGCACTTGTCAGTTCTCAGTGATTGTGTTTGTTTATTTGATGCTTATTTGTCTTCTCTTCCCTCTTTAAGGACAGGCACTATTGGTTTTATTCACTCAGTACCTGGAAAATAGTAGGTGTTTGATTAATATTTAATAAGAAGGAGGTTGGATAGAATTAGCTCCATAAATGTTGCTGAGCTGCTGGAAAAAGAAGAGCCCATCTTAGGCACCACCCTCAATTGGCTGAAAACTGAGAAAGGTTGGCCCTCACTCTCCCCATCCCAGCTTCCTCTGCGT
Source organism: Tamandua tetradactyla (assembly GCF_023851605.1). NCBI lineage: Eukaryota > Metazoa > Chordata > Mammalia > Pilosa > Myrmecophagidae > Tamandua > Tamandua tetradactyla. The sequence goes on from NC_135332.1 coordinate 38,531,157, forward strand.
GATTCTCCCCCTCCAACTCCCCCCCATCCCCCCACACCCCCTCACCAGCTTGTGAGACCTTCTAGCACAGGGGAGGCCCAGGGTGGGAGTTATAGGTGTTTTCTGGAGAGATTCTTTGGAGAACTAAAGACATGATGCCAGAATGTTCTTGCTTTTCTGGTTCCTAAGAAAGGAACAGCTGCCCAACGATGTAGCCAGAATCCTTCCTTCCTTCCTCCTCCCCTTCACAGTCTATTTGGAAGAAAGACTGAAATACTTGCTTTGACTTAAACACACACACACATACACACACACACACACACCCCTCTGTCCTGCACTACACACACACACACACACACACACACACACACACACACACACACACACACACACACACACACCCCCCTCTGTCCTGCACTCCTGCCTCTGATTGTTGACACATGGTTGTGCAGCCATGGTGGGCTGAGGTGAAGCTACAGATGCAGAAGCTTCAAGTGTTGTGCGCTTGGCTCTCGGTGGCTAGGTAGAGAAATGTGTGCTTGCAGGTAGGTGTTTACATCTCCTCCCCATTTCCCAAGTCTCTAGGCTTGGCATCATAAGTCTGCTTTTAATTAAGTTGATTCATTTGCCCTGGAAAGAGATTTCCTGATTCAGCTAGTATATTTATGTGTAAACTACTCTGGGAACACCTGGTAATTTTTCTGAGCAACAATAAGGAAACTTAAGTCTGAAAATTATTGTTTAATTCGCTCCCTCCCCCATGCTGTCTCACCTTAAAAAAAAAATGGGTGAGATTTACAAAAGAGCCTTTCTTTGTATTTTGCCCACAATTCTAATCCTGTTTTACTACGCAAATAGGTATATCAACAATACCTAATAATTTGCCTTTATGTATTTTTAGAACTCTAGCTTTTAATGGACAGTTGAATTATTCCTTAGCAAATAGGCAATCATCTAATTGCATGTTTTTGTTTATTGTGAATTTGCACGTAGTTCCCAGAAGAGATTGGTGAGCATATATAAAAAGTCAGAATTCACATCTTAGTGACTTTATTTTTCATAAGTCAAAAGCTTTGTTGCCACTCTGTTGCATATCAGCTGTGTGTGGCTTGTGTGGGTCAGCTGGTTTTAAAACACAAGCTGATTTTTTTTTTTATTTTCAAATAAACTGGAGTCAAAGATGTTGTAAAAGATCAAAATAGAAAAATAGGTACCTGTTCCTATTTTATTTTCCTTTACTTTAGGACTAATTAAAATCCCCCCATAAAATAATCATGCCACAGCCTGGTCATTAGCAGAAACGTTAACTGTTCCTGGGTAGTATCAGTGGCTTCTGCAAAGTGGTTTGAATCATAAATGGCACCTCCTGAGTTCATCCTTCTCCCCCCCCCCCTTTTTTTTTTTTTTTTTGTTTTAGAGCTCAGTGTGCAGGGTAAGGCACTGCAGGTAGCCCAGCAAATCTTGCTACTTGCCAGGGCGGTAGCAGCTGGGGTGGGAAGAGGAGAGCAGCTGTGGTTGTGTTATTAGTCATTCCATGAAGAAATTGATTTGATAAATAATAAAGCAGTGATATTAGCAACACATGCTTGCAGGTCAGATGACTTCAATGAAAGCCCCCAGTTAAGTGTGTGTAATGGTGTGACAATATATATGCCTTCTAGAAACATCCTATTTTAAAATGGAAATTGGACTGTTCGTCCAATTCTTAGCAAATATGCCAAAACGATTACCAAAGGGGACTTGAAAATCTGAAGGATGATCTTTCTATTTAATTTGGCCTCTACCCTCCCCCTTTCAGACAAATGCTCAAATTCACTGTTCCCCTGTCCTTGCCTTTTCATTTTGTTAACTGTTTTGATTCGTAAAATGCTATGCCTCACACTACAGCCCTTTATGATGATTTACTGTGCTGTTCTTATCTTTCACCTTAAATCCTTGATAAGAACGTTTTAAAAATGAAATTGCTACCTGACACTATTAAAAATCTTGGCTGGCAGCCAGGGAGCAACAAGAGGTGGGGAGAGAAAAAGGAGATTGAGTTTAGAGAAAGGAAAGTTTTTAAAGGAACTGCAGAGCGCTCCTCCCTCTCACCCACCCAATCCTGGAAACCCCTAGCCCCCTTTCTTAATGGAGCAATGGTACAGCATCAGCATGCCTCCTGCTATTGCAGGGGAACCCCGTGGTGTGGGGAGTGGGTGAATGGAACACTGAAACAGTTGTGAGGCAAAGGGTAATCTCCATTTCATGCAGTAAAGAGGAAACTCGCACCTATCCCTCGCTGTGGATTGAAACTGGATGGGGTCGGTGGATGGCATTTAATGACCTAGTATATCTGTTACCTGGAGCACATGCCCCTCCCAGCATCCCTATTCTGTTTAAGACAAGCCAAAGCAGTCTCCTTTAGCTGCGACCTCGATGGGGGCGGACTTGCTAGAGTAGAAGTGCATGCCGTAATTGAAACTTTTTTTGTTTGCTTGACTGTGTTGTGTATCTGGAGATCTCCATTTATTCACAAAAGGCATCAGTGATGGGGGGCATCAGTAAATAGAGCTGTCTGAAGTAGCACGTCATTTAAATTCTAATATAGTGATTTAATGAACTCTTGTCTTTAATTCCTGTGACTCAGAGAAGACAACCGTTTTCTCTCCATAATGGAGCTCGTTAACCCATCTCTGCACTGACTGGTGCTTTTATTATGATGATGATGATGAGAACTTAACTCTGACTGTTAGAATAGCAGGTTTCTGAAGTGCCTGGCAGAGAAGGGGGTGCCTAATGAGGATGCTCTTTCATAGGAATAACAGTGGCCACCGGCTTTTCTGGCACAGGCGTCATTATATGAGTCGTCTGAAGTGCCCACACGAAGACCTAGATGATTGGGCTGGGGGAGGGGCCGCGGGAGAAGGGACACTTATCACCCCGTCATTGCTCTGACAGCCGAGGTGCAGCTGCCTGGTGCTAAAGTCACAGCCGAGGCGGGGCCCCTGCATGTAGCAGGAGATTCTGGAGCGATTATGCCCAATTTATCATGCACCTCCTGAAAATATAATCTGCCACCCAAATGACTGCTTTTGGAAACTGTCTTGTCTCTTTTGAGTCGAGACTGGAGACAACCAGACAAGGTTCGGTGGTAACGAATAAAGAAACATTACTTTCTGCACACAATCTTCTGTTACCAGTCACTTTTCAACAGACATTCAATCAAAATGCTAATAGCAGCGGCAACAAGGGAATGCGGTTATTGTAATACTAATTGATTGGTTGGAGGGTGGGTTTTGATAAGTGCAGCTGAAGATTCCTGAAATATGATTCTCTTTAATTACAGCGGCACTAATAAAAATGAACAAATGATTTAATGATGATTTCCTGGGTAATGGCTTAAAGATTTTGTTAGGGTTTAAAATGGGATATAGTGGAAATGCACCAGAAAAATAGGCCCTGGTGGCCTTGCCTTTATCAGACCCATCTGGAATGCCCCAGGAGCCTGCTTAGACCTTAGAAACAAAGGCCTCTTCCACATGGCCACTGACGGGCAGGTGATGGACCGATCTTCACTTGATGCCGTTGGCGCCAGGAGGAGTGGGGACCTGGTCGCATTGATCCTACATGTATTCCCCATGAGCCCAGGTCCTAGACTGGCCAGGACATCCATGGCCTCTTTTCCATGGGGCAGAATGAGCCCCACTGTACCAATGCAGGTGCACCCTGGGGTTTGAGGCTCCTGGGCTTGACACTTTAGTCCACACAACATGCAGTGTCCTGGGTACTGTGTTTCCGGCACTGTTCTAGTTCTAGCAATACAGCAGAGACCAAGGGAGACCCAACCCTAGCCTTCCATGTGTTCACATTCTATGGGGAGAAAGAACACCTATCCCAGAATCTCAGATACAGCTCCATGCCGTGAAGAAGATAAAAATGTTGAAGGATTCTGGGGCCTGCTTTAGTTTGTTGGGTAGTTGGGAGTGGTTGAACAAGGCAGAGGACCCCAGGAAGGGCATTCCAAGGAGATGACAACAGCAGGTGCTGAGGCCCTGATCTGAGAACGAGTGTGGTGTGGAGGGCCAGTGGCTGAGAAGGAGAGGGTTGGGAGATGAGTGAGAGAAGTAGACAGGAGCAGCTGTGGGAAGGGTTTGGGAACTGGGGTTAAGTGTATAATGAGCCACTGGAAGGATTTAAGAAGGGCAGAGACCTGAGATTTATGCTTTAGAAAGAGCCCACTGGCTCTTGAATTGAGGACTGATGGTGGGGAGTACATTTGGAAGCAGGAAGGCCAGTTGGAGTTCACTGCAGAAGTGCTGGTGAAATCTGGTGGTGTCTTGGGCAAGGAAGTGTTATGGTGGTGGAGGTGGGGAGAAGCAGTGGGATTTGGGATATATTTTTGGAGAAAGATTAGATGTGGGCTTTAGGGGAAAAGAAAAGAAAGTAGGGCTGGTTCTGGGATTAAGCACTGAGAGGAGGTTGGTGCCATCTAATAACATGGGGACTGCTTCGGTGGAAGAAAACCAGTTCTGTTTGAAATTCCCATTGGAATCATTTGGTGATGTTGAGTAGATGGATATATAACAGATGCACCAAAAAACATGTCTTGGGAGAATTAAAATAACCCACCCAATCGTTTTTGAATAAACCTCACTAAAGGATTTTTTCTGGGGACCCCTGAGTATATTTTATTGTCAGTGCAGTAGACAATGAAATTTGGAGATGGAGTAATTGGTCCCCAAACACACCAGTTTTCCCAGCATTAAACCAGCATTAAAACTCCCCCTGTAAAAAAAAAAAAAGAAGAAGAAGAAAAGGAAACACAAACACTCCCCCTGTGTTTTTCTATTGTGATTCAACTGGAGGGTTTCATATAAAATGTTGCATCCAGGCGACAAATATCAGGCATGTCTGGGCAGGGCCAGCATTGCACCTGCCTCCGTAGGGTGGGAAGGACTATGTTGGCGGTTCTTCCTTCCCCCAGGTTTGTGAGAAGGTCTGGATCCATCTACTCAGCATCACCAAATGATTCCAATGGGAATTTCAAACAGAACTGGTTTTCTTCCACCAAAGCAGTCCCCATGTTATTAGATGGCACTAGGAAGGCAGCCTCAGTTCCCAAGCCCTGACCATCCCTACATCTCTCAGCCCCTGGGTCATGCAGGCCCCTTCCTTGTGTCCCTAACTGTGCAAATCATAGGTGGGTACAGCTCTGACAAATTAATTGGTAAAAAAGAACAGAAATCAGATTTTTGTTATTGGGATGGGAGTGGGGGCTTAATTGGGGCGGAGAGGCTGTGCTAGCCTTTCTTTTAACTTGTCAAGCTTTCTTTGAAAAGATCTGCCAAAGAAGAAAGGGTAATTAATAGGCTTGAAGTCATTTCCGATGTGTCAGGATTTCTGCCTTGCTTCCAAGTGATAATGTTCCCCGGCTCTGGGCCTCTGGGGAGCCTTCCGTCTTATTAACTTGTCTAGGAGAAGCAGGGAGTGGGGACAGCCAGGGCCAGTGGGTGACAGGAAATAAAGATTTGTGGTGTAGTGAGCTGTAAACATGAGGGCCGACTAAGTTTAGTCTGGGGATGGACAGGAGGAGGGGAAGTGGGGGTCCTCTCAGATTCCAGGCCTAGTTTCCTGGGTCAAATGACCATTCTTCTCACCTGGAAGAGTAATTCAGGGTTACCCCAGGGAAGAGTTGCTTTTAATGAGAAGCATGTAGACAGTTTTTTGTGCGTTCATCTCTTCGCCCCTCTTCCCTCTCACTGTTCCTTTAAAAAGAGAGAGAGAGAGAGGCACCTTCCAATGAAACAGTCCTTGGACCTTGCAGTGGTTATTCTCTGCAGCCCTGGAAGTTTGACTTTTGCAGAGGCAGCGTCATCTGGAGCATGGATTAGGCACCCAGTGTGCGTGACTCCTTCTGTGACTTGGCCTTTAAGGCCTGGCTCCTACCCTGGAGGGTCACAGTCTAGGAAAGCAAGCTCGCCTCCCTTTTGCAACGGGTTGTTGAGTTGCCCAGTGCTAGCTATGGGCTGCTGTCTGGCAAATGGTCTATCGGTGGAGAGGGTAGAGAAGGAATCCTGTTTTCCCTCCCTTGCTCATAGATCATCACCATCATGGCCCTGCCGTGTGCTGGCTCGGTGCCCTCCTTTCCGCATGCCTCGCTTTCACCCTCTCCTCAGCAGTAAGACTATTCACCTTTAAAACATAAAGGACTGGGTGAATATTATTTTAAACTGAGTTAGTGGATAAATGGTAATAGTCATTGTTAGGCGCTGCTGAGGCCTCTTCATGCATTCTCTTATAGTTGCAGCCACTCCATCTACCTGATTGATACTCAGAGAAGCTGAGTAACTTGGTCCAGATCGCAGAGCCAGTATGAGTGGGAGGCCAGGACTTGACCCCAGGAGTCCTGTTTGGGGGTAGCTGCTGGATTCCCAGGTGGGCGCCTACATCTGTGCTTAGGGGCAGGGCGCTGGCAGTTGGCCGGGGCCGGTGTCTGCTGTCCAAGGCCCAGCTGGGAAAAGAAGGGCTTAGAGAGGGGCTTAGAGACTCTCCCACCCTCTGACTCTAGGGGGGCCGTTGAGATCAGAGCGTTGGGCGGTCGGTTTACACCTGAGCAAAGGAGCGTCTTCATTCATCGTTTCTGGTCGCCCCCGAGTGATGGGGAGGTGGGGACAGGGGTGCATGGCCGCCTCCTTCTGCCCCAGCCTCGGTTTTCTGGGACTATGGTCTTTTCTGAGCCGGTTAGGGGAACTCTCAGGTTTATGAGTAAGTGCCGCAGGCATTGCCCTTGTGAGCACTGCCCGTTTGGAGGGGTCTGTGGGACTGGTTGCGAATACAA